>NC_139045.1:19206616-19546616 GCF_965140915.1 Aythya marila | reverse complement strand
CTGGCTCATATTCAACCAACTATCAACCATTATTCCCAGGTCCTTCTCCGCCAGGCAGCTTTCCAACCACTCATCTCCCAGCCTGTAGCTCTGCTTGGGGTTATTGCGCCCCAGGTGCAGAACCCAGTCAGAAGGAACCCACAAAATGGTGTCTGAGGAGAAGACAGGCGAGGCGAGGCAAGGCGGGGCAAGACGAGGCCGGGCAAAGCGAGGAGAGGCCAGGCAAGGCGAGGATAGGCGAGGATAGGAGAGGTGGGGAGGGGAGGGGAAAGGAGAGGAGGGTTCAGTCAGAAGGAACCCACAAAATTGTGTCTGAGGCGAGGAGATGAAAGTTCAGTCAGAGGGGACCAACAAAATGGCATCTGAGGTGGGGCGGGGCAGGGAGAGGAGAGGGGAGGGGAGGGGAGGGGAGGGGAGAGAAGGGGAGGGGAGTCAGAAGGGACCTACAAAGATGGAGTCCAATTACTAAGATGTCCATTTATAGCATAACTGGAAACTTGTCAGAGCACTCTTAATCACATCTTTTCTAAAACTATTTTTTTGCCCTTCATTCATTAATAAGGGAGCAGAAACATAACAACGTTGAATGATAAATTAGAAATCAGAGAACGAGAAATGTGTGAGAGATAACAAGTAGGTTATGATCAATTCATTATTTTACATTTATACACATTGTGCATTTAACTGCAATTTGCAGAAAATGCTTGAAAAAATGAAGGATTCATTTATGAATAGAAAGTATGAATTATTTGATGGGTGAATTATGAATTACTTTATGAATTATTTGATGGCTGAGTTATGATTTACTTGATGGCTGAAAAAACATACAAATATATTAAGTGATGGAATACTATGCCACTTTAACCAAATGTGTTCTATGACTCTAGTACAGTATTAACCTTAGTTAATTGATCTGATAGTAGGAAGTAAAAAAGCTCAACATGTTGCACAAATTGACAGTGTATGTAGCGCGGGATAGGTCTGGGAGATCTAAGGAGAAACAGCATAGCTGCATCATCAGTTCAAAAGTGCTTTTAAAGCTTCTGATAGTAAAATGAGAGCCAAAGCCAAAGCCTAAATAAAATTTGACTTTGTGCCATATTTCCCATATGACAAATACTCACAGTCCTTGGAAGCAATGTGATATTGAAGGAATATAAGGCAATGTCACAAGTCATGTAGAAAAACACAAACTGTAATCTTAGGAGACTTGTGTCTGTAAAGAAAAGGAACTCTACTAAATCCATGAAAATAATATTATGGTTTTCTTACTTTAAAGATTTATGAGAAATTCAGCAGAGTTTCCTTACAACTCTGTCACAAAATATACTTCTTTATCAGATTCCATTTCAATTTTTTGTGTAAAAGTTTTGCAATATTCCTGATGTTCATAATTTGCAAAGCAACTTTTATTTTTTTTCTAACGAAGCTGAAATTTGCAAGTTGTCATTCTAACTCTCATGTACATGTTCTAAAATAAGACTGATTTTTTTTTAGTTGCTAATATATTTCTTAGCCTTTGCAAAGCTTGGATAATAAAAAAACTCTTAAAGCTACTAAACCATTATGATTCTAGTTCATGTTTTGAACTGGAAAAATAAAAATAAAATAAAAATAAGAAATGAAATTAGAAATTAAATAAAATAAGAAATAAGGAGAAAAAAGAATATAAATCTATTTTGATTCAGAGCTCTTGAAATGTTTAATTCTGCATAATTTCAATTTCCACTTTAAAGTCTTTAGGATATAATATATCATTAAGATGAAGTTGGCAAAAGCTAGTTGAAATAAAATGAAGATAAATACAACTAATCAAAATAGCAGTGACTATGGCTATTATACAAACATTACTTTTTTATATACTTTATAATTTAAATTGCATGTTTTAACTATATTTATAATATCTAATTTTAAATATGTTAGATTACATGATAAAAAACTAATCACAGCTAATCCAGGTGCTCAGCAAGGATCACGGGAACAAGGCGGGCGGAGGAGCTCTGGTGACCTGAGCACTGAAAATGAAGCTGACAGAACTGACATCAGTTCTGTCATCAGACATCATCTGACATCATCTGACTAAAGCCCATCAGAGGAGATACTGTTTGGGATGTTTATAAAGGACATTAAGTAAGACTTAGCCTATATGATCATGAGTCACATACAGTTTATTTCTTTTGTTATGAAACATTTAAAAACCAATGGAGTCCAAAAAACAAAATAAAACAAAACAAAACAAAACAAAAAAACCCTGAACCTTAACTATCTATTGACTTCAGCATTTTGAGTCTGAATAAATATAGAGGGCAGAAGGGGAAGTTAAATGACATATTTAAACACAGGAAGATGTCCATTTATATATTGAAAATGTTTTGGACAGAAGAAAATAAATTATGTTAATATAAACTATTAAATATAATAAAAGATGCTGCAAAATAACTTATATTTTAAAGGAGAAATAGATGTGAATATTCCAGTCTTTACTTCTCTACAGCTCTCTTGAAGTCATTCATCTACCAGTGGGCACCTCTCTTTTGTACTCCAGAGCACCACTGCAGACTTAGGCAGCATCAAAGATTCCCACTAGATGGTAGTGCCACCACTAATTGTTGACCCTTCTCCTTCACATTTCTTTTTACTTACTTTGACATGTATGCCTTCCAGGATATGATTAAACATATTATTTTTAACCAATTGTAACCTTACAAAACTTCCTACTAAAATTTAACAAATACTGAAATTTCCATCCTGTGGGAAAGCATTTTACTAGCACCTCATTTAGGGCTAAATAGATCCTAAAATAAAATCTGAGAACATTTGCATGACTAGGTACTTTAGAAATCATGACAGTAAATAAATATATGCAAATATAATCTTTCACTTCCAGTCAAATCAAAACTACACTTTCTTACAATGGCCTGAGAGTTGTCACGTAGGAATTTGGTATTCTATTCTTTGGAAATGTCTTCACTCCATGGCTAAATTATACTGTTCAAGACTCACCGTGCTGCCTTATCAAGAAAAAATGATTCACTGTAATTTATAAAAAAGTAATCCCAAAAAGATCATAAGAAAAAATGTTTCAAGCCATAATTTTCAAGAGACACTTTGCCATGAGAAGGTGGCACTGTTTATTATGTTTTGAAACAAAAAAATATACTCAGTTCAGTAAATGGAAGTATTTCAGTTCACATCCAGCTGGTTCCAGACACAATGAACTAGTTTTACTTTCCAAGCAATGTGAGTATCAGCTCTTTTGTGTACACAAAATAATGTTTTCTGTTTTGGAATCATTTCAAGATACAGTCTCCGCATGCTCTAGTGGCTATCAGTTATAAGTTAGGTACTTTGGCTTGTTTTCATGTTTTGTTGTTGTTGTTTTTTCCATTACCATTATACTACCATATATACATAATAATATATAATATATATAATATACAATACCATACTTTTTTTTTTTTTTCAAACAATCCATATTATTCTGTAATGTCATGCGATCATACTAATCTCCACATATTACAGAAGTTTTCAACAACTCTAGGTTGCTGCTTCTAGATTTTCTAGTGCTTGACAACATGGAAGCTGAGGAAGTCAGATGTAACAACAACAAGCTAGGAGATAATACCAAGAATGAAACCAAATCAAATTAAATATATTGTGTCCAAGCCTTGCCCACAGTGGAAGGACCCTAAGCCAAACAAAAATCTATTCACAAGTAACCATACACTAATTATTTCTTTTGGGAGGAAAATTATGTATATGCAAGCTGTTATGTCTTCTTCCAGGGGAGAGACTTAAAGGATAGAATTATCTTTTTTTGTGGCTGTAGTTATTGCAGATCCCCAAAATATAATTATGGGAAACTATCCTGCCAATTTCTACTTTAAATAATGCAGTCTGACTCATGCATATTTTCTGACTGGCATGAGTCTGACTCATGCATTTAGTATTTCTCAGGGGTCAGTATTGGGACTGGCACTGTTTAACAGCTTTGTCAGTGACATGGAGAGTGAAATTGAGTGTACCCTCAGCAAGTTTGCCGATGACACCAAGCTGTGTGGTGCGGTTTACACACTGGAGGGAATGAAACGAGTCCTGAGGAGGGCCACAAAGATGACCAGGGGGCTGGAGCACCTCTCCTATGAAGACAGACTGAGGGAGTTGGGGTTGTTCAGCCTGGAAAAGAGAAGGCTCTGGGGACACCTTATAGCAGCCTCCCAGTACCTAAAAGGGGCCTACAGGAAAGCTGTGGAGGGACTCTTTGTAAGTGTAGTGAGAGGACAAGGGGGCCTTATACTAAAAAGGGGTAGCCTTATATTAAGGAAGAAATTCTTTACTTTGAGGATGGTGAGGCACTGGCACAGGTTGCGCAGAGAAACTGAGGATACCCCATCCCTAGAATTATTTAAGGCCACGCTGGATGGGGCTGTGAGACCCCAATCTAGTGGGAGGTGTCCTTGTCTATGTCAGGGGGGTTGGAATTAGGTGATCCTTAAGATCTCTTCCAACCCATACCATACTATAATTCTGTGATATTTCCAGGTTACAACACAGGTAGTAAAACCATGCACAAGGTGAATTCTCAGCTGTTCATTTAAGACAGCTTCATAGGGCTTTTAGCATATGAAGGACATAAGCATGGCCAGGAGAAGATGCACTACTTGTAGATCTTTGCTAAAATATCTGCAGTCTGTAGCTTGTGAAACATTTTGGCTCCCCTGAAACACTGAGAAATGTGGAGTGTTCTCTGCAACTGAGCAGTGCACTCTGCTCAGTTTCTTCTTCTGAGAATAGAAAAAACTAGCATTAATGTAACATTAATAATAAATAATAAATAAATAATAAATATTAATAAATAATAAAACTAACACTAATGAAGCTTTTCTTTTTTTTTTCTTTTTTTTTTTTTCTTTTTTTCCTGATTCCTCTTGTGTTGCTGTGATTTATATTGTCAGAGGATGCCGCATATGGTGGACTTCAGGACCCAGTTGGACCCCTCTTGTCCCAGCTTCAGAGATGAGGCTGTTGTGCCTCCATGTCCCCAGGTCCAGCCAGCAGCAAGGCTGAGGATGTATCCCTGATAGCATGCACACATGCACAAACACACACACACTGCTGGCACAGCTGGCAACATATGTTATAGACTCATTAACTGATTAGAAGCCACACTGTGAGGAGAATAATCAGCTAGATCTTTGGGCCTTTCATTTTGACCATAGGTTATGACAACTGTACTAAAGGAATGAAGGAGAACACCACACCAAAATTAGACTATTGCCAGAAGGTTTATGTGCAAATAAAACAGATCACATCTGTCATTAGAACATTACATATTCTTCTCTTTTATATCCTATTTGTGATACTTTTATGGATAGGTCCGAAGAAATGTGTGGCCATTTTCTACTGTACTCGAAATACACAGATAAGAAAATGATCTGTCCCATTAGCGCTACTCATACGGGCTTACATATTAATCTGTCATCTCACTTATTTGAAGAAAAATAAACATGCAACTAGATTGCATCTTTCTGAAGAAAAAGGATGACGGGGAAAGTTTGAAAAAGAAAAAGATGACCACAAGAACATATTCCTGCAGCTTGCAAGTGAAGGGTACAAACATAGAAAATGGGTTTGTAAACTTTAATGGTCTTACAGCGTTACTGGACAAGAGGTGAAGAGAAGGTAGAGCAGTGGTCCTGGCTGGTTTATAGACAAGGTGGCAGATGTACCTTCAATAAAAGTTAAGCCTATGGAAGAAAAGACTGACAGCTTCTTTAAGGTCTTAAGGCACTGTGACATGTTGTAATATTCTGCATGTATTCTGCATTTACTAAAATGCCTTACTTTTAGCACAGAAATGTGACTAAAGTATATCATATGACTTAAAACATATTTGCAGATTGTGTATGTATTTTAGAATCAAAGACAATTTGGCACTTGGAGAGATGTCTAAATTTTGAACTGTGATTCTTTATTCCCTGCTTAATTCCCCACTAATCCTTAAGGTCTATAAACTCAAATAATGCCTTAGTTTCCATTGGCATTTAACAGACCATTTGTGAGAATGACCCTAATATTTCAGGCCAGTCTCTGTAGGGCAGCTGTTTGCCTGCATGGTACCTAAACCAAATCCACATTTGCACATTAAATAGGGCAATGCTTCTCTTCCAAAGGAAGAACCAATAGAGACGGGGCAGCATACAGCTTGCATGGAAGAGAAAGGATTTATTTTAAACTACTGGCATTGCAGTGACTACAGCTCACAGCACCAGAGGTTTCAGTTTTCACCTTTCTCTGGGGTGATGTGAATTCAAATCTCTTGCCTTCTCTCTGAACTATGACAACCACGATGCCATTTGGAAGCATCCTGTTGAAGCCAAGTAATTGTGAAGAAAAGCCACCTGGGTCAGAAGAAAAGCTGGTATGTGTCTCTGTAGTTTAGTAGTTAACAGCAGTCTCCTGGAGTGTGATATTTAACACAATGAAAGGAGCTCAAACTACACCTGCTCTAGCATGGTACAAGTTTTTCTACAGCTTTTTCTGTCCTTTGAATATGTCCTGAAAGGAAAGAATGACAGCTGTTTCATTTTTCAGAGAAAAATCGTAGGCCTTTGTCTTACAAAGAGGTTTCTGCACTGACAGCCCTGCAAGAAAGTACACACCTTGTTGAAAGAATTCACGCTAGTTCTACTAAGAAAAGGCAAATGAACTTATCTCTGTATTTCCATCTCTAGGTGCTCAATAACTACATTGTCAAATATTTAACTTTCTTTAGCACCATGCTGAGGGTCTCGATCCTTAACTCGGTAGGACACAGTTTTTTCTCCATTAAATGTCAAAGAATATTTCTGTCTTGCAATCACTCTTATTTGTAAACAAGGAAAAATAATAGGCAAATGTGACAGAGATTTACCTAACTTGCTGACTATACATGTAAATAGTACAGAAATTTATACTGAATAGCATGGAAGTATAACATGCTGAAGAGATATTGTCTGTGTCTTCTTAAGACACTTTTTTTTTTTTTTTTTTTTCTTGCAAAGAAATTAGTCTTTCATATACAGCCAGGGACGTGGAAGATATGTTCTTGTATGAAATGGAAGATTTTTACAATGAATATTACTTATTTTTTATATTTCAATATTTTCAATTGAAAAAAAAATTGCAAGTTTGAAATCTTTAATATCTGAAGTTTTACTAAGTTTAAGATTAGAGAAAGTATTTATATATAAACCCATCTTTTGCCTAAAGATAGGAAAGTGAATCCCCCACACCCTTCCCAGATATATCCAAAGATTTTTACTTATTACTGACATTAGGGTAGGTGCCAATAACAGTTTTCCAGATGGCTGTCATTTTAAAGTGCAACAAAAACAGAGATCCTTGAAGCTACTAACAGCCTCCATAATTATTATTTTAAGTCTTCTGTGAGAACATTATAAACATTTAAAGTGGATACTCAAAGGGGTTTCTGAGTGACCTTAGGAAATCCTCAGTAGTCTTCTGACTTGTGATGGCTTATACAAATATTTATTAACAGCTCTCTCTTATTGTCATACAGAATCCATGCTCTTCTCCTTTCCTATCATATAGTACTGAGCCCTGGGAAAATAATGTGTAATACAGTACTGTAAAATTTCATTATTTTATGAAGGTCTTAAAATACTTTGTGTTTTGTATTGCTTGTTGCTTTGTTTCTGAAAATGTTAAATATGGTAAAATGTGTTCAAGTTAAAAATATATTTAGCCTGATGAATCAGCCAAAAAGGTGGAAAATTATTCCATTTTCAGGAAAAAGGATGGAACACGTGATCTAAAGTATTTCTAAGCACCATAAAACCAAAAAAGTGAAAGAAAACTCACAGTTTACAATTTCGTCAATAATTCATGACATTGCTGCAGGTTTCCTTAATTTTGAATAGTTATTTCATGATTTCTGAGCATTTTGAGGTAGAAATAACTAAAGATTTATAAGATACAGTGTATCAACAGTAAATATTTTAATATTTATTTTGAATATATTATTTTGAATATTCCAACCTCCCTGTCCATGGGGAGGTTGGAATATTCAACCATGCCAGGGGAATTAGAAAATCTTTAGGGTCCCTTCCAACCCAAATCATCCTATGATCCTACAATCCCATGATTTGTTTGTTTCCAAACAAAAAATGCAAAATGATGAGTAAGATCCTAGAAATTCAAAGGTTAAGTCTGATTAATTTTTTGTACTTATTCAACCTCGAGGATTTTCCATAAAGTCTGCAGACTACGAGTAACTTGAACAGCTGTGAAAGAAAGATGATGTTACTTGCACAGTTTTCACTCCCCTTGCTGATATCAAGACTTGAGGAAGGATTATCACCATCAAATATCATAGAATCATAGAATCATTAAGGTTGGAAAAGGCCTTCAAGATCATCTGGTCCAACCGTACCCCTACCACCAATATCACCCACTAAATATAACTGACTACCTCAATATAGAGTCAGGTTTGTAGCTGGGAAGTGTCAAAGTTGGTCATCGCCCATTATGTGGAAATAATGTCAAGAATATTTTAATAGTTGGCAGTGTTGACTACAATATTTAAAGAGAACTGTGAGAAGAGGGAGAAAAAAGGAGCAAAAAAAGGAGAAACAGAAACACAGAGAGGGGAAGTAGTGAGATGGAATAACAGAGATAAATGCAGAATATACACCCAGTCTATTTGATGGTACCTCATTCCACATCTGAATTCAGAAAGGAGGTTTCTAAGGACCTCATTTCCTCCAGTTGAGTCTAATAAAATGTTAGCAGACATTCTTTCCTTCATCTTCACAAGGTGAGCATTTAAGTGTAGAGCAGGTTGATAAAAGAGATCCATAATGATTGAGATAAAAGGTATATTGGCCTATGCAAGAACATTATTTGCCTATGCCTCTTGCCAGCACTAAGTTTCCTTTGGTACATCACTAGAGAGTCAGTTAAACAATCTCAAATGTTCTTAAATGCTAATTGGCAGAGCTGCGTGGAAGCGAGCTTGGTTGTTTCAATTGCATCATGCATTTTCTAAGCTCATTTCTCTAAGCATGGGATAAAGTTTTTGTAGCTGATCTGCACTTTGTTTTGTTGGTAGTGTGTGTGTCTTAAAAATCCAATTCTGTACCTACATTCCACGTGTTTATATATTCATATCTGCTCTTTATTTAACAACATCTCTGACATTTAAGGAGGAACTTATTCTTAAAAAAAAATAAATAAATAAATAGAGAGAGAGAGAGAATGCTCTAAATTCACAATGTATGGCTGGAAAAATTATGTGGCATTTTAAGTAGAGAGGAATACTCAACTAATTATAAAACTCTTGGGAATGTTCAGCCAATGAAATCCAGTGATTGACTGCATGTTGCTAACCTCCTAGATTTAAATAGACATTGACTCACTGCAAAAGTGGTCATAGCAACAGATTGTTCCATGTGGAGTGGAGAAGGAGGACATAGAGAAACTCTGCACCTGAAATACTTTTATACAAGCACAGACAGACACAGTGATATACATACAAACACAAATGTGCTTTCCAAGAGCCATATAAAATCTTTACAACCTGTTAAGAGCTTTGCGCCTGGCAGTACTGGAAGTCTACACAATCAAGATATAAAAATAGGAATACAACTGCTTGGTTTTGCTGCATCATCTAATATCTTGACTTTGTTCTGCTCAGCAAACAATTCTTAAATCAACTGTAGATTAATCATCAAATTACATAAGCAAAATTGTATGAGAGCAGGTTAATATAGTTTACAAGTTCAGATTTCATTTATATCTATATATACTAAATATGTATAAAGAGAAAATTACTTCTGATTTACTTTTACTTCACGTTTTCTTTAATCAGAAGGGCTTGGGTTGTAAAAAGTCACATGCCAACCCACCACCCACACAGTGATATTTTAAATCACAGAATCACAGAATTTCTAGGTTGGAAGAGACCTCAAGGTCATCGAGTCCAACCTCTGACCTAACGCTAACAGTCCCCACTAAACCATTTCCCTAAGCTCTACATCTAAATGTCTTTTAAAGACCTCCAGGGATGGTGACTCCACCACTTCCCTGGGCAGCCTGTTCCAGTGCCTCACAACCCTTTCAGTGAAGAAGTTCTTCCTAACATCTAACCTAAAACTCCCCTGGCGCAACTTAAGCCCATTCCCCCTCGTCCTGTCACCAGGCACGTGGGAGAACAGACCAACCCCCACCTCGCTACAGCCTCCCTTGAGGTACCTGTAGAGAGCGATAAGGTCGCCCCTGAGCCTCCTCTTCTCCAGGCTGAACAAGCCCAGCTCCCTCAGCCGCTCCTCGTAGAACTTGTTCTCCAGGCCCCTCTCCAGCTTCGTCGCCCTTCTCTGCACCCGCTCAAGCACCTCCATGTCCTTCTTGTAGCGAGGGGCCCAAAACTGAACACAGTACTCGAGGTGCGGCCTCACCAGAGCCGAGTACAGGGGGACGATCACCTCCCTAGCCCTGCTGGTCACACTGTTCCTGATACAAGCCAGGATGCCGTTGGCCTTCTTGGCCACCTGAGCACACTGCTGGCTCATATTCAGCCGACTAAATGCTCACTACCACAGCAACACGATGCCCTAATCACTGATGAGTTCTTGAGGTAAATTGATTTTGAAGGCTTCGTTTATGAGCCAAAAAAAAAAAAAAAAAAAAAAAAAAGATGTTATGGTGACAGTTTGGAACCAAGCAGTCCCATTTCAGTGTGTATACCAATAAATGGTAATTAACATACATACATACATACCACCATGTGAAAGAAAAATACATTGATTCAAAAACCAAAATGCTTGAGCAGATGACACAGTAGTGGAACCAGCTTCACGTTAACAGAAGAATCCTACAGGAAACTTTTATGCCACATATACTTAAGGTACTTCCATAGTCTCTTTTAGCATCTGAATAGCTTAGTGTCATTATGATTCTTGTTATAATATTAAAAATAATTAATAATCAATAATAACACCATTGTACACCTAGCGATCTAAGAGTATGGAAAAATGAATTGGGCAAAGATGCAGTAAGCGTGGCAAGAAAAAGTAAACTTTTCCCATTACAGTTATGCTCTTGAAAAGTTGGACTATTTTTCCTCTGAACTGTTGCTGTGATACATGGATGCAAAATTATTACAAGAATGTAGAGCCTTAAACTGCTCACTGAACAGGTTTTTCTTTAGTTTGCTCATAGCAACCTTTAAAAGTGCTGCATTGAATCCTCAGTTCTCTTCATAGAAGAGCTGTCTCACCTCATCAAGATGAAGAAAAAAACCTGTATTGAATATATGCATATATGCCTAGAATATTTGTGTTTTCAGCCAAAAAATGCACGCTAAACTTTGATCCTATGAAAGCAAATCATTCACTGATTTGTTTTCAAAACAAACATACAAGTCTACTGATCTTTTCAGGATATGGAAAAGCTGGATCTAGTTTTGAATTTAAAAATTCCTAATAATGGACTGCTTAAAAACAGTGCCAATCAATTCTTGTGACTTTGAAATTTCTTTGCTAGAGCAATTCATTAATTTAATACATACAATGGCTCACAAGCTTGGCAGACCAGAAGATACATGCATGTATGTTGTGTTTTTGTTTTTTTTTTTATCTTCCCTATAAAGTATTTATAGATAGTGTGAGAACATGATAGGAGAAAAAAAGAAACAAAGAACATAACCTGTGAATCTCTCCATAGTTTTCTTAGTAGTTATACAGTATTGATAAGCACATCTAACTGCTGGGGTTGTGGTATTCCCATATGATGACAATTACAGTGATATTCTTATCATATTCATAGCCTGAGAAAGATACTTCCCCTCAAATCCTGTGAATCAGTCTGTCACAGAGTTCATTTACCCAGAGACAGAGAAATTCTCCCAGAGGGAGAATGCCTGCTGAGTAAAAAGGTGTCGCTGGTTGCTTTAATGATTCTAATAAACTTTGAGACTGTAGCTAGTCACATAATATATATAATATATATATATATAACACTACAATATATAGCATGCATAATATATAGAATTATAATATAGTGTACATATATAATAAAGTTTAAATATTTTTACTAATAACTAGTACTAGAAGATTCATTTTGCTTTACACATTTTTAGTATACATTCTTACATATTTTATATCTGAAGCCACCCTAGTGTAATCTGTAAAATCTTCAGCAGTGAATTCTTATTAGCTGAGATTTAAAAAGTTTTTGGAAACGTGCCTAGAAATCTGAGAACAATATTAAGTCCTTAGCTCACAAAGGAGAAGCTTGCAAACTCTAATGGCATTACCAACAATAATCTCTAGTCCCCTTGGCATTCAGACCAATAGCTTTCGGGGTTTTCTCAGAGAGCCTACACAGTGCTCCTGTGCAAGAGTTGAAAGTATCTTTTTCTCCTTGTATAGGTCCTATTCTTTTACAGGCAAATTCCAAATCAACTGTCTGCACTATTACTTTCAACACAGTTTAACCTTTTTTTCCTTCACTGGTAGTGTTGGAAGCTCCGACACTGTCTGTTATTGTATTGTGCTTAGGGAAGGAGAGCAGCGTGATGGTGCTTAGCTGCCCCTCACTGTGAGACCACTCCAGCCATACTGAGAACAAGCCCTGCGCACACAGCAGTGCAACTGGACCATTCAGCCACAAGGGACAGTATGGGATGCAGTACTAGAGCTACAGTCTCAGCAACAAGCCAAAGCATTTATTCCAGTTAAACTCTTTCAGGCACCCCAATATAACAATAACGTACTACTATTAACAGATGTCATTACATTCTTTATGAAGCAAGGCATTTGTATACATAGCAATATAAAGCACTAATCTGTGGTGGTATGATGATTTATATCTGATCAAATTCATACCAAACTTGACAGAAAAAGGTCTCAATACAAACTCCATCTAAGCACTTGTTTGTTGTAGATCCAAAAATAATCTAGACATAGTCAATGTATATAATTAGTTTCCTGGTCTGGATGTTATAGAAACTGCAGTACAATTCCAAATATAGCCAACCATACTTTATTCAGAACAAACTAAAAATATCTCAGATTTTATCCCTAGATTTTAAATATTATTTTCACATTTTTAGAAAAATTATATTCAGAACTCAGAGATGAGTAGTAGATAAAGCTTTTGTAAATTTCAAACAGATTAGGTTTACATGAACCTAAACACTGATACCTATTTGTTGTTCCTTTAAGAGATCAATTTAGAGATAAGAGTTAATAATAACTTCAATAATAACAGTAATAATAATAACAGTTAACAATAACTTTTGAAGAACTAACCAGCACCAGTTAAAGTTGATGGAAATGCTTATGTCCAAAACTGCCAGAACACATCTAATCTTTTAGTACAGAGAGGGATTTCTCCATTCTCACCTTTTAAAGGGGATAGATGCTTTAACCCACATATTCCAAGGCTCAGGCTGAATGAGGTGAGGCAGCAGCAGGCACTGCCCCTGACCAGCTGCAAAACCAAGCTGCAGCCAGCTCAGGTGGAGGTAAGCGCTGCTAAGTGCCGAGACCCTGCACTGCTAGGTCTGTGCAAAGCCCGCTGCCATCTTCTGTCAATGGCAAAAAATGTGTTTAATGGGCTATGGAAGACACTGCTTGAGCATTTACAAGACCCACATCGGGAGATGTTAAGGGCTATGTGTTAAGGGCTAAGATGTTTTTATCTTATCTTTATCTTTTATTTTTTTGTATCATCTAAAAGATGTTCACTTTTTAGGGAAATCCCATGAGAAGAATAAATTCAAACAGCTCATGGTTTTGCTTACAGCTGCTTTCACAAAAGTGGAAATATCACTCTTCTGATTTACCTATGGCCCTGTCTTGTACAACTTGTCTTCAAAAACACTCCTAGAGATGCTCAAAGAAAAGCTCAAGACCTGAGGTACTAAGGTAGCATTATTCTGCAAATTCAAACAGATCAAGTAACAATGTATAGATTTTCACGGTTCTCCACATAATTGCATTATGCGTGGCACCTTGTGACATATGCAGGCTTGGCAGAGCACACATTGTCTAGTCACTTTTCAGCAATGAAACTACAAACATGAAGTGTCACTTATGATTCAAGTGGTTCATAATGTACCAGTGCTTCAAGTGGATGAAATAATCACACATTATCAAAGTCAACTATCAAGAAACTGTGGTATTGTCTCCTTTTTTGCTGGAGTGAGGTGAAGGCAACTAATTGATTTATTAACCAAAGTCACTGGTTTAACCAAGTCACTGGTTTATTCTTTTTTCCAGAGCAGCTGCCACCTGAAATTCCCTTTAAAAAAGCAAATATAACAAAGGCTCGGTGAACTGGTTTTAGTTTGAGATTGTACTTTTCGGAACAGCATATGCATTTACTTAAATGAAATCTCAGTCTCTGGCCTCCCTCCAGGTTCTTAGGCATATCATAACATTTAGAAATGACAATTAAAGCATCTCATGATTTTCCACTACAATACCTTAACTAATAATTTCTCTAAAAGCAAAAACATTAAAAGCAAATAAAAATCGAGATCTACAAAAATCTACCAAAGCAGAGTGATAGAAACTGCTTTTTAGTCCTCAGCTGAGTTCACATACAAAGCCCATACTCTCTTTCAAAGCCTGCAAAAACAAAAACAAAAGTTCTTTCCATTCAGTTCAGGAGGATGAAAATACAACTAGGCTTTTTTGATTTCTAGAAGTATTGCAAGTTCTTAATTCTGAAAATTACCTACTTCTAAGCCCTTATCATCTGATTTTGTTGATGATAACCAGAAATCACCAACATTTCAGAACTTTATAATACAAGACTAATATATTAAAAGTCTACCTAAACCCTCTACCTAAATCAAATATGCACATGCCATTTCTACACATCCACAAGTTTCTCCCTGTAAGTGAAAATATCACCCAATAGAACAAGAAAGGATTAATATATTTTTTAGTAAAAAAAATATAATTCCTTGGATTATTGTTACTAATAATTATTTTCTCTAAACTCTCAGATTAAAGTTTGTCTATTAGCAGATAAAAGATGTAGCAGATATTTGCTGAGTATATTTCCTTAAGCTACCTGCATGTTTTTAGAAGAAATCACTAGTAAAGCTAGAGTTTGTGGGCAGCACAAGACAGGATGAAAGAAATGCCAATGAACCTAGTGTTCAGGGTACACAGCATGGGGTAACTGCAGCCAGGAACCAGGCAGCACAAGAAATTGCTTGCTGACTGTAACTGCTCTAATACATTTTGTATACGTTACTACACAAATAGGTATAGGCATCCCGCAAATTTCTAGGGGCAATTCTAGACACAGGCTGGACACAAAAGCCTAGCAGGTGCTTTGCTGGACCTGCCGCATGCAATCTAGAATAAACTGTTCAGATGTGCAGTAACTGATGGAAGTATTTGCTGCAGTGACCAGGAAGCAGCAGAAGTTCACAGAATCACAGAATCGTCTAGGTTGGAAGAGACCTCCAAGATCACCGAGTCTAACCTCTGACCTAACACTAACAAGTCCTCCAATAAACCATATCACTAAGCTCTACATCTAAACATCTTTTAAAGATCTCCAGGGATGGTGACTCAACAACTTCCCTGGGCAGCCCATTCCAATTCCTAACAACCCTTTCAGTAAAGAAGTGTTTCCTAATATCCAACCTAAACCTCCCCTGGCACAACTTTAGCCCGTTCCCCCTCATCCTGTCACCAGGCATGTAGGAGAACAGGCCAACCCCCACCTCACTACAGCCTCCTTTAAGGTATCTGTAAAGAGCAATAAGGTCACCCCTGAGCCTCCTTTTCTCCAGGCTGAACAAGCCCAGCTCCCTCAGCTGCTCCTCCTAAGATTTGTTCTCCAGACTCCTCACCAACTTTGTTGCCCTTCTCTGGACTTGCACCTCAATGTCCTTCTTGTAGCGAGGGGTCCAAAACCGAAAAACATGGGCACCCACGTCCCTGGGTGGGCTTGAACCACCAGCCTTTCGGTTAACAGCCGAACGCGCTGACCAATTGCGCCACAGAGACTTGTGACATCCCTCAAAAATATGGAATACTTGACGAATTTGTGTGTCATCCTCGCACAGGGGCCATGCTAATCTTCTCTGTACTGTTCCAATTTTAGTATACATGTATGTGCTGCCGAAGTGAGCACAAGGGAGGTGGGTGAGCAGCAAGACTGCTCAGGATGGCAGAGTTCAGCATGCTCAGGGAAGGGAGAATTTTTTACTCAAAATTCTCCATTCAAAACAAAAAAAACAAAAACAAACAAACAAAAAACACTACATGGGATGAATTTTCCACTATGCCCACTGCATATCACAATGTACCCACATGCTCAGATTCTTTCCACTTATTTAGAAGGATTTCCTTACACTGCAAGCATCCTCATGTACCCAATGGTTCTTTCTGAGATTCAGTTGTGCTCCCAAAATCTTTCCTCTAAATGCCACGAAGCATTGTTAAAATTGGCACTAAAACTAATCTGGCACACGTCAACACCAAATGTCATAGCTGCACATAGCTGGCCTGTAAATAATTCCTCAAATGGCACCAGTGTAACCATGGTAATAAAACAAATAGGCTGCCATTAAGTATCAAATAAACAGTCTGGAAAAAATGAAATATGCTACATCAAAAAATGCATTTACATTGTTTTGGGTGGGCATGTGACTACACAATTTCTAAAAGAAATCCTTCATCACATTCACAGTATCACATCATACAAAGATATGCCACTGGCTTAAACTATAATCAAAATTTTTACTTTTTAAAAAAGAAGTTTTGCTGGCAAGTAGTAGTTATTTTGAGTTGGTGAAGTCCATTGAACTCAGGAAATATGCTGTCACATCAATAAACAAAAGGTGGTTAGGATTTGATAAAAGTGTGGTCCTTAAGTAAGATCCCAATTGAGATATGAAATTTAAATGACTTTGATGACAGTTTCTTAGAGGCTTGACTTTCTATATTAAAACATTGATTTTACAATGGGATGTTGAATGATTTTTGAGTATTTTTATCTGTCTCAAATAAATAAGAAATATTTTCTTAAATAACTGGAAAGATGGATATAGGTGTCCACTTTATTTAAAATCAATTTCTTTTTAATATGAGGTCACTTTCATTTGGTCAGGTTCTAGAGGTTCACCTAGAAAAATAAAGATTAATTATCACTCTAAGATTTGATGTCTTTTCCCACAAGGAAATATGCATAAAAATACAAGCATAAACTTTGGAAGATAATTTTGACATTCAGCATCTAATGAACATCCTGGGGGCAGAGAGTGTGGAGGGAACCAGACTTGGATCAACATAGTCAAAGGCACATGCCTCTAGAGCCAAGTCAATTTTGTTTGTTTCACTTCCTGGAATGTAAAATGGGAAAACAAATATATATTGTGATCAAATGAATTCAGGTTGCTGAATTACCTCATAGGATTTAGAGAGATCAAGTGAATTTTTCTATAACAAAGCACTCATCGTTTCAGCATAGGCAAAGATCAAATGTCAATCTAGCTAACACAAAGCCAAAGTTTGGGAAAGCTGCAGGTGAAACCACTAGTGAGAAAGGAAAATTTATAATTTGACAGACAATTTCTGATAGATTAATCTTTTGTATAGTGTGTTAGGACATTACTACCCTAACCTATGCCAAACCTGTTTCTGACAAACAGTGGTGTCCTGTAGAGAGAGCAGAGAATAAACTGCGTGTTCTTACAGTTGCTTTGGTTCTGACAGTATCACAATCTGGCTGTGAGCATCCAGATCCTGAAGAAATAATTTTAACTACTCCTAGAATTAAATATATTTTCAACCTAATTGTTTGTGCCTGCCTTCTCATACTTACATAATGTTAAACTCACTGTCCTTTTAATGTTTCATTTCCTAAGTTGTTGCTACAGGCATTAAAATAGCAGTTAACTGCATTTTGGAATGTAGATGAGCTGTGACCTATTTTTTTTTTTCCTCAGTGCCAAAAGCACTGCTTTTCAAAACAAGCTGTATCAAATCAAAGATTTGCTGAAATTTAATAAGGAAAAGCGTTCAGTTCTAATCCATCAATACAAGCACAGTCCTGTAGGAAGTGAATACACCACAGTTCAGTGAATTTGGTGGGTGTTTTGCTCATGTACATAATCAACTTTATAGTATGTAAGATTATCACACTGATGTTTCTGTTAAAAGACTTCTCAGCTACTATGGAGAAGTGCTGTCCTGGTCACACAAATGTAGGTTCTGTGGGTACTATTCAGAGATAAAAATAGCATTTTTGTCCGTTCATTTAAAGCAATAAAAATCCATCAGTGACATTTATAATGAAATAATTTCTAATCAAGGATTGTCTTTCAGGCTAAATAATCCAGTAACAGTGATGAATTTACATATCCATTCAGATTACCAGACTTTACTGACTATTTTGAAATAGTAGTTTTGTGGCTGTGTTGGCCAACAGAATGAATAAATTTAACAGCTGAAAGGAAGTTAGTAAAGCACAATGGTACCCAGGAGATCAAGTTTTTCCTCAGTCTTCCTACTGGCAATTTCTTGTAGCAATTCTCTATGCATCAGTTTGGTAATTATAAACATGAGATAAGTATTATTTTATTCTGTTACCCTGTCTTCTCTGTTCAGATTGTAAGCTCTTCAGGACAGAAATGTGTTCATATCTATTCATACACTGTTATATGTCTATACACCATGTCCAAGAACTATGAATAACTCAGCAAGCATGCTTTACTTACACTTGCACTTAAAAAAAAAAAAAAAAAAGTATAAGGGTTTGATGTATTAAGTGCAACTGTAATACATTAATAACTTTGAAGTAGAATTATAAACATTTCCTGGATGGATTCAGTAATTTTTTTTTTTTTTTTTATTTCAGAAATAAAAGGGAAAAATAAAAAGTACCTCAGTGAAGAAGTTGGAAACACTCTGGAAATGAGTTTTTCCAGAGACAAGATATTCCTTCCTGCAAAAGCACTATAGTCTTCACTGTAGTTTTCTGAGTTTTGTGTAAAAGTGACATTTGCCACTGTACTCTTAGGAGGTAATCTAATCCACAAAAAGCAATACTGCACACTAATACTAAGATACCACAGTACCCTGTTCACTGGATTTCAGCTTGATTGATCTTAGGCTGCTAAACTTTTGTAATGAGATATAAGCAAAAACATTCAGAGGAAAGATATCTGTAATAAATATAACTCCTCAATGCTAGAAAACACTCCCAGTCATCTAGGGTAAAAAGAAAAAGACATACCCTTTCCCTTTTCGTATGAGTAATGACAGTACCAGCTATCTCATTTATTACACTTCCTAATTTGTTTAAGTTGTCATAACTGTGAGCTATTGAGATGACCTGTAGAATTTTTATATTGATTAGGAGAAAAATAGTAAACCTAGACAAAGTACAACTATTCAGAATCAATGGTGATGTGGAATTTTGTAGCCAATCTTTATAAAATTTGTGATGTATCATAATGGTTTCATTATAATCCATTGATACACTTGTATCAGACTTGCTTTCAGCCAAGAATTATGTTTTGTCTTATGTATTCAGATAATTTACATAACATTACCACATATGACACCCAATTTGCCATTTCTCATTAAATAAATAAATATATATGTGTGTGTATATATATATATTTATTTATATATATATATTTATATATTTTTATATATATATATATATATATATATATACACACTGACAAGTTGGAAAGCTGGGCTCTCCAATAACCAAATATATGAAATTTAACAAGATCAAGTGTTGGATTCTGTAGCTGGAAAGAGGCAACCCTGGCTGTACATACAGACTGGGAGATGAGGGGCAAGTTAAACACGAGCCAGCAGTGTGCCCTGGGAGCCAGGAGGGCCATCCATAACGTGGGGTGCATCAGGCCCAGCACTGCCAGCCAGGTGAGGGAAGGGATTGTCCTACTCTGCTCTGGGCAAATGCGGCCTCACCTCGAGGATGGTGTGCACCACAATATAAGAAGGACATAAAGCTATGAGAAAGTGTCTAAAAGAGTGCTATGAAGATATTGTATTGTCTAGGGAGCAAGATGTATGAGGACGGGCTGAGGTCCCTGGGTTTGTCCAGCCCCGAGCAGAGCAGGCTGAGGGGAGGCCTCACGGCAGCCTGCAGCTCCCTCACGAAGGGAGCAGAGGGGCAGGCGCTGAGCTCTGCTCTCTGGGGACAGCGACAGGACCCGAGGGAACGGCATGGAGCTGGGACAGGGGAGGGTCAGGCTGGGGGTTAGGGAAAGGTTCTGCACCCAGAGGGTGCAGAACTTTGTGGATCCCTTTGTGGATCCCTTTCAACTCAAGATATTCTATGCTTCTACGAACAATCCTATGAGAACTGCTACCTGTTACATATGCCATAAAAACAGTTAAACTTGACAGCTTCTACAATCATTTTAGCATTACATTTGAGTTCAGTAGTTTGTAGTAAAAATGGTAAAAATACAGTTATGATCATTCAGAATCAAAACAAGTTCATCAAAAGAATTTTCTTTGGAATTTGGACAATTATAATAAGCAGTTTTGTATCTGTCTCCAGCCCCTACACATTCTATTCAACCTGCAGCTATTTTTCTGTTCAGTAGTAGTAAACAAAGAATAAAAATATCTGTCAAAATGGTTTTCTTAAAGACCTGTCATTATAGCAGATTCTGCTGAAATCCCGTATAACTCAGAACAGGCCCTCAAAGATCAGAATTTTAAAAAGGGAACTGTAAATAAAAGTTTAGTTAACTTAGTATTATACCTTGTTTTGTTCTGTCCATACTCCATCTTGCTTCTGAAACCTTTTCCAACATTGTATACACAATTTTTTCTGCCTTCTGGACATATTACCTCCAGATAATCTGAGACTCTAAGATACTGTGCATGTGCTTTGCATATTAAGCCAAGATTGTTCTACTTATCTGTATTTCTAGAGGCTTGAACAAATATATGTCATGTGAACAATCCCCTATTAAATCTTGTTTATACTTGGCATGACGTTCGGTATCAATATCATTCAGGTTATTCTTAGAATTTGTGTATCAAAATGATTGCAAAATTGAACAGACGCTTCTTAGCTGGCTCAAAAGCAGTCTGTAAAATGAAAACTGTAGTGGGCAAATCTTCCAAACAGAGGCACAGGCAAGAATAAAGTACTACAATCACCATAATAAAAGGAACAAAGATTCCATTACAGTACCACAGGAAGATACAAGGAAGAGAGCCAGAGGGCAGCTAGATGGAAATTTAACATAAATTTTAACACAAGGTGGGAATATCTGCCAAGAAAGGCAAGACAAGGCAAGATTATGATCTAGCCTTGCAAAAGGCAAATGCCTTTTTGCCTTGCAAAATTATGATCTTACCTTGCAGGGTAAAAAGGTAAAATATGTAGCCAATACAATTAGTCAAAAATTCATAAGTAAAGAACAGTGGAACTATAGCTGAACAGAAATGTTGCTGGTTACAAACACATGCAGAAATTAGTAACTTCCGAGGGTCTGAATGAGCTACTGAGAACAGAGAAAATAACAATAAGCACTGAAATAAAAGAAAATTGATAAATTCATATATTTGAAGAAGTGTCATTAGCCTAAAATATTTACTCGTTATTTGAATTAAAACACTAATATAAGTGTGATCTAGACATCTAGTCTTGCAGGGTTAGGGTCCCTAATATGTGACTGCTTACTGCAGAAAGTATAAGATGTCCTCCTTTAATTCCTTTTCTATCACCAATATGCAGTGATTCTTTTAACTGAAAAATGAAAACTGTGTTAGCATCTTTTCAGCTTATAAAAACACAGCAATAAAAGGGAATTCATCCAAGACAATGAAGTAAAATGATTATTATCTACCTAACAGTAACTAGCCCTGGTTGTAACTGGGATTGAGGGTTCTTCCAAAACTAGAGATATTATAATCATACTATTTAAATCAGCCTTAGAGGAACTTAATATCTACTGGAAATAAAAAATCCTTTAAAAAAAAGATACAATATTTTCATCTGAATGAATAATTCATAATGAATACTATAATTAGCTAACTTGCTTATTTCTTTTTTCTGCTCAAGGTTTGTCCAGGAACAGATTGTCACTTTCACACATTTGGTTTTTATTCAGCATGATTTTTCTTAATTAATCCTTGGGTGAGTAGTTGTTTGTGAAAAGTTATCAAGAATATACATTTCTCATGAATTCAAATTACTTTTCTTTAGTGGTGTGTGTGTGTGTGTGTGTGTGTGTGTGTGTGTGGTAAAAGCATTTGGTTTCTTTCTGGGTGAGTAATTTTGTGGAGTTTGTATTGATAAGGATTTTGGGAAAAGTTTTAGGTACCTGTTTCAACACTATATGTATTGCACATACTTAGCATAATAGTGTATTACTATATTAATAATTATTAATAACAAACAATAACAAGTGTATTATTATACTTGGTTCACATAGTTATAATACAGTAACTGCATTGAAATAGATGCCTAAATAACTAGACATCAGTGATGAAAAATAAGAAACCTGAGTCAAAGAAAGTTGCTTTGATCACAATTACATTGCAAATAAAGCCTTCTGATTTTGATCATTACAGTTTCTGACCTGCATCCACCATTTTAAACACAGTTTGTTCTCAATAAATAGATGGGATGGGTGCATAGATAAATAGATGCATGCCGCCTGCAATCACAGCTGACCTATGATTTTCTAACACCTTCCCGAACTTACTGCCTTGTTTATGCGAGATGACAAGACTTCACAGGCAGATTAGAGATTAATCTTTTGTGGGCATGTAGATACAGATTCACCATACGAACTGCCCAGTATCTACATCAGTGTTTTGTAACTAGTCATCCAGACCTTTTCTTGCAATTGGAAATTCCATGCTAAACTGGGGTGTACTGTTGTCACAAAACACTCAACACTGCAGAATCAATGTTAACTACATTGCAATATATGACTACAGCACACACTGGGTGATTCAGAGGCCCTGCATTTTCATAAAAGTAAGTCAATGAAGTTGTCATGAATACTAGTGTAGACAATGTTAGATGTATATAAATATATATTCAGGATGAGAAACATATCCTGGAAAACTGCTTAGTTTGGTTAAAAGTCCTGGAAATCATGTAACTACAGTGCAGACCCCTTCTTCTTCATCAGCAGTAATCTTACACTGAACTCACTAAATAAGGTTGGGCCTTTGCATGTAAATTTAACATAGGATTACTTAATTATTTTTACATAGGTGAATATATTTTTCCAGAAATACAAACTCAAAAGAAGTGGAAACAGTTCCATGACTACAAATGAGTGAATGAAAGTTTTTGTAAACCGTGGCATTTTAAAGATAGCCTGTCTCTTCTTGTTTGTCCATCCCTTCCCTTTTTTATTTTTAAATTCTTATTTACAGAGTCCTGCCAGCTGTGAGAACAAGACAGGCTGGCAGAGCATTATGCTTTTGAAAACTGTAAATACTAAATATGCTCTCATAAGTCTAGAAAATCAATTTATATATGATTCCAAATGAAAGCATAAGACTTGGTAGATATAACTAACAGAGCTATCAGAAATAAAACATTCACTTTTTAAATGTACTTGATTTAAGAGATATAGCCTGTGTTTACTTTGTAACAGCAATTAAAATAAGCCTTAAAATAAGACTGCAAACAATTTTCCAACAGATCTAAGTAGATTTTTTTTTTTCTATGTGTAATAATGAGTCAGTAGATATTATATTTTTCTACTGTGCTGCAATGGTTTCTTACACAGTACAACAGAGACCAAAAGTAAATGTGTAGATTTAAACCCTGAACTATATCCGGTAGAAACAGTGAAAATGGGGGAAAATACCATGTATTTCTTCAGTAAAATAGCAGTTTTTTAAGCTTCATGTTACATTAATCACTGGGGATGCTTCTGCAGTGCAATAACACCATATGCCACTAATTCATCTCAAAAAAAAAAATAAATAAATAAATAAATCTCAAGAGCATGGAGATTACAATGTGGAATTAAGTTACCTTGGATGTAGCATCCAGCTGGAAGACAAATCTGAGACTGAAGCTTCAGAAAGTGATGTCCCACCTACTGGGTCTGACAAAGGCCTCCCTGGTTCAGCATCTAGTCTGTAATAAGGGCTACATCAAAGAGTGCTCAGTACTGCAAGTTCCTGACTGATCCCATTGTGCACTCTGATAGCCAGAGAACTGATTGTGGTGGACTGGAAAAGAAACAACTGCTAAAACACAGCTATACAATGACAGCACTGAGATGACAGCTCCAATTAAGACTGCTGCCAAAATAGTCCTCCGGAGGTTGGATAATTTGCTAGAACTGTTGCTACCCTACTAGCAAGATCAGTTCAATCTTCTTTTACAATACTGAAACAAAGGCACATTAACATATGGTGCAGATCTGTATTATCTGTGTAATTCTCAGCTTTAAAAAAAATAATTAAGTGGACTGGCTTCTGCAATGACGGGGAAATAATGACCTTCAAGGATGAGCTTCCCTTTACTGCAAGATTACCTGGTTTAGGCCTGACACACTCCTCAGAACTACAATGATCAAAAGCTACATCTAAAATACTTCTTTTTCTTCACTGGAAGAGAACCTTCTCGTTCTCATTTGCTAGTACAGGCACAGCTGAGTATACATAAAAATACATAAAGTATAGTATATATACCATATACTATATATAGTATATAGTGTATATATATACTATATAGTATATAGTATATATACTATATACTACATAATATACATAGTATATATACTACATATATATACATACTATATATACTATATATACTACATATATATATATGGTATATATACTATATACTACATAATATACTAGTATATAAAGCAATTGAAGAAACAAACAGACTACTTTCAAAAATCTAAAAGAACATATCTCTCACTTTTTCTCCCCCAACAACAGCATGTCTAAATACCACAGATGTAAGGAGCTTCTACTTCATTGGTGTAACTTAAGGCCCATAAAAAAATTTGCTAGTAGTGTTTCCTTCTTTCCTTTTTTTTTTTTTTTTTTTTAACTAGCTGCACAAATTAATTTAAACCCATCATGATTGGCATTGACTTTCTTTAACAACTCAGGTTAAAAGAAGTCTGTGGCCACTCCTCCCTCACAATCTTTTATCCAGCTGAAGTTTTGCTGTGCATAGCTAATAACTTCCTCCAATGTTAGGAAGACAGCTAAGACAGCTTTATGTTGTCTCTTTTTGTGAAAAATTAACAATCTCTTTATTTAAAATAGTTTCAGAAATACCTTTCAAATAACTTCAGAAATTTTCATGTTTACACAGTCCCAAGGCTAGCCAGACAACTTGTGAGGGCTGTGACTGTATGTCTTTATAAATGCAAGCAACATATCAGACTCTATGGGTTCCAAAATATCTCTACATTTTAGAAATTACTTTGCAGCAGCACTTTTTTACTTTAATATTAATTTCAGAACTGTGAAAACCATGTTGCTTAACAAGGGGCCTGGTGACTGGTTCAAAAAATTTATCCAAGTGAGTTGGCATTGTTTGCATTAGTTTTTCTTCAGTAAAAATACTTGTCAGGGAACATCATCTCCCATTTAGTCTTTTATACTTAAGGCTTGAGCAAATTTGGCTAGAATTGGTATCGTTATAAGGATATCCTTAAATCCACAAATATGTCTGGAGAACTATCCCACATTTACCAAGATAACCTACTGTGAGTAGGACAGCTGAAAGTTGTGTTTGTTTGGAAAGTTATTTACACTTATTTCTCTAGATATCATATGCTAACATCTGTCACATTATCAGGTTTGTTTGTTTTTTGCAGCCTCCTAAAAGCCACAGAAAGCAAACAATATTCTTTTGATTGCAGAGGCTGCACAGACATTTTTTCATCTCTCAGCTTTGTGCAAAATCTCAGCATACCCCAATTTCTTTCTGATAGTGAGGGTATGAAGAGCAGATGGCAGCCTGCCCTTTTCTCATGGCACTGGACCTGCACTTCTGAAAACTGTGTGTGCAGAACATCGTGACAAATTCTGTTCATATCTCCCTTCTGTACAGGGGATGCTATATATGGACAGCATTTGTTTAGTTGACTCCTGCTGACCTGTATAGCACTGCAGGCAAGAAAAGCTTTTGCCAGCTTGTGGTGAGATGGTAAATTCCCAGTGTGGACATATCTCCTTAAAAATGATGTAATTGTGGGGGGGCAGTAGCTGAACCTTAGTGCAATTATAAGAAGGCACCTGCCCCCTAAGGCATTAGGGACTGACTACCATTTCTCACTCCCAGTAAGAGCGTCATGTTTGAAGAGTTCTCTGACCCCCAATTCAGGACTCATGTTAGGGGAGCACTGTACATCACAACTGTCAGCCTTGGGATTTAGGTTGACATTTCCATCTTAACAGTATGAATACACTGAGCTTCAAAAGTCTAGGAGCAGGCCTGTGATCCAGACTGCAACCTAGCCCTTTTCTGAGACCGGCACAAGGATTATGTTTTACAGCACTAATTAAGAATATTCTGGGTGGTTAACTTAAAGCACTGCTATGCAACAAAGTATCAGTGTAAGAAATATCTTTTGTTATATTTGAAACTGGTGTGTTGTGCATCATAGCATGTTAACAAAACCAGCTGTACTGACTCCTCCCTGGTGTCTGTAACAGCCATGCCAATACAAAAGCGTGGTGTGTAGGGGAGGTAGTGTTGCTGTGGCAGCTGGAAAGGTTCTCCTGGCAGCCTATACTGCATCTCCAGCAGGAGCTATGCCAGCATGGCTATACTAGGAGCAGCTTTGTAATGCAGATGTGTTCTGGAGTATTAATGGAGCATAATGTCTGGAAATGGAAAACCTGAAGCTGGTACTGCTGCTGGCAGAAGGCAGATGCTTTATATTTTAAAAAATATTAATTCTTTGCCAGAAAATGTGGAGCCATGAAAATGACATTGCAGGGCATGCTGGTACAAGCTTCTTGGGCATTGTGCAATTCCCAGATACCATACCTGCTGCAGGACAAGTTCACTTTGCAGGGTATGTATGGGGATGTATATTTGTTTAGGTGCCTTCTGCTTTGAACCTCAAGGCAGGTATATTTGCACCATATGGTCTTCTGAAGTCCTCAGTAAGACTACAGCTGTCCCTTTGTCATTTCAAGAGCTCTTTAAAAACTAGAAAGGAATCTGATACTATATTTCAGATGGTGACAAGGAAAAAAAAAAAAAAAACGAGTACGGAAAGAGTTCATCATACTTCATCATAAACATGGGGAAACCATGTCCGAATGCTGTTCACTAGAAGGCTCAAAAGCTGATTAGCAAATCTGCAAATTAGCACTGATGTTGAAAGCATTGATAAAAAAATCAATCAGAAAATTATCTACCAATATGGATCAAAGACTTAAAACCTTTACGGCCACAATATGAAACATATGCATGCCAAAAAGATATATTTGAAATGACAGTACTTATGAAGTTCCTTCCTCAGTCCTATGACAGAGACCTGGAAGATGGGCAAATGTAGGTAACAATGCAAAGCATTTAGCTTCTTTTCAAAAGGGGTAATCTGCAGTTTCATCTGAAGATTAATTTACAACAAATAAACACCGCAATTTTGGAGACAAAATGGGAGGATAGGAAAAATTTTTTTCTTTCATCCAGGCTTCCTGCCCATCATCAGCACACAGGGCAAATCCCCAACAATCTACATAACAGTTCACACTACTAAGAGCCAGTTAAATTTTCACAGGGTATATGAAGAGCATGGAAAACTGTAGGCCTATTTCAGACTGAAGGCATTGAAAGGTTGAGAGCTGGCAGCCACCTTGCATGGTGTACTTGTGCTGAAGTTAAGCAGGTACATGGCCTAGTCTCAGCTCAGACCTAAGGGGTGAAGTAGCAATGTTCCACATACAGGAAGGAAAACCACCTCAGCTGAGTGTACACTAGGGAATATACTCTATACCATTGGACATAATTTCCTGTCCATAGATAAATCCCTTAAATCCCATAGATAGATAAATCCCTTTGCTCTTGCAAATCCCACCTCTTAGCTCATATACAGAACAAATTCAACATGGGAAACAACATGGGGTCATAGAAAAGATGTTGCAACTTGCCTGCTTTACCTTGTATATAACATACAGGCTGGAAGAGCAAATTAAATTATTGTTACTAGATTTCTTACCATTGTGCATAGTTTGATTGGCTTTATTGCCTTCTTCATTATGTTTCTGTATGTCTGCTACAGTGTGTTGCACATGTGCAACATACAGGCAAGGCAATTTATTTGTTGAGGGCCAGGACATGGACATGTCAGATGGGTCACAACTAGAAGTACCAAGATTTATGGGGTCCACAGACACAGCAACTGAAACTAAATGCCTTTCAGATCCCTGTCTAGTAAAATTCCCATTTCTTTAAGCTAATTACATAGTGCATATAAATACAAAAAAAGAGACTTGATTAAAAAGAAAATTGTACTCCCACTTCTACTTACAGATGTGAAATAAAAATAAATTATTTTAGTCATTTCTCCATGAGTGCCCAAGACAACACACTTCTAATGAGCATATGTAACTTGCAACCCACGTATTGC
Source organism: Aythya marila (assembly GCF_965140915.1). Taxonomy (NCBI): domain Eukaryota; kingdom Metazoa; phylum Chordata; class Aves; order Anseriformes; family Anatidae; genus Aythya; species Aythya marila. The sequence goes on along the minus strand of NC_139045.1, from coordinate 19,517,995 downwards.
CGCTAAGATCCTTTTCTTTGTACCTGCTGTTATAGCTGTAGAAACCCAAAAGGACAATGGACACCATAGAATATGGCTGTCTGAAGATAATAAGCATTTCTAAAACTGTTTAGAAAGTTTAAGATATTCTTCTATCAGGGGATTTTTTTAAGTTAGTGAATGAATACATAGTATTTAGCACTTTATAGACTATACATACATTAATGATCTATTTGATACAAGGCTATTATTTCTACGCATCAGAATTACATGCTGAAGAAACAGGCTGTGAAATATTGTCAAGGATTTTGACGTTTCAGTTTTCAGATGAAAAACAGAAGTGCGTAGTCTTTTTCTTGACTATGGCTTTTTTGCACCATTATTTAGCTGAAAAATCTAGAACAGCACTTTTCCAATGGAGGCAAACTCCCTGCTGCATGTGATTTTCTAGAGCTACTTTGGTCCACATTTTGACATCCAGAGTCTTAAGAGGATGAGTGTGAGTGTAGGTCTTAGCAATACTGGAAATTGGTGCCAGTCTTGCCACAGATCACTTGCAAAAAAATCCAGTTTGGACAGAAGCATGATATTGGAGTTCAAGTGTTGGTGAGGGTGAGAGCATGTACAAAAAACATTGTCATAATCTCAAAAATAAGCATTTGAAAAACAGTGAAAGAAATGTAAATTATTTTCCAAAGAATGAGATGTCATGATTTTGAAACAGCAGGTTACCAATTTTTTTTGGTAACTTTTATTTTTCTCACTGAAAAAGTAATATTCTAATCTATAAATAGCTAGGAGGAATAATAAATCTATTCTGCCTGTTCATGCTTGTCTGGAGTAGTTCTCAGCAGCCCCAACAAAAGTGATCATGTTCTCTAATGATTTCTGGATCCCTGTTTTCATCTTTGCAGAGATGCTTCACTGATTTGCTGTAGGAACCCACATTTTGGCTTCTGCTAGTAACTCAGTGCCTGACCTGTGTTATATTTAAAAGCGAGCAAACCAAACCAAACCAAACCAAAACAACAAAAAAGTGTTACAAACCTGTATGTTTTTTTTGGAAAAAAAAAAAAAGATAAATAATAATAATAATAATAATAATAATAATAATAATAATAATAATAATAATAATAATAATAATAATAATAATAATAAAAGAGTCAAATCAGATCCTGTGAGGCAAAGTTTTGAGTTTTGGCAAGATTTATCAAATTATCTTGTCACCTCATTCTTCACTGTTAAGAAAGTTCCAGGTGGAAGACCTGGAGGATCTTCAATCCTTTGCAAGGGATTTCTATTCACTGTGCAAACTCAGAATATACATGTATGTAACTGGTTTCTAAGTCTGCCTATAGAGCAATTAGTAGCCCTTAACAACTCCTGATCTTACAGGCAAAGGAGAGAGTAAAAGGATCAGGTAATACTGGTGTTCTGTCTGGCCCTGTCTGTGCGCAAGGACAGCATGTTTTGTTCTCTATTCATATCAAACTTAATAATTATGTCTAATTATAAAGAAAAATAATTGTACAACTGCCCTTAGACCACAGCTAATCTTTGCTTCTGTATGATTCAGGACAACAACAATTTAGCTTTAGTAGTCATTGCCAAATCTGCAATCCTATGTATTCTAGCTGTCAGTCTTTGAGCCAGTCTTGCCCTCTGGGCACTACCACCACGCTATGGTCTGCTGCTACTAGGCAGTCATTTCTTATCTTAGCCAGACTGTATAACAGCCTGAAAAAGTTAGCAGATCAGATAAATAAGAAAGTTCAAAAGTAGTTGAAAACTACATGAAATACATCACAAAAAGGCACTGGTAATGACAATGTTCTTTGTGCATTTATAGATGACTTAATGCTAAATCTGCTGAAATGAAATATTGAAGTTCTTGCATACCGAGAGAAAAACTACAGGACCCCAGGGGAAGGAGAAAAAAGCCAAGCAATTCCATTACTGTCTGACATGTGGGACAAGATTTTAATAGAGTTGGAGAAACTACAAAGAAATCCTACTTTTTGTTTTTGTTTTGCTTTATTTTTCTTTTAGACTAAAGACCTGTGATCAAGGCAAGGAAATACTTTGTTTCTCTTAGAAAGGGCTTTTATGCAGAGAGGTACAGAAGTCATATAATGTAAACCAAGACTGCATTTTACATGTAGGAAATATAAATTAAGCTAAATCCCTCTTAGAAAAAGAAAAATCTCAGAAAAAAAATCTCTGGGTGAAACGTTGCAACACTGAAGATGATGATGAATAAGTGCTGATGTTTCCATGGAGGTGATAATGTCTTTCTAGTTCTGCAGTGTTGTTTTTGTTTTGTTTTGTTTTTGCTATTTCCCTGCTGGATCCATTAAAGTGGTATAAGACAGTATATTGTGAAGAATAAAATTACCATCTCTATCAAATGAGATGTTCTTTATGCAGAATTAGCAATATGCATAATTTATGTTCTTTCCTTCTTGTGTGTAAGTTCTTTTTTTTTTTTCCAATGCTGAAAAAGTACTATTTAGTCGTGATAAAAGATTTAAAGCTAAATGTTTAGCTTTCCAGATTTTTTTTTTTATTTTATTTTTTGCTTTTTTGCTTTTCTGGTTTCCTATGTGGATTTCCCTCTTCCCCTAAATTTCTACATGAACTTTATTTAGGATAAGTTATTCAGTAGGAAGACTTGAATGTGAGGAATTAGTTCACCTATGTTCCACATCTAGATATGCATGTGAATATTTGTTACTTTGAGCCATTCTTGACTGGACATTTTTTGTAATACTTAGGTTATATGATTTTTTGCTAATAGCAGCAGCTTTAGGGAATACATGTTTGCTAAAAACTGGCTGTATGATTTAATGAGTACTTGTTCAGTTGAAATTAATTTTACATTTTTAAAGCAAAAGAGAAAAGATGGCATAGATACAAATGATTACTATAGGGTTTATTTACTGCATTTAAGCTGTTTCCATCTGCAGTGCACTGCAGGGTTTCTCATATCCCAGTATGAATAATTATGGGAAGACAAAAGTTGAAAAATAAAAATGAAATCATGCCAGGTTGCGGGCTACAGCTCTTACCGGTGCTAGAGGGAACTAGAATCTTAGGGCTGGGACTGAGCTTCAGGAAGAGGAGATGAAGAGCTACTCAACAGTAATGAGCCACTTTTAAGTGTTAGAAATTGAACACATCTTCTGGAAAGATTCAGAACATAATTTTATACTATCTTTGATGTGCGTGCACATTTTTAAGCCACACAAAAATTGTCCATCAGAAGATGGAGACACACACTCAGCACCACTGTCACTGTCAGAGAAACCAAAGTCTGTTGAAGAAAGGAATTGTGTCGAAAGCCCTGCGATCCTCTAGCACAAAAAAGGTCTTCTACACTGCTGTAATGGATGAAAGATTTAAGTCATACCTCAGATAGCATACCTGTCTCTCAGCATAGGAAAGTGCATTATTCCTAGGCCATAGGAGAAAACTGTAAGTTATGACTACCTTGGGGGCCCCTTTTTTTCTTCATAACGTACATGGTAATGTAAGAAATGTTAAATGTAAACTTCAACTTCTCAGAAAGTAGTGAATTAGTATTTTTCTTTTTAAGAATGTCATGGTACATACCACTGATATGCATGAGCTTTAAACTATCAATGACTTATATCTAAACTGTACTCAAATACTTAAGGACATCTAAGATACTCCAGTTGTGCAATTCCTGTGCAAGCCCATATTCAGTATTCCAGTTTAGCCTCTGTCTCAGAAACAGGTAGGCAAGTTGGGAATGACAGTTTCATTCTAAATGCTGTGATCCAAATAAATAAAAATTAATAGTCAATTTTAAACACCACTGAAAATGAGGTCTAACATGATAGTATTAACTCTAGACACCAAATCTAGAAAACAAATTTTAAGGGCAAGCATTTATTACAGTGATTATGTCTGGAAAGTATGCTAGATATTTCAAACATGCCATCATGCAAACTGTAAATGCAAATCTCCTTATACAATAATAATTAATGTTTTTATGCAACTTTATTCTAAATACGCGTGCACATTTTCAAGTGTTTTCTAACTTGGAACATTTGTAAAGAAGCTAATACATTGATACTGAAGAGTATGCAGGCAGGCTCATCAGGATCTCTTATACCCAAGGAGGCCAAATATTCATATTGAACACTGGACCTTTAACTTCTATTAGCCTTAAAAAAAAAAAAACAGTCAGAGTTGGGATTTTTGACACTTGAAGTGCCCTTTTTTTGGATTAAAATTGGCAGTACAAAGGAGATTTTCCCAAGGAAATCTTAGGGGTGATCAATGCCTCAGGCTTTTAAGATCTGATGCTAAAAACAAATGGCAGAGCAGAGAGGGTGTCGCCAAATTTCTTCTTTTCTTACAACGCACTATATACCACAGCACACACTTTAAGAATCGCTGGTACCGGGGCTATATTTACCTTTTGAAATTTAGCAATGCCACGGCTTTGGGGAGGGACACTAAAAGCTATGAAATATTAAATGTAAAACAATCATACAATCATTGAATCATTCAGGCTGGAAAAGACCTCTAAGATCATCTGTTCCAACCTTTAACCTAGCACTGCCAAGTCCATCACTAAACCATAAATCATAACATATTACAGACTAAATTTGGGTATACACATCTGCATATTCTCACAAATGGAAGCTGACATAATTTAATGTCTGAATGTCTATGAATAAAAGAGAATCAACAGCACATCTGAATCAAATTGCAATATTGATTTTTGTGAACACAGCCACACATCTATTCTGTTAGTATGACATCAGATAAAGACATGACACTTGCACTTAATGTTTGTATTTGATACTCTCCCTACTGAAAACATCTTGCAGAAAACATTTTGGAAAAATACCATGTAGCCTTCCAAATGCTGATAATTTTTCCACTGATCCTTCCCCCTCTCCCCCCCCCCCCCCCCCCCCCAAACACAAAGGATTTGGATTAAAAAGACAACTTGGCAGTCCTTTCTTTAAGAGATGGTTGTTTATATACTTTTGTCTATTTTGGTCAAGGTAGCTGTTCAGAAAGTGCAGATGCTTAAAGAGTGATTAATAGAAAATCTGGTATTCTGGTCATGTTCTCAGTAAATGATATGGCACAACTGAGATCCCATGAATTCAGGCTTCATCTTGCATCTAGATTTTGAGAGATCTAAACTGAGCAAACCAGAAACTCATAAAATGGGGCAAGACAGCTCCCCTGAACCAGACTTTTCAGCTTAGAAGTCAAGTGGAAAAAGCTTTATTAGGTCAACACATAGCAGCTGTGTTTGTAAAGTGGGACAACTGATAAAGCTGTAGGCAAAAGCAAAACTAAGAAAGCTGGGTCTTTTCAAGACTGAGAAGAAATGTGGTATGTCTGTTAGCACAAACTGTGAACTAGGAAGACCTGGACTGATAGAATTACCAAGAATCAAATTTGGAAGTGCTGAACTTGAGATGGAGAAATGGTGCCTTTTCTACATCACGATTTTCTCCTTCTGTTACGTTCCATATCTTTGACAGCATTCCTACTTTTATGTGGATATATGTGATTCTGGACTTCAACCACTCTAATTAAACTCAGACTTTGAATTTCAAGGATTTATGTGCTATTTTCAGGCACCACTGGTATTCATCACAAACCACTCAACAACCAAAGAACTTTTGCTCAAAACATAAATAACAAACCTACATTCAGTTCTACCTAAAGAGGCAACAGTTTGCCTTTCTCTCAAAGAGTACTGTAGTAATCATCTGACCTCCAAAAACTAAACCTGAGCTGATATTTAGAGATTAAATGCAGAACCTGCAGAAGCATAAGTGGCCATTTTGCAATATTTGGGAAAGTTCAGTTTGGCTGCTTTGGGACGTTTGGCTTGTTTGAGAAGTGGACCAGGAAGGTAGAGACTAAATGTCGTAACTCTTATGACAGGGCAGGGTTAGAGAAGGTTAGTCTGAGAGTGATGGAGAGAATAGGAGAGGCAAGATGAAAGGATTTGTTAGTGTTAGGTCAGAGGTTGGACTAGGTGATCTTGGAGGTCTCTTCCAACCTAGATGATTCTGTGATTCTGTGCAAATGACCCCTTAGAGTTTGATAGGGAAGCTGGACTCTTGAAGATGAGGAGAACAGGAAAATAAAATTCTGCATTAGAGTTTTTGAGTGAAATGGAAGAACATTTAACACCATACAATTTGTATGTATTTGGTTCCTGCTGTCTGATTTATTTGCAGTACAATTGTCCCCCTTTTGATGGAGAATACAAAGACTTTCAGAACTACAGAACAGAAACACTGTCAGACTCAGTGCTGGAAGCTGTCCAAAGAACCTGTGATAACACTGTAACAAAGACATGACCGAATCACTAAATACAACAAAGCGCAAGAGGAAACCTAGCATCCCTGGAAACAAATGGGCTTTTTAATTTTTTTTATTTTTTTATTTTTTTTAGCATTTCCGTTATTCCTTTAAGACAAAAAAGCTACTTTAAGTAGTATTACATTTCTAAACTATGACAAGCAGAAAGCATCCAACTGAATATTGATTTTATTGGACGTCAGGACTAAAACCTGCTTTCAGATGGAAGTAAGGAATGTGAGCTTGGAGTCACATGCATGGGCTGTTTGACAGAATGACGCGATGGCTACGTCCTTCAGTTGCTATGGTGATAGCTCATCTGCTTATATGTCCAAGAAATAGGGCTTTTCATTATTTTTTCTAAGAAGAAGTACTGCTACTTCATAACACCAACATGATTTGTTTTTGCACTACAGCAAAGCTACTGCAAATACCATTGCTTGGTTTTAATTTGGGCATGAAATTAAAATCCTAAAGCAAATATATGAGCATATAACTTTTTTTATCCTCTACTATTTACTCCTGCAGTGATTTTCACCACAGCAACTGTTTATCTCTTTGGCGAACCTGCAATAAATTGGATTTCTGGAATAACTGCCACAAGATCCCAGTGTACTATGGTAACTTTAACAAATTTTTTTTCAAAGTGGGATCTATTTTTTTTTTCTAATTCCAATAATTCAGATATTAGAGCTGAACAGATTTTACCAGGATTTTCTATTTATAGTTTCCTGAATATTTAAGTGTTGTGGTCTATTTTATATCTATCTATTTTCCTCAAGTACTCTGTGACAAGTCGCTATTAGTGGCAATGTTTACAAGAAGCTCATATGAAAAATGTACATTTGAAGTTCCTGAAAATAGCATTTTTTTTTTTAGTGTACACAGGGAATATTTCATTAGAAATGCTGCATTCATAATCCAGGACCAGCAATACCAACAAGTGACTAATTTCACGTTCAGAAACAACTGTTTGGTAGCACTTGATATATTAAATATTCTACTTGAAATGCAATACTATGTTTACTTAAGAATTAGCAAAAGCAGTGGAATAATTTTAAACAATAAAGCCAGACAAAATTGTGTTCTCTCTGCATGTATTCCAGAAATTAAAAAAAACTATATATTAAAAAATCCTCAGTTAAAATTCTTTGTATGTTGTCATGCATACTGTAATTTAATTAGGAGTCATATCATTTTAATACTCCTCATACTGTTTCAGAAATCAAAATAAAAAAATAGCTTAAACAACATGATATGGAAAGTGTTACAGAAATTACAGACATACCTGTGGGCCATTGGAGCCATGCTCTCGTTTAACTCATTCAAAATCAGAATGCATGATCATGTAATTGTATAAAATGCAGTAAAGGACTCCATAAACTCCAAAAGGTAATTCTGTAGATTAGGATATCAATAATTGCATTACGACACTTATTTCTAGATGTCCCTTTGATAGGTATAACAGATAGAAAAACTAAGTATCTGAAAATACCTGCAAGCCAGCAAGCAGCCTCACACCGGGAAGTACCTGCTGTAGGATAAGCCTGTTTATTTTGTATTAATTATGATATTTGTTTTGAATGATTTGTCCCCTAACTATATCGCATTATAAAGCATGCTATAAATGTCCTTTGTTACAATAATGCATAGTTATATGCTTTAAATAGCAAAATTCTTCCTTGATATCACAGGATTTATTTATTTTTTTTAATGAAAAGTTGTCGTGGTTCCGCTCGAGTGGGCAGCCGAGCTCCACCACAGCCGCTCTCTCACTCCCCCTCCTCAAAGAGGAATGGGGAGAAAATATGTGAAAAGGGCTCAAGGATTGAGATAAGGACGAGAAAATCACGCAATAATTATTGTAACGGGCAAAACAGACTCGGCATAAGGAGATAGTAAGATTTATTGCCTACAACTAACAAGCGAGAGAAGTGAGAAAACAAAGGAAAAAAAAAACCAAAAGCACCTTCCCCCCCCCATCCACCCTCTTCCACCTCCTCCCCCCGAGCGGCGCAGGGGAACGGGGAATGGGGGTTATGGTCAGTCTACAGCACTTCTTCTCTGCCGCTCCTTCTCGGTCACTCTCGTCCCCTGTGCTGTGGGGTCCCACCCACGGGATGCAGTCCTTGATGAACTGATCCGGCGTGGGCTTCCCACAGGCAGCAGCTCTTCCAGAACTGCTCCAGATATGGGTCCGTACCACGGGGTCCATCCCTCAGGAGAAAACTGCTCCAACCTGGCTCCCCTACGGGCAGCAGCTCCTGCCAGATCACCTGCTCCTGCGTGGGCTCCTCTCCACGGGCTACAGGTCCGGCCCGGAATCTGCTCCGGCAGGGGTCTTCCACAGGCGGCAGCCTCCGTCGGTGCAGGGCCACCTGCTCCACCGTGGTCTCCTCCACGGGCTGCAGCATGGAACCCTGCTCCACCGTGGTACTCCATGGGCTGCAGGGGGACATCCTGCTTCACCATGGTCCTCACCACAGGCCGCAGGGGACTTCTGCTCCGGCGCCTGGAGCACCTCTCCCCCTCCTTCTACACTGACCTTGGTGCAAGGCTGTTCTCCCACTCCCTTGACTCTCCCGGCTGCTGTGTGGCGCAGCGTTTTTTCCCTGTCTTAAATATGCTCTCACAGAGGCGCAAAACAACATCGCTTATTGGCTCGGATCTGGAAAACAATGGGGCCCTTCCCAAACATGGGGCAGCTTCTAGATCTTTCTCACAGAAACCACCCCTATGGCTCCCTGCTACCAAAACCTTGCCACGTAAACCCACTACATTCCACCCCTCGCCTCTGTTAAAAGCATATTTAAGACTACTCACAACATACTCTTACTTTACAATTATCACAACAACCTTCACAAAATTCACTTAAATCAAAACAAAAAAGAATTCACCACACCAAAATAAACATAACATCATCACAGCACCGACAAGGTGGACATTTTACACACACACCACCCCTCGTCCCTTCACCACACTAACATATCACAGTTACTGCTTTCTTAATTCTTCACAACTTGTACATTCCTAACAATCATCCTGCACATATTTTTGCCCGTTACTTCTACTAACTATCATCTTATCTCAAATTCCTTGTGCCCCACGTTGGGCGCCAAAAAAGACTGTCGTGGTTCCGCTCGAGTGGGCAGCCGAGCTCCACCACAGCCGCTCTCTCACTCCCCCTCCTCAAAGAGGAATGGGGAGAAAATATGTGAAAAGGGCTCAAGGATTGAGATAAGGACGAGAAAATCACGCAATAATTATTGTAACGGGCAAAACAGACTCGGCATAAGGAGATAGTAAGATTTATTGCCTACAACTAACAAGCGAGAGAAGTGAGAAAACAAAGGAAAAAAAAAACCAAAAGCACCTTCCCCCCCCCATCCACCCTCTTCCACCTCCTCCCCCCGAGCGGCGCAGGGGAACGGGGAATGGGGGTTATGGTCAGTCTACAGCACTTCTTCTCTGCCGCTCCTTCTCGGTCACTCTCGTCCCCTGTGCTGTGGGGTCCCACCCACGGGATGCAGTCCTTGATGAACTGATCCGGCGTGGGCTTCCCACAGGCAGCAGCTCTTCCAGAACTGCTCCAGATATGGGTCCGTACCACGGGGTCCATCCCTCAGGAGAAAACTGCTCCAACCTGGCTCCCCTACGGGCAGCAGCTCCTGCCAGATCACCTGCTCCTGCGTGGGCTCCTCTCCACGGGCTACAGGTCCGGCCCGGAATCTGCTCCGGCAGGGGTCTTCCACAGGCGGCAGCCTCCGTCGGTGCAGGGCCACCTGCTCCACCGTGGTCTCCTCCACGGGCTGCAGCATGGAACCCTGCTCCACCGTGGTACTCCATGGGCTGCAGGGGGACATCCTGCTTCACCATGGTCCTCACCACAGGCCGCAGGGGACTTCTGCTCCGGCGCCTGGAGCACCTCTCCCCCTCCTTCTACACTGACCTTGGTGCAAGGCTGTTCTCCCACTCCCTTGACTCTCCCGGCTGCTGTGTGGCGCAGCGTTTTTTCCCTGTCTTAAATATGCTCTCACAGAGGCGCAAAACAACATCGCTTATTGGCTCGGATCTGGAAAACAATGGGGCCCTTCCCAAACATGGGGCAGCTTCTAGATCTTTCTCACAGAAACCACCCCTATGGCTCCCTGCTACCAAAACCTTGCCACGTAAACCCACTACAAAAGTGAATGCATGAATTCTTGCAAATGCCTGTAAACATTAATCTCCGCGTCATCATCTTAAATACTGAGATACTTCCTCGTGTGATTTCTACAGACGGTCCATTTTATTATAATGATGGTTCTGAGGTAGCAGAAGATACAATGACAGCTTCGTGAAAATAGTAATGGTAATGTCACACAGAATAAAGCAATTACTAGGATTTTTAAGAGCAACTAAGGATATCCTCCCAAAGCCATTCCCACAGCAATGCATCTGTGCAAATTCTATAATGTGGTAGGCTGTCCTAGGCATTGGATAACTTCTTAGTCTTACTTCCTAGTTTATCAGTTATGTTCAAGATAAATTAGTCTGTTGATAAATTTGGGCTTTGCTTTCCTTTTCACCCCAGATTTTTAAGTGCTGGCATAAGGTTTATAATATAAGACTGCTAAGAGAATGTTCTTTCTGCAGAATCTAAATTAACCACAGGTGAATTAATCATCTACTGAATACTTAAAGCAACCATGCCCCACACTACAATTCCTACCAACTCACTCATCCTCACGTCACACTAACTTAACATCTAAATTTAGGTGAGCAAATTCAGCTGCTGAAATGTCCATTGCCATTTAAACTGTCTACCTAATGCAGACCAAGGACTCTGCCAATATAGACATCTAGTCTGAGTTGAACCATCTTTTGTGTCATCACTGTCTAAATTTCACCTGGTAGTCTAGGAGCAAAGTTTACAATCTGACAGGCAAGCTCTCCTAAGCGAACAAAATATCAACACGCTCACCTAGTTTGCTGATGTAGCAGATGTTGCTGATGCATCAGGTACCTGAGGGTCATCTGCAGTATTGCGTGATTCCCAGTGGTGACATTTTGGTTTCTAATCTCGCCTCACTTCCTGCTTTAGCTGAGGTGAAGTCAGTCACTGCTGCCTCATCACAGTGCCTTGGGGCTGCAGCAGGAGCAGGAGCAGGTGTGCTGCTCGGCCTGCCATGTTTTGCCTGAAAGAAAATGCTGGACTTTAATTGAAAATTGCCTTCCTGTTTGTCTTCCATAACAGACTGATCTTTTCCACTTTTCTGTGATCCACATGCTTGTCAAGCAGCAGCCCCCCCCTCAGACTTCACAGAAAACTGTGGTAAATAAGCCACTGCCAACCCTGTGGTTTGATCATGCTTACGCACTGCTCTCCTTACTTACCACTTCTCTTCAGTAGATGCTTGTGAATGCCCACCACCTTTTCCTGCTCCAATACTTTGGAAAACAACCTTAGCCTTCATTTTTAACATGTCCTGATATTTTCCTGTTTTGTGCAAACAGCGGCTCTACTGGACACGGACTGGGAACATTTCTGCAGCCTTCTTAGTCATGGTAAAAGGTAAAGACTGAGAAAAATGGCAGAGCCATGTGAAGTGCAGGTGGCTGGGTCAATAGTGGAACCAGGCATCTGGACAGAGGGCACTTGTTTCCTCTTAAAAGGCAGGAAGTGTTGAATTAGTATTAAAAGATAGTCGTCCTGGCAGGAGGGTGTCAAGGTAGGCCTGGGCCCAAGCCCCTCAGGTCAGCCATTTTGTTGGCTATAGTGACAGGGGCTCCTGGCTGCAGAGGCTGAGCCGTTTATCCCTCCCAGGAACTCCAGCTAGGTAAAGCTGGCCTAAATACCCTCAAACTTCCAGGACTTTTTGAGGGCCTGAAGCAGCTTGTAAGCTCGCTGTGTGTGGCTGGCATGGGCTGTGGTTGGAGCTGGTGCCATGTAGCTGAGGCACCGGTTGTCATCCAGAAAGGTGGTGAGAGACTTCCAGGGGTGGAGGTCTGCACCCAGGGCTTGCTCAGAGCACACAGGGTTAAAACACCCAGGTCAGTCATCCCTTGGGGGTTTGAAAAAGTGAACACAGCCTTCATAATGCTAAATACGTTTCCTGGTTCCCGTGTTCTGCTCTATACATATTTATACTGTCATGGCGTGCATGTGCTGGAGTAGGTAACTATATTTATCTAGTGGTTCACTGCACAAAAGTAAAGAGACCTTAATGTAGTGGTGGGAAAGCTTAATTAGATAAAGACCAAAATTTCATTCTCTGCTGGGTGCAAAGAGCTATGAATACCTACAAAATGGCTGCATTTAGACTTTGAGGCTGTTTCATCATTCTCTTGCCTCGTTATGTTGAAGTAAAAGCAGGGAATGGTTCAAGATAGGATGCTTGAAAAGCATCCCTTCATACTGTATTGTATTACAGTCCTTCCTCAGGTTTCTTTATGTGCTTCACCTTATGAAAGAAATTAATAAGCTTCCATGAGTTCTTACCAAATTCTGGTTTCCTTGAGAGGATGAAGCCCACGAAACATTATAGTCATGTGCATTTCAGTTCCTGAAGCAAATTCGCACAGTGTAGGCAAACTGACAAGGGCAACATGTTCAGTGGTCTTTGAGACCTTCTGTGAGAAGGTATACTGATTTTGGTTTTGTTTTTAATCCTTTCTTTAGTTCTAACATGCTTCTATATTTTTAACGCCATTTATTTTATGTGTATGTGGAAATGTGTATTTTTTAGGTTTGCAAAAGTTTAGCTAGCAAGCTAACAATTGTTATGCATATTTTAAATTATTTTCCTGGTCTCCTTTGGTTTTAATTTCAAATCTCTAATTTGGAGACAATGTAAAGACAGTGATAATACAATCCAAATTAAAACTGATAGTTTTAAAACGTACTGAAACTTTCAGACACGGTTCCTAATCCCAGGACTCTTATGTAAGGAGAGTACAGATAAACTTTGTCAGAGTTATAGACTGTTGTAAAATCCTGAATAATATTACAAAAGCAAATTGACAAGATTCTCTTGTTTTACTGGCAAACAGGCCTTCTCTACTAGTTGCTAACCAGGGCTGCCCCATGAGTCTTCTTGAAGCACATTCATGCTTCCATAGTAGTAAATACTTCCTGAAAGGAAATTTCACCATCTCTGTCTAGCAGCTGCTCTGTACTAAAGGCTATACAGAGCTGGATAGAGGGGATGTTTCCTCACCATTTTGCCCATACAGATTTGCACATGCCTACTCATGTACTGGAAGTGATGTATGAGCTGAACGTAAGTCTTTTCTTCAGGCCTTCCAATTGGCATGTGCTCATAATGACCTGTATGCCTTTTATGATCTATGGGATGCGTGATCGAAACCTGTCAATTCTTTTGTACAATCTATTTTACTATACTATTTTAATATTACAGATATCCTAGGTGAAAAACAAACATACAAACAAACAAATATTTGAAATTATCTAAGGGTTAAAAAAAAAAGTTGTTGGGATAACATCCTGTTTTTTTTTTTGTTTTTTTTTTGTTTTTTTGTGTGTGTGTTTTTTGAGAAAATAAATATATTTCTATAACTAATACAACTAATTTAGGTGAATATTTGAGTGATAATGTTAGTTTTATTGTGTTACTAATTTATTTATTTTAAATGCATTTTATTATTCAAATTTCACTTAGTACTGGGTAGCAATAAAATTCTCAGTAAAGTTGGTAAACATAGCATGCAGTTCATTCCTCAAACTGCTTCACCCTCTCTAAGATTATTTGCAAATGCTAGGTGAAAGGAATGACCAAATGGGTGTGTTAAAAGATAGAGGGATAGATTCATCCACCTGACTATTCACAAGCTATTTTACATTCAGATAATAAAGCAACAGTGTAGTTTAGTGAAGCTCATCATTGTGTTGAGTATGGGGGAAGTAGATGGAGGGTGCTTCTTCCTGGTTTTCAAATATTTATCTCAGTGTAGGTCTTGTAATTTCAGTAGGATTGATACATTTGTTTGTTTTAGCAAACAAACCATTACAGAACATATCACTCAAGAAAAAGTAAGTGTCTAGTCCTCAGGGTTTTAAGAAAAGATTGAAAATATGAGCATAATTGCTTCTTAAAGACCTAAAAATGGAAGTCAAAACTACTCTGAAATCATATGTGTTTTTAATAACATTCTTAGGCTTCTGTATGCTATTTCATGGTTTGTGAAGAATTAGGCTAGCAATCATGACTTTCTGTGACCCAGGAGACAAGTTGCAGTCTGTTACTTTGAACTCTGATTAAGTCTCACTGTTTTTTTCCAGAAAGAAATTAAATTCATGGAGTGGATTTGATTAGGGAGAATTTATCCTACATTTTAATGTAAAAGCATATTGTATTCGATGACTGGTAAGAGGAACAATTTGTGCTGGTTGTGCCATTTGCTACTGAAGTATAGCCATCCTGGGATTGTAATGCAGCAGTAATGCATATCAACATTAAACAAATTTGATAGTACGTGAAAGAAAAGATGTACTGGTTTAGCCCTAAAACAAAGGAGGGATTTTTGATCAGGGAAGATATATTTTTCCAGGCTTGAATTAGCACATAACTTACCTATTCCTTCATGGTGTATCCTTTAAAAAGGAAGAAAAATGGTGGTGTTCCGATGATACATTCCATCTGAATGAGACCACACAAAGTCCTCTACTCCTCCAAAATAAAATTAGCCTAGTATTGAGTATTGTGACTGGAAGAAAATCATTTAGTAACTCTTGACAGGTTTTCATTGCTTTCATTTGCTTCTTCTGCAAGATCTGCTGACATGAGCAGTAGCATATTTGAAGAAAAGTAATGGTGCTGTTTGGTATAATTTACTTGCATTATATTTCGGTTCATTTCCAGTGTTAAAGTACTTCCTTTTTAAAGCAGAAAAAAACAGAAAATTCTAAATTTCCACCTTTGAAATCAGATTCACTCTCCATTGCTGCAAGCCTTGATAATAAGAAAAACTTCGCAGCATCTACTGTCATGACTCAGTTGAAGTCTATTAATACCTTGATCCCTGGTATTAGCAGTTTAAATTTGCATTCTCTGTTACCTAGGAAAGAAAATGATTAGGATTACCAGTAAAATGAAACAGTGATAGCTTTGCGTTCTCCATATTCACCAGAAGTAATCAGAAAAAGTACAGACCATAAAAATCCTCCTGAGTAATCTTCCTTGCCCTAGGTGTAGGTGGTGCTTCAGCCAGCACCCAGCCCAGCACCACAAGGTGCCAGAACAGGCAGTATTATACCCCAAAGCAGGAGTCTGCTGGCTCTGCAGGGTAGCCACAGCTGTGGTTACTCCACCTCTTCCTAAGCTGGCAGGGACGAGAGTGTAGAAATCAGGCTGAGAGAGAAGGAAAACCCACTGCAGGGTGATTTTCAAGGTAGTAGCCATTCTCTTCTGTTTTTCTACATAGAGCAGCTTGTGTACATACACACATGCAAAATCCAATGCAAAATTTTCCACTAAGATTTCTACCAGCTAGAAAACATTAGTTCTGGCCATGAAATGAAAAGTAGGATAATATGGGAAATGCAAGTCAAATACTTCAGTGTAGTCCAGTTTATTGTTTGGTGTTGACAAAACAATTCATATGCTTTTCAAATGCCTTCATCATTCCCTGTGGCTGTTACAAACTCTTTACTGAAAGCAAAGTTAATTTTTATAGCTGCCTTCAATTATGTATACCCAGCTGTATCCAAACATACTTGGAATGTGTTATCAGGGTTCTCTTTGAACATTTTCTTCTGCCAAAATAGAAGGAAGAGTTGAAATCAAGAATGTCACAGACATATGCTAAATTGTATTTTTCATTGTCATGGAACTTTGTCCAAAGGTTGTGTATGAGGTGACTGTGAACAACAACAACAAATAAAAGAGAAGAGAATAGATCAGTTGGAAGAGACCTATAAAGATCATTGAGTCCAACTGCCTGATCTCGTCAGATCTAAGCAGAAGTTAAAGCATATTCATGAGGGCATTGTCCAAATGTCTTTTGAACACTGACAGCTGTGGGGCATCAACTACCTCTCTAGCAAGCCTGTCCCAGTATCCGACCACCTTCATGGTAGAGAAATGTTTCCTAGTGTCCTGTGTGAATCTCACCTGGCCCAGCTTTGTGCTGTTCCTGCACATCCTGTCATCAGTTCCCAGGGAGCAGAGAACGGCACCTCCCTCTCCCCTTTCCCTCCTCAGGAAGTTGCAGAGAGCAATGAGTTGCCTCTCAGCCTCTTTCTCCAGACAACCCAAATTGTCTCAGCCTCTCCTCACAGAACATGCCTTCCAGCCCTTTTGCCACCTTTGTTGCCCTTTTTATATCGTGGAGTGCAGAACTGCACACAGTGTTCAAGGTGAGGCTGCACCACTGTGAAACGTAGTTGGATAATCACACCTTCTGACTGGCTGGCTAGGCTGGGTTTAATGCACTCCAAAATGCAGTTTGCCCTCTTGGCTGCCAGGTGAGGCTGAAATGCAACTCTTTCAAGTGGCTACAGATGCTGCTCTGAATGCCTTTATTTGTGTATTTCTGCTAGGGATGGAACTTTTTTCACTCCATCTTCCTATGCTATCATCATTCTGCCCTTAACTATGCTTACATGATCAGTTTGTAGTAACTAATATTTATCTTCAGATGTGACCCAATGACACTCTGATGAGTTATTTATGAGAACACTCAATAGTCTCTTGGCTTGCCTTCATAAACATACGTACCCATTTGTGAAAAACAGTGGCAGTTAGCTTCTTTGATGAGTGTGTTGCTGTTTATATGCAAGCTAGGTCCTAGGTAAGAAAAGTGTGATAAATTACTCTCATTATTTGAAAGTTATTCTGGAGATTTGATCATATTTTATTTCAAGTTTCGATGCAAGTATGACTCAACTGTTACTTTGACAACCAGTTGGATTTTTTTTTAATTTATTTTGAATTCTGCTAGTTGATGAGAAATAATTCATTTGATAGTATTAGCTGGATTATGAAAACACTTCTTTGACATCAAGCAAACATTCTGAGAAGATAAATTAGAAAAAGAAAAAAAACTGCTTTTCTGGATTACTAAGGAAACTTCCTAATTAGCTAATTCCTTCAGGATGCTGTACTAATTACTCTGAAAACACTTAATTTGTAACAGCAGTGAAATTATTGTGTGAGACAGATTCTGTCTTTTGATTACTATTTTCCCAGACAACAGTTTTCTAACAATATGTGAATTGAATGTAAGATCTGTCCTGAAGACATAAAACAGAAACAATAAAAGAAAAAAGATAAGAGAACCCTATTTAATGCCAAACCCAGTGTCTGGCCCCTAGCTTCCCCACCAAGGGCAGATACCTCTAAATCCATTTGGGATTAGAAAATACCTCCCCTGTATCTTCATTGTTCCCTGAGTTTCCCATGACAGAAGATGTCCCAATAACATAGGACATTTCACTGGGCTATTACTGTTGTGTTTCAGATGCTTTTTCCTGTAGAATGAGGGAGTGACTATTCCACTACTTCCATCAGACATGCTGTTAAATATGAAAATGAAAGAGGGTTATAAACAAATTTACACAAACTGAAGCAGCACCCATTGTGGTCTTTTCCTTCAGGTTTGGAGGTTTCAGTGGCTTTAAGGGTTGCAACAAAACTTCATAACCTCTTCTTCATCCCAACAGAGAGGAGCATAGAAACAACCCGGAGGTGTTTTGGAAGGATGGGCACAATAACAAGAAAAAGGGTAGATATTAGGAAGATTTGTGTATAATGACTTGAATCATATTGTCAACGAGGCTTTTATATAATAATTAGTTGATCTGGACTTGGAGTTAGTGTGGTTGCAACTGGACTAAGAATGATTGTTGCAGTTTTTATTAGACTATTAAAACATTAATTAGACTAGCAATAAAATCTCGGTTTCATATATAAAATGGGCTCCCTTTTACTCATAAAAAGCTTTTGATGGTAACATAAGGGATGCTTCCTTACTGACTTAACTATTCCTTTTTTTTTTCTGAGCTTTTCCTGAAACAAGGTCTAATTTTTTTTTTCCTTAAAAACTTGGGTAACAGATACTTATCTTCTGTCAAATGATTCAATATTCAGTGTAATATTTAGTGAATTTGATTTCTCTTCCTGTCACAGCTCATAGGAGACTTCAAATGCTCCCCTTCTTCTAGTGACTATTTATTTTCTCAGTACAATAGCTTGGTTCCTGATGTGGAGTTAAAAATGGGGGCTTTAATGGGATCCATGAGGATTTCAAAGAAATAAAATTATTTTGAAGATTGTACAGCACAGCATGTATTTAGTGAACAGAGCCTAGTGGGGTTTTATTTATTTTATAGATTAAAATGCATGTATAAATTATTGATTCCTGAGTGTGACTATTACTGAAACTGTTGTATTAAGTTTTTCTACAAGAGGGTCTTCAATTGATATCAAATTCCTTGTAAAAGCACAAGTGGACATAATGGATCCTTATGGGGCAGGGACATTCTGGAGTCAAGAATTGTGGCATACATTCACTGGTACAGACAGATGGTATAGGGACAGCTGTATGGACAGCTAAGCTGTTAGTACATTCAGAACTGAGGAATGAATATCCAAGGTTTGAGATAGAAAAGGAGGACAGGCTAATTTTTGAAGGTGGTGAATTGCCAGGAGCTGTCCTGGAATATTGCATTAACATCAAAATTGGCTGCAAAAGATGATCTGTGTGAACATAAATATGAAGGAAACTGTTCATATCCTGTAATGTCTCTATCTGTCAGGCTAGGCAAAATTTATGATGAGAGAGACATTGCATGTTATTAAACTACTAGGAAAGTCTAGAAGGTAGTGGAAAAATTATTGGCATATTAGCCTTTCATCTAGTCTGAAACAGAAGTTTGGGCTTCCGAGTTTGGGCATTAGAGTTGGTTTAATGTACCTGTAGTTGCTACATTTCTGTATGTTGGATATGAACATCTACTGTAATACAGTATCTATGGGATGTTTCTTTTTACTTGAAGGTGGTAAGGCATGCATGTGTTATCCATTGATCTACATAACATTTTTATTTAACTTTTTCAAAGTAATCACAGAGGGCTTCCAGAAGCTAATGACAGTAATGCTTCCTCCAGACAGCATTTAGGGCTTTCCTGGTGCTGACATTGTATTTTGGTGCTTGATAGCTCTATTGAGTCTTCTTCCTGTAAATCAGTACAATTGTTTTTTTGTATGTCTGCTTAGGGATCATATAGGTAATGCTTTGTGCAAAACATTCCGCAGCCTAAGATGTGTGCAAAACCAATTTGGTTTGAACCATAAGCTCAATAATCTCATTGTATCACCCAGACTTTAGCATACATTATGAAAACTGAATATTTGTACATACCAAGTGAGTGAAGAGTATGTATTTGAGTAAAAACATTTTTAGAATCTGGAAGCAGACATGCAAAGAAAAATTTGTGTTGCTATTAAATGAAACTGTTTTGCATATATACAGACAGAGTAAGCAAAGAATACTTGCAGGTAGTCCCTCTTGTCTCTGTATTGAACATGTCTCTTGTATTGGTGCAATTATCTAGATATCTGTTAAATAGGTACTATTAATATAGGTAGAATTAACATTGAAGCAGAATAAGTCTTCTGACTTCATATGTTTACTTAGAAAATGAAAAATCACAGGGAGAGTTACACTGGCTGAGGTTAATTTTGCAGAGATTCAGTAGGCAAATTCATATTCTTCCACAACCTGTGCAGCCAACAATAATGGGTTCTTTAGAGATGGAACAAATATTGCTTGTGTAATACCGTAAAATAGCTATTCTCCATATTAATGAAATCTAATATGCCAAAATCCCCAGCTGACACAAATCAGAGAAGCTGTGCTGGTTTATGTGAGCTGAAAATGAGACCTGTTCATTGTCCCATGCTGCTGTTTGGTCGTATTTTCTGGAATAACTGGTTTATATCTTCACTGTAATGTGTTAGACACATATTTGAGGTAGGAGTAATATTTTTAATGAGTAAGTTCATAAAACTATATAATGCAATTCTTACTTACAGGCAAAAATTGGAGATGCAGTGCATAGGTTATGAGCTAGGCCACCGCTCCATTTTTTTTTTCTTCTTTCAATAAATTTGGCTTTTGCACTTGCAGTTTCCCAAGCCTCAGTGACAAGATGACAGACATTTGTAGTTCTTAATCATTTGTAAACCATATTAATCATACTTAGAAAGTGCAGTCATTGGAAAAGAATTAAATAATAACAGTCCATCTGTATTACTCCAGTTTGTGCACAAGATGTTCATCTGAGTTTCTATTTTAAATTTGGTGGCCACATATACTCGTGTGCTTGTGTATTATATTTAAAGGAGTTTTTTACTGATTATTTCTTAAAGTGCAGTTTAAGGGAAGTAACAGTTCCCTTCAACACATCTGAATTTATCAGATTTAACATTGTATTGCTTCAGAAGTGGTCCAAAAGAAGAAAAAGGTGTGATATTAACTGATTATAGAATGGTGTGTTATACAGTGCAGCAGGGATTGATTACAATAGTTTTTTTTATTACTGATTATTCACAGACTTTACTAGCTTCTAAAATATGTAAGAGGAAAAAGAAAAATAGTAAAATCATTTCTGTATCTTATGCCTCTTAAAACTACATGTATTTGGTTCATATCTATGTGCTTATATATAGATATGTGCATATCTATTAGCTCAGTGGAAGAAAAAAATGTGCAAAGCGCTCTCACGTGAGCTATCCCAAATGAAATAACATTGTTGCATACACTCACAGTTTAACTACAATAAATGCCCTGTTAAAAAATATTAATATATTCATTAATTCTCTCTACTGATGAAAATGAAATAATGCCAAACTTCCTTGTCTAAAGGAAGTTTGCAATGAAGATGATGAAGATAAAATGATGAAGATAAAACCATCTGTCTGTAAGGGCTCAGTTTGTGGTGATATAAGATGACATATGGACTGCCAACATAGTCAAGGTTGTGATTTCAGAAAAATTCTTGTAGCATAAGCCAAGGTCAATCAGGCTATAAGTCTTCAGTGTCTTGCATACAGGGGGCTCAAAGCTCCTTCACAGAGGTCCTTTGTCTTCACTGGGGCTCAGAACAGAGGTGGATAGGAAGCAGTGAAAGGATGGGTCCCTGTGTGTATGGCAGACTGCCAGAACTTGTGGTTTAGGTTCAAATCCCTCCAAAACTTATGGCTGCAATGGGACAACTACTCTCTCTTCCAGACAGAGCTCTGAACATTGCATGTGTGCTATGCTAGCCTTGCATACGGAGGAAAATTTTGTGATGTGGAATGTAAAAAAACATGTCATGGCTCATTCACTTGCACAGAAGCAAATTAAATTTGGCTAAGTTTCTAACTCCATCTCATGATAGTGGAAGGAAAACACAATTATCTTCATCAGTCATTTTTACCTTGACCATAGAGTCTGATCTGGTGATGGGCTGACTTACACTGCCTTGTACGACAATGATCTGGCAAGGCCGCTCACTGTCTTACATGAATCACTTTGACCCCTGCAAGGGAATAGAAGCCAACTGAAAGAAATCATTGCTACATCAGTATTCCTTTCCTTTTGCAGTGAGTTGTTTTGCATACCCTGACTGAACCGTATTTGAGAATGGCAGTAAATGAAGAATTAATTTGAAGATGGCATCAGGTATTTCTTTTTCTTTTTTTTTTTTTTTCATCATTTGGTTTTATTAACTTAAATTACTTTCTAAAGACTAACCCGCTTCCCTCACCCAAAGAAGAACAAGAGATTAATTTCTTAAAATTATTGCTATATTTAGCAGCGCATAACATCACCAACATGCACATTTCTGTGATTTAGATTTAATACAAATATTTCAAAATATCAGATCTGAAAAAATCTCTCCATTTTTATTACAGGCCTATTCAATAAAATATATACCTTTGGTATAATAGGTTTTATTGCATACAGCAAACCGTTTTCATTATCATCAAAAATATACTTTAGCACTTGTGAATTACAGGGGACTTTAATTCCTCAGATAACTCACAATGTTGGATACAGTATATGAATTGGCTCATACATATGTAGACATGATAAGCATGTACATTTTCTGTTGCCAATGGCAAGTGGAAAATCTTTGAGAATTCTAAATTTACTGATGATTAAGCTACTTTAACTATCTGTATGCTACTTTATTAGATGCATCATAAGACATTATTTTCATTGAAAATATGCTTTAAATAAGGCAAGTTTTGTAAGAATTTAAGTAGTGTTTTTTCTTACATGAAGAATGTCTTTTCTTATAAGGTGGTCATGCCTCCCTTCCTATTCTGAAATCAGTTCACATAAAGCGATAAAATTACAGAGCTAAGCATCCTCTGAGGATGAAATCACAGTGAAGAAAGCTGTGATATAATTTATGCTGTTAATCAAGTTGTATCATACCACATCATATGATGATACCACAATAGAAGAGAGCTGGTTATTTACACAGTGGTTCTGACTGGCAAATGTAAACAAAGATGTGTCAAGCACCTGGGCAATGCACTGACTGGTGAGTTCAGCTCCAGGTTTTTATGATGTTTGCTAGTTCCATTGTCAACTTGACACGACCATGTGAGAACATGAGGCACCTATTTTTAAGGTAAGAAGCTGGTCATTGACAAAGTGTCAGTGGGGTTTTCAAGTAAATACGAAAGTGTTCCTTTCTGGTTCATTATTAAGTCACAGGGATGAAAATCTATGATCAAAGAAAGAAGAGATACTGTTAGATCTGTAGAGTGTTTAAGGAATTAAATAATATAGAGTGACTGTTGGTTTCTAAACCATATAAGATCAAGAAAATCTCCAGTACAGCAAGTAATAATTCCAATG
Organism: Aythya marila; assembly: GCF_965140915.1. Classification (NCBI taxonomy): domain Eukaryota; kingdom Metazoa; phylum Chordata; class Aves; order Anseriformes; family Anatidae; genus Aythya; species Aythya marila. The sequence goes on along the minus strand of NC_139045.1, from coordinate 19,494,790 downwards.
AATTACGTAGTCCACTTTTAAATATAGATTAACAGACATATGACAGGCTATACAGAAACTCCAAGTCCAGTTGAAGTGATTGGAATTGGCATGGAAAAGCTCAAGCGTAATTGAACATCAGTGCAGGTATGAACACTTGAGCACTAAAAGGTAGGACAGTTGGAGCATTTATCCAGAGCTAAATGTTCCTTCTCTTTAAAGTCAGTTTGAAGGTGAATCCTATTGTTGTCAATTGCTTTCCTCCCCCAGAGGACTTTGTTATAAACAGATTCGTTGTCACAGGAGTCAGCCTGTCTAGCTGTGCTTCCTCCATTCACAGTGTGGTTCCTTTCTGTCTGTGGAAAGTCCACGTAGCAGGACCTGTCCTGAAAGTCATGTGTTCCTCCTTGTACCAGTGCCATAAGTATCATCTTCTATTATTTAAATGTGTCCAATTGTTCTAGGTTATTAGACTATTTTCATGATTGTGGTAAACACCTAATGATTATTTTGAAAAGTGTATGTATGGCAGATAACATAATAACCTACATGTCTCAGGCTATGCTCAGGAGATTGAGCTGAGAAATGTCACATGCTTGTTCTGTAAATATTTGTCATTTCCCAAGGTTTAATGAGATTAAGATTCCACTAACCAGACGAACTGTCATCCTCACCCACAGTCCCTCTTAAAAACATTTATCTTCTTGCAGAGTTTCAGATATTCCATACTGTACATAAGTGAGAAACAATGGTCCTTCCTTGCTTATGTTTTAGGAGGTGTCTCCCCAGAATTCCTTCAGGGGAACTTCCCAGTTTTGTGAATTTCTGTCTCTTCAGAAAGAATGGTATTTTGTATTTCTCTCTCCACTCCTCCTACACCTTTTTTTTAATTCCCCAAATGGCTTAAGCTGACAAATCATGTCTCTTTTTATTCCTTCCTGTTTAGCCTCCTGCCTCTGTAGCTTTGAAGATAGCGAGTCAGTTCTCATATTTCTCCACCTAAAAACTGTTTTAAAATTGAGAAGTCTATTGGGAAGGCCATTCCGAGGAGGGCTGATGAGGTTTAGCCTCCACAAAATGTATAGTCATGTCCATTTTAGGAGCAAAGCAATATAGGTATAGGTACTTATAAAAAATCCTGATGACTTTTCAAGTAGCTTGATTGCACATTTCCTAATACGCTTCCTAATGGCCTGATTTCATCTTTCAAAATAAGTTCTCAGTGGTTTTAGAATCAGGATCATAGCTTGGCCAGAAGAAGCAAGCAGAGAGCAGTGGGAATAGCTTTGTGGTTGCTTTTATAGAGCCAGGCAATGCGGATATTTCTGTTTCAATCTATGTCTAGTTCTTTATCTCCATTTATGAAAAGAAAGAAAGAAAGAAGTATCCATGCATAATTTGTAATTCCTTTAAGGATGTCACTGTGTTATATGAAAGATACCGCAATGTAGAATAGGGACTGCATGTCACGGCTCTGTAACTTGGGTTCCCAGATACCATGCAAAGGATTCAATAAAAGTGCCTTCAGTGTAGAATAGATACTTCACTATAATGTTTAACAGTAGTTCCACTAAAACAGATACTTTACTTGGATGCTGTGGAGGGACAATAACAGGGTTCCAGTTTTCACACAGAGTCCACCTTCACTTGATTGTTGTTTGTAAGCAGCGGAGAAGGTTTACTTTTCACCCTGTCTGCTGCATCATTAGAACTGTCCTGGAAAAAAACTTTTGCTGTACAAAAACTGACAATAATTCTCTTGTATTCTCTTCTGAAGTTCTGATTCAGGAGTCCATATATGATAGCATTAAGGCAGCTGTTGAAGTATGCCATGTAATAGCTTGACACGAACAACCACTCTGGAATCCTAGGGATTACAGTTTCTGGGTTGACTGCCACAGCAAGGCCTATAAAGTTCAAGGGAGCCCAGCAGACTGCGAACAGTACAAATACCACAAACATGGTTAGAAAGTTTCTGAAGTCATGTGGTTTCAGTCTGGGGTTGTTGTCTGGTTTAACCCTTCGTCTCACCTGAATAACAAGGATCCATATTCTCAAGTAACAGAAAGTAACTATGGCCATGGGAAGCAGGAAGTGGAAAAACACGACTGCTATTGTATATGCAGAGCTCACCGACTGTGCGAACGTGCATGAGTAAATCCTGGGGTCATACTGGAGAGACCCCACAAACAGGTTGGGCACAATAGCAACAACTGTTAGGATCCAGATAAGAACAACGTAGCACAAAGAATTCTTGTCACTGTACAGCTTGTCATATCTGAGGCTGTGGCAGATATAGCAGTATCGATTGATAGCGATGCCGGTAATATTGAAAATTGATCCAATGACACTTAGGCCCATCAAGAAGCCACTAATCTGGCAGTGAAGGTATCCCAGGTTCCATCCGTTGTGAAACACAGATGTGAGGACCAGTGGATATGGATAGATTGCTACGACCAAGTCTGCAATTGCCAGGCTTACCACAAATATGTTTCCTGCAAAATAAATATAAAAAGAGAAGTGTTAGCTTCTCATTTGCTCTCTTCCATCACTTCTGCTCTCAAAACATTAACAACCATCCTTAGTGGAACACTTTAATTAATTTCTAGTTTCCAGGTTGAAATTAATTTTTGCATATCAGAAATGACACTCATTTTTAATCTAAAGAAGATGCTGAATTTAAACACGCACCATCTAAAAGAGAACTGTCTATGGGTTTAATTACCATGACCTACTATTTTTATCATCTCATTTATTTGGATTCTCCTAATCACAGAGACTCAGAATTCAGATCATATTAAAATATTCATAACTTTAAGACTTGGTTTGGCTTTAAATAGATAGTCTCTCTTGAAAAATCAGCATAAATAAAATGATTGCTAATACATTTCAAAACTCACATTTACCTTCCATATTTAACTTAATTCCTTTTCCTTACATTACCCCTTAGTTTTTACAGTTCTGAAGTGAAAATCTATTTTTCCATTTGTATTTCAAACTACCACTGAAGTGACATCTTTTTGTATCTGCTAGATAACACTTAACTAAACCATTGCAATTCATACTTTGAGAAGTAGCATCATAGGAATTTAAAGTCAGAATTTCTAAGAGTCTAGCTGGACACAAACTAAGTTGTCTTTCCTAAATTGAGAGACATGCTCTTCAGTAAAACAACTTATGCCAGGCAATGACCAAGACAGTTCCCACAGACTGCCACATTCTTCTTTGTCTCCTAACTGAAAAATTAAGCAATCATCCATTCTCTTAGTTCATTTGTGAATTAAAGCAAAGGGAAAATATTTTAGGTTTTCTTATTTTTTTAGACGTCTCTCTGTTCTTCAGAGACAACAGAGACAAATAATTACATTCAGTTTGAATATATTTTTTGAGCATAGATAATATATTTTCTCTCTTTTCTTTTTTTCTTTTTTTTTCTTGTTTGTTTGTTTTTAAATATTTTAACAATAATCCACCCGAGTACCTCCCAACCGTTCTAGTTTCTAAGGAGGAATTCACCAGATACACTGATACAGCTTTTCTTTATCTTTTTTAAAAATAACTACTACATTTATATGTCTAGTTATTTGCATCCATATCAACAGAAAGCTATAAATGTGTAAATATATATATATAGAGAGAGAGGTATAGGTATACAAATGTATATATGTGTGTATATAAGTATGCTTGTGTTTGGAATCGTATTTTGGAGCTCTGAGATTATTCACTAAAGATGAAATATGAACACCTATTGCAACCTCTAAGAAAAGTATATTGCTAGCTTTAGATGACACAGAATTTCATTAGTAATCCAAATTAGCTTTGGTGACCTGTGTTATACATTTATCTTAAGCAGACACAATACAAATAAGTTAGAACAGACTTTTAAAAGGCAAAAATACCTATGAACTAATTGTGCATTTTAGCTGCTATAATTCTCAAAAATAGTTTTTTGTATTTTATCTTGAAATTTAATTTTTTAAAATATATATTCTCTCACTATACTTATACTGTACGTGGTCAGGGAGGAATATTAAATCTGCAAACACCTTCAGACAAAAATATAGCAATTATTTGTCACAGGATGATACTTGTGTCCCCCCCCCCTTTTTTTTAAGTTTTAATACAAGCATGAAATACCATGTATGAGATTTATACTTGTGGCAGTTAGGATAAATGGCCTCAGCTAAAAGACTGCTACACTAGTTTTCATAGATTTTGTATGTAGATTTATAAATCTCTCTCTATGGTGTCTCTAGTTGTTTATTCTTTTTTCCTGCAAATTCACTGCCAGACTGAAATACGCTTATCCTAAAGGCTTTGGCAGAATTCCAGATCATTTCAGCACAAACATCAGAGCTCCTTTAAGCAGAAGAGGACAAGGAAAAAACAAAACAAAACAACAAAAAAAAAACATTGCTTTCAGAATCTTTCAGAATTTACCCTTGATGTACTGGCAAGTGATGCAAGGATCAAGAGACTAGATTAAACTCAAGAGCTCTGTGTTTAGGTTGTGAATTGAGAGGTGGAAAGTGAATGAAAACTTGCTGTGGGTGAGTTTCCTAAAATTCCTCTCCTCTGTCTCAAATGCTGCAGATTTCAAGAAATGACACTGTATAAACTCTAGATGGGACCCTTATTAAAGAATACATGAAGAACCCAGTTTACATTTGCTTTTAGATTTTCCACTTAGCTGGAAATTTACCACATCAAGCTTTTCTCCATGACATTCACTGCAAATTCTGTTGGTGCTCTTCATTAATATTGCCATTTTTATCGTTATTAATATGCTTGAGACAAAAAGTTCAGCTATTGATAAGCAAAAAGATAGTAAGTGTGTGTGTTGTGTTTTTTTTTATTGTTTTTTTTTTTTTTTTTTTTTTCTCTGTTAAAAGAAGAAAGGTGTCGTGCTTTTCTCTGAATTGTTTTAGCTACCCTATGCTTTGGTGAACAACTGAGTCTCAGAATAGGCACTCTACCTCCAAATCTGCCAAATTTTAGGCTTCTACAAAGCAGGGATCCCAGCTTATCTTTTCAGTAGGCTGCCAGAGAGCCTCAAAGCCTCAATGCATTGGAAATTCAAGCTGTTTCATAAGGAAGTTGCAGGCTGTGCTGGGAGCCTGTCTGTTAAAAAAATCATGAGCAGGGAGACCAAACTCCCTGGCTGTCAGCTCATGGTTAACATGTCAGGTGGATGACCAAAGTGTTGGGCAAAAAGTCTGGCTGGAAACCAGATACCTGCTTGCAGAGAGAGGGCTTTTAACTTGCCTTTCAGGAAAGGTTATCTTCAAACTTGAGTTCTGATGCTTACCTTGTAAGCTTGGAAACTTTGCCATTAAGACAGAACAGAAAATTCATGTAAAAATTATTTGGGTTTCATATGTTTGCTGTGTGTTTTGAGGTTTGTTGTTTCAGATCCTGAAGTCAGTTCTAAAATAGTGTCGAGCTTTCACGTTTTCTAGTATGTGCTCTAAAAATGCGTTCCCAGATTTAGGTATCCACTATTAATGGTAAATATTGATATTATATTAAATTCCCATATATTTAATGGCATATTGTGAAAATACAATCTCTTAGGTTTGTGGAGCAATTGGCATTGTAGTGGTAAATACCATAAAAAAGATCTATGAGTAAATTAGCTTTTATCCTCGGAATTGGGTTTGGACAGAATGCTATAAATGAAGCCTGAAGCTCCATATTGAACTTTTCCAAAGAAAAACCCAAACCAACAAATTCTTAATAACTCTTCCTTGAATGAGACGTATTCATTCTCTACAGAGAATGAGATTATTTTGCTATGATAAAATGTGATTTATGTAACTAGAATGCATTACAGTGCATTAACACCAGTTGGCTGAAACTGTGAAGGTAGAGGTTGAATTTCTTGACATTGCGATTTAATAAACTTAAGCAGTTGCTGTGATATGGATGTGTGTAGGAAGAAAGGCAATCTCATGGTTACCAGCTGTAGCAGCCTCTGCTTTGGGATGCAATCTAAAGCAATGTTCCATTAAATATTTTCACCACTTTTACTGAAAAGACACCTTTCTGCTCAGCAAACACGCAGCAACATCAGACCCATCTGCTGAATAAATAATGGCTTTAAAACAAAAGAAAACAAACAAGTGCTCTCCCAGACAACTCAACTTTTCCAAGAGCAAAAAAAACAACACAAATTGAATATAAAAACTGTGACCGTGGCAGATTATAAAAAAATACATTTGGCTTTAATCATTGTAATGTCAAAATGAAAATAGTGACATGAAATGAGAACTACGTGATGTTTTATCACTGACAGCTAGTATCTACGTAACATATACAAATTACTATGCAGGTAGTTATTCCCTAGATATAATGTTAAATAGGTCTTTGTTAATGGGAATTCAAACATTTTCAGAAATTTCCAGAAACTTAAATAAGTGCAGAATATTAATGGGGAAAAATATATATATATGATTACTTAGTCTAAATGGTGCTGTGTGCCTCCCATAGACTTAAAATGGAACACTGAGCATGTTGCCAGGTTAGAAAGAAGGGCACAGTTTTTCTTCAATTTCAGGAGCAGAACTGAGGGAAATGAGGTCTGCAGAGCTATTTCAGGTGTAGAGGCTGTGAAGTATTTTGACCCTCAACATTTTTAGCTTGAAGAAAAGTATATTGTGGACAAGGAATTAAATAGAATATTTACCTAAGGAGCAAAATAGCAACATCGTAAAGCCATTAGTAGCTTCAGCCAGAATTTCTTGGTACTAAGTACATCTGAAGAAATTGTGGAGAAGATGTCATTTTGCTGACAACAATGGTAAAGCTATTATTTCTCCTGCTTTTTTCAAAGATATTTCTATACCTTTTAATTTTGGTTGCTAGGTCATTATTTCTGTTTATCTATTTAAAATTATTTCTCATAATAAGTAATGTATTGGCTCCTTATTACAAATGCTTTCCAGACATCATGATTTCAATTTGCAGCTATATTTTGCGGTATAAATATTACATTTCCTGTTCATGCATTAGTTCCTCCAGTTGCACCAAATGTAGCTAAGAGATAATAGTCTTTACACATACTGGGAATGCTTTTGCTTTTAGGCAAAACCAAATAGTACATATAGCTGTCATTGAAGTCACATATATACAAAGCTTTTGTTTCAGTGGCCATTGACTCAGCTCTCTAATGTTTACTTGTTAAGTCTATCTTTATAGAATGAGGATAGTAAAAACATTTGAAATGATGAGATCAAACTTAATTTCCAACTAACAGTTCCATACCATTCTTAATAACTGTCTTTTTTATTAGCTATAAGATACTGCCAGATGTGCTAAGTCACCTCCAATTGTTCCATAACTAGGCTTGATTAACAGGATGCTTAGCTATAAATTTAGATCAGGTTTACTAGAAGTTGCAATTTATTCAAATATTGTGTTGCCAGGAGTGTTATGTCTGTAGTTTCTATATATTTAATGGTACCAAGCTTTAAAGCACCCATTTTTAGTCACTCTAATACTTTTACAGATTTTCTTCAAGGATAGCTTAAAGATTTCACAGGATTTTGAAATGTTTCTCATTAATCCAACCCTGTCTAAGAATGTGAAGCTGAGGCTGTGTGCTGCTAGGTGAACACAAGACTAACGGTAGCTGCATGCCAGTGAATACATACAGCAGGAAGGAGGAAATTCAAACATCACATACTTCACAGCCATGACTGAACAGCACCATTCTGACAAGGTTACATCTAGCAAAAGTGACAGCACCGATAAAGAGCTGGCAAAATACCTAGCTCAGGAAACTTGTAGCTCCCTTACACCACAGGATGGTAGAAGGCAGTGATTCTAGAATACAAGGCATCACAGGAAGTGAGTCAACAAGCTGGTTTATGAAGAAAGCAAAATCAGAAGTCTAAGTGTAATATTCAGTGCAATTTGCCATGTTTTGCTTCTAAGAGCTGGATTTTCTTCCCTGGAAAGGCATTTTGTTAAGCAAACCTGTTGGTCACGCCTCTGCTTCTCTTACATGGCTGTTTCCATGCACAAAATGTTGTCATAATGTCAGATGTCAACACTAGATTTATCTCATAATCTGTGAACATTTTTGCCCTGAACATTGTTCCATTAGCACCAGTGTTTCACTTTTAAAGACATTATAAGCAAATACAAAATCAAGGAGTGAAAGCTGTTCTTGTGAGTACCTAATGCAAATTTAATAAAATACTTGTGTTCACTTATCTGGAGACAGAACTTAGTTCTACAGGCACAGCAATGCGTCTCCCTGGGATCTTAACTAGTCATGACCTTAACCAGTCATATGGTTTCAAAAAAAGAAAGATCTGTCCATAATCTTTCTAGGATCAATTTAATATCAGAAATTTGCTGTACCTGGCAGCACAGTTTGGGATTCCACAAAGGTCACATACAATAAAGCTATCAAGTAAAAATATCTGTAAGTGGGGCCAGTGACCCCTGTTTCTTTGGCATAATCTCAAAGCCAAGTAAGGTTACCTAGGCAAGCAAGTGTGCAGACAGTCCCAGCTTCACTAGATTTTAAAGGTTTGAGAAACTAAGAGTCCTTGCAGCTCAGTATCAGAATGGCACAATACAGCTGAGCAGAAATGTAGGAATAAATATTACATAAGCTCCAGTTACTCCTGGGAGCTTCATTCACTTTGCAGATCATAATATCAACTCCCTTAGATTTGAAAAGCCTATTTTTAAACTAAAGATGCTATTTATAAACTTGCCCTAAATCAAGAAGTCCACATGCACATTAAATTTAAGTAGCGTGATGGGCCTGTGGGTTTTTGCTGCTGATTAGCAACTTAACCCTCATGCTGCAGGTGGCGATGCAATGAAATATGAATGGCTTAAAGCCCACAATGCACGTTTTAGCTTTAAATGCAGGGAGGAAAACCTACCTTTCTCATTCCTTTTAAACTGAAAAATAAAAGACCCTATGTTATTTAGCAATTTTCATAAATCCTCTTTCAAAATTCTCTCATAATGGAAGGGATTTTCAGATCCACTGTCTAGTTGGGATACTAATGAAGCCAACTGTGTAATTATAGACAGGACAATTGCCTGTAGCTGTAATGATATTGGGATGGTAGCTTGATAGCACTGAGGTAAAAGAATTAAATATTTACACTTCAGACTCATTAACAATCTTGCTAAGGTAGAGATTCTGAGTGTCAAAGAACTTCAGATGCTGCAAGGACCTGAGTAGCCTCAACTTTTAACTTTAGCTGATAGAAATCCAGGGTGCTGAACGTTACAGGTCTGAACAGCTGGCAAACCGTGTAACAGTATATTTGAAAGATAGGATTTAATTATTATTATTTTTTAATCCATGTTATCATAATTACCTGTAATACTTTATTCCAATGTGCTGTGGGTTGAAGAAAATCTGACATAATCAGCACAGCATGAATGAAAGATCACACTGATGCACACTGAAAAGAAAATGTTATACTGTATTTAGATTATACTAATTACCATACAGAAACTTCCAGGGAAGCTACAACAGCTATTTAATTTGAAATGCCTATGCCATCTTCTGGCCAAGAAAATTAGATGCATGGAAGAGTAATTGGCAGAAAATGGCAGTGAGGAATTACGTAATACTCAGCATAAAGGAATGGAGGATCTATCAAGGAATGTCAGGTCTATACTGGCTGTAGCTAAACAGTATGTAGATGTGAGTATGTGGTTCTGCAGAGATGCAGATGACAGTTTTCTGTGACTTTATCACCTGCTATCTTTTTCTTTGGTCCCATGGCCCACGTATGAGTGAGATAGCCACTACACTCCTTCTTGCAGCCTAAAAGCATTTGTCAGTGCTATTCTTGGTGCTTCAGTCATGAGAGAAAAGTGGTGTGAGTTTTACTGTCAGGCAGAGAAAGGAATTGAGTATATATGCTGGGTGAGTGCTACAGACTTGGGGATGTACCTTGCCTCTGGCAGTTCTGTGTGACATGTCAGGGCTGCTTGGAAAAGGTCTCTTGTATTGGACCTCTCATAGGATAGGAGTGCTTAGCTTGTACTAAGCAGATTTAGTAGGTGCATGGGACATTGAACACAGCAGTGGTGAGACTGAGGTATTGCTGGGTGTGCTGAGAAGGGCAGTGTTAGCCACTGGATGAATTAGTGTGCCATGAAATATAAAGTGCCCAAGAAAAGAAAAGCAGCAGTAAAGAAAGGCCTGGGCTACCACAGTACATTTAAGCACCTAATGTAGGAGAAGAAAGGACTTGACTAAGTCCTCTTGTGGGTCTAATCTTAAAGATATAGTGGTGGTCAGGGTTTGGGTCTTTTGAAGAATTTTTAAGAAGTGCAGGCTGAAAAAGGATTTTAAATACTAGCAGTCTGAGCTAATACTGAACCTTAAGATACACTCATCATTCAGTTAAATTATGCAGTGCCATTAAATATTTTGCCTTGAGAGTCTATATAGTCCATTCATATCCAAGATATGAAGCAGCAGCAACTGAACACGACTTTCTGTTCTTATATCTATTCTAACAGAATAACATCTAGCTAATATGCATTTTCTTTGGTATGAAGATTGCATTACACTGTCATTGTCATACACATTCTTAGTTTTATAACCTAGAAATAACAGTTGAAAATGACTCATTAGTTTTTTTTAACACTTCATTGACAAATCTCCAGTAGATGTTGATAAAATAAACACAGTTTAATTGCTATTTGACATGTTTGCACTGCTGTACGCATATTTCCTGATACTCAGATATCACTGTAGTTCTGTGCACCATTCAGTGCATAAATGTATACTTTGCCATTTCTAAGGGTGTTGTTCACCTAAATGCATAACTCATGGCAACAAATCCAGTCAGATGCAATTCTGTTTAAATCATTCTTAACATAAATTTTGTTCTGCCTACCCAAGCTAGGGAAGAGGATGAGCATAACAAAATATCCAGAAGGCTGGTATAGACATTTAAAAGAATCAACAAACCCTTCTATCTCACAGGTGGAAGAGAGAAACCAGGGCAAGCAGACATAGTGGGGGAGGTCTCAAGTTCTTCAACCCTGTTTTTGTCACTGTTATCTGCCTCGACTATTTCTTTTGCCCTTCAATGGGCTGGTGTGATTTCAAGGTCATGGCATCTATATTGAACATGAGCCCCCTCCCCATGATGACAGTATTTCAGAAACCAAATAGGTTTGCCTGAGTAACATATCCACTTTTACAGAAGGAATATTACTGCTTCCAATCTGATCTTTTCTCTCTCTCATTTTTATGATTCATTTGGGTGGAAAAAAAAATCCAACAGAACAGCCTGTTTTCCAACAATGTATTGCCTAGATGTTAGAGAACACTGAGGCTGTCATCCCAGTTCAGCAAGCTGTATGAAGCCGATTACAATAACAATACTGCTGATGTCAGAGGATCACACTACTGAAAAGCATCGCAGCACTGTAAGGATGGGAGTACATCTTCCCCCTTCAGTTCTGTTTGCACTAAAGATTGGAAATAAATGGAAGGACAATAAAATGGTGCTATCATAGCTTAGATAAACAAAACTAATAATGCATTTCAGAGACTAAAACAAAGGGTTAGAAAGAAGCAGAAAATGGCAGAGATGGATGCATGTAAAATATAGTGATGGTTTTTATTTATACAAAATCTCATAAATCTGTCAGGATAAGTGCTAGAAAATGGAGCAACACAGCCTTTTTCCACCCAACTTCATATTTTGAGAAAGTAAGTAGGAAAAAACAGGAAGGTGAAGACAGCCACATAGCTGACAGCAGGTTTCCATACTGTAAAGATGAAATTACTTTCCTGAATGTCTTTTGGGAACAACAAAAAAAAAAAAGCACAAAATAATCCATTTCCTTTCTGTTACGACTAATAACGGTATAGGTAGTCATTCAACCAATCCCATGTTTAACTGAGAGTCCACAGTAGAGAGCAATGCTAATTAAATGAAGTCATAAAACAGTCTTCCCAGTTCTTTCTCCAAAAATCAGTAATGGTGGGGCATCTGTCAGGAACTAGAAAATAGTGTGGAAAATTTCACTTAGACATAGTTAGACTTATGTGTATTTACTCTCACGTCCTCTATCCCTTCCCTATTTCTCCACTGTTTTTCTTCCATCTCTTCTTTATTCCATCTCCACATCTTCTCTCCTTATGTCCTTAACACAAAATGTACATTCCCAACAGAAATCTTTTTCCTCTCTTCTTTCCCCTCCCTTATTTGTTTTCTCAAGTGTATTAGAAAATTTGAGAAGACACAGAAAATTCCTGTATTACTCTAGGCTTAGTGGTTCTAGGCAAATGGTTTTGTTGTAATTACCAAATGACACAATTACAATGCAAAAACACAGCTGCCTCCCTTTCATATCTTCTTTCTGTACTGTGCTACAGTAAAAAGGCAGGAGTGGAATGGTCCCAGACTACATGGAGCAAGTGAAATGGTGTCAAGTATCATGGGAAATTCACTAGAATCAGCATAACTGCTATTTTAATTGCAACAATAGTGGGGTTTGTTGGTGAAAGTAACTCACAGTGGCAAGAGAATAACACTCGTATAGCATGGGAGATGCATTTAGCACTGGAAACTGAAAGAAAGATGGTGAAGTGGAACTTAGACATGCATGGCAGCAAGGCCAAGGCTGTTAACATCTGTCTTCTCTATTTCTTGTGCATTCCTCTTTATGAAAAGGAAATGGGAAAACTACAACTATAGACTAAGAGAGAGTGAAGACACCATGACAAGTAGTTCTTTCCTCTGTAAAGATTTAACACCCTGAGAAATGTACTCTGTGGACCAGCTAGTAGACTGTTCTAATCCAGCACTGAAATACCTTCACAATCCTCCCATGTATGGCCATAGCCTGCCAGAAGAATCCCTTTCTTAGCTTGTGCCTTTGTAATTTGGTGACCACCCACACCCATGTAGGGCTCTGCACCTGCCACACTGTGGTGAAAATAGGGCGAGAAATACAAGTTAAACCTAAAGTATTTAAATTGAGTGTCAATCAAATTCAAAATATGACAAGGCATCGATTCAGGTTTCAGACAGCTTTCTTAGAAAGAACATGTTGGTGGCAGAAATCTGTGCAAGATTGCTTCAGCAAGCAATTAAAATGATAGCCCTGACAATTTAAATGTGTCAAAAGCTTACAAGCAGGGTTATATTTTAGCCCTTTGTACAATTTAAAATACCATGGATTTAAATACACGATACAGGATAGATTTATGAGAAATTGAAGGCAGTAGGTAGTTGCCTCACTATTGCCCTACAGGTGATATTCACTATTGTCATACAGGTGATTAAAATTATCAGATTTTAGCACCTCTGTACTATGTCTGACTCAGAAACAATATTTGCCTATATGAGATGTATTTTTAAAATAGCTTGTTGATAAAACCTCAGGCAATAGTTGGTATTTTACATTGGAGGAGGGGGAATGAAGGCATTGTATTATCTGAAGTAAAATATATTTTAAAAAAATAGGGCAAATAGGAAATTTCTCTGCACCTAAACTTTATTTATTTAATTAGTTTTTGCTAAATATCTTATTTCTAGGGCTCTTATAGAACAAAAATTGATTAAAAGAAAACTTTCTCTCAGTATTCTAATACTATCCCAGTGCTTTTAGTATTAGTCTGCTGAATTTGACAGTTAAGCATCATAAAAGACTTCAGGCCTTTCCACAACATACCATGATGAGCTTATATAATTGAGGTCTGCCTCTTAAAAAGGGACTTTCATTCTCTTTGGTAAATACTGCCATACAACTCTAAAATTTTTCAATAACCTCTTGGTTAGTTAATTAGAAAATATAGGACTTTAATGCATATTAGAAATGAAACAGAGTTACAATTTATGCTATTTATCCTATAAGTATTAAATGAAATTCTTTACTAAGTGCTCACTTACATGGGGGCAAGTAGATTGGTGTGATGATGAATTTGCCAAAAATTATATCCTTAGAAGTAAGCTTGTGACTAGATACAGTTAGCTAAAATGATATAGCTACTTCTTGTACTGACTTCAGACAAGTTGAACCAGTGTGACTGAGGCAAAACGTGGTTCTGGTTACTGAATATATCTCATAATTTGATTATTGAATTCTTATTCCTCTCCAACTTGTTTTAGTTACTCCCATGTTGTACAGGTTTTTCCGTTTGTTTGTCTGTTGGTTTCATGAATAGCAGTGTGGATTCATGAATAATAGTATGGATTTTTTCAGAAAGCATTTTATTTTTCTGTTGTTTAAGTCTAAACCATCTCTTTATCAACAGATGTAGTCAAAGGACAATGCGGCCAGGACACAGCTAATAGGAGAGAACTAGGTTGGAGGTTGGACTCGATGACCTTGAGGTCTCTTCCAACCTAGGAAATTCTGTGATTCTGTGATATAAATACTGAGTGTACCTGTATATGTCTTTAGAATGTATCACTCAGGATTCCTGCTTAACCTGTAGCACCTCTCAAGTACAATGAAACACATAGCTGAAACTAAAACTTGTTGTCAAAATTATTGGATTTTGTATTATGGTAATTTCAGTATGGTAACATATAAAAGCTGTGCTATGATACCTTATCTGAAGTATTGTTACCCTGTGATTTTTATTATGACTCAGAAATATCCGCACTTTAGAGAGTCCAAACACAATTTTTAACTGCAGTGTAAAAAATATGAACCCTTCCTCTGTGGGAAAATAAAATATACTGGTGGTATAGTTTTCCAAATCTAATCTTAGTGTCATAATACTATAGCTATAACAACTGGGCTGTTGGAGCTCCTTTGCTTTGTTAACGCCTATTTGTTCTCTTCCAAGCCTTCCTACCTTTGTTGAACTATGTTAGAGAGAACCTTAAAAAAAAGCTTTTAAGCAAACTGAGCAGCTAAATATAGACAGCTAAAGATAGCATCTTTTAATTATTCAGTAAAAACTGAACGTGTTCTCTCTCTGAACCTTACTCCTGAGTTCTCCTTCTTTTTTTAGGTACAGGTTTTTAGCGTGCCAACATACTTCATTATTTAACAAAATTTTAAAAAGCAGAAGACAACACTGTTACTTAGGAAGCTTAAAAAAAAAAAAAAAAAAAAAAGGAACACAGGAAGGGTGGGATAATTATTTCAATTTATACTAAAAAAATAATAATAAGGTTCTGTACAATCTGGATGTCAATGATACAGTCTATTTATACTATGTTACAAAACTCAACATGAAGCTTAGTATGAAAAGAATAATAAAAGTAGTGAGCAAGTGGTAAGGCAGCCTTAGCTTCAGGCAACACTGAATGGTCTCTTTTCTTTTCTTTACACTGGTCTATTAGGGAATAATCACCTCATTTTTTAAAGATTATCCCTGTAAAATATTCTACAAGTGGCTGAATGCAAAAAGACATCAGCAATCAAATTTAAATAAGAGACAGTGAGCATTAAAAAGAAAAAGAAAAAAGAAAAAAAGAAAAAAAAAAAAAGGTCTATCTTCCACACCTCATCTAAAGCCTCCTAGATTTTCTTCCTTTATTTTCAGAAACATCTGTATTTAGCTTTGTAAGTGAAAAGATTGGAAAGTGAAAGACAGCTTGAGCTCCTCAAAGTGCCACTACAGATGTTTCCATGTATGAGCACAAAAATGTGTGCATTAGCACATTAATGTATTTTTGGAAAGTAAAAGCAGAAAGGCTTCCCCAAAAGATTCTTCACTCTTTCAAAAATTATGTATACCAAGACTAACAGTCTTCACGTGTGTGAAGGAAAACTGGTCAGTGCATGATGCAGGAGAAAATATTTTAGTACCTTTTGAAAAATCCCCTTACAAACTCTTTTATCGAACTTCTGCATGTCAGCTACAACCACTGATGAGAAATAATAATACTTGCTGTCATTATATTCATTTCCTAATAGACTTGAATTCATATTTTAGGAAAGGCCTGGGGGATTTTTTATAGGAATTCCAATATCTGAAATACTCAGGACAATGTGAGTTCTTTATGATATTTTAATCATATTTTATTAACAACATCAACTTTTCTGTAAACCCAGTAAGGCGGGATGTTGAACTGGTCAGAGATTAAAAATCTATTTACCTTCTCCTTACAGTGAGCTCAATAAAGAAAACAATTTAAGACAGAGAAGGATAAAAGGAAACCAGGTTCTCTCTGCTTTTTTTCATACTTTCAAGGTGGATCTCTCCTTCCAGGACTGATTTCAGTCGGAAGGTTTTAACGTGATAAGGCTGTTGTTCATACATAAAATGGTTTCACTGAAAAGACTAGTTGCTATTTTATAATCTTTTAGCACTTCCTACATCACCTTGCTCACTGAGACTGTTAATGTTCATAAAAATGAGGAGAGAGAATCCTAATAACCAAAAAGGCAATGGCAGAAGCCTAGTGAAATTCTCAACCAACAATGAACATATCCCATATTTTGTATTTCTCACATTCATCATTGCACACAATTTCTAGACAAGACACCTGCAAATTTCCATTAGCAACATTTGCTTCATTTTTTATTTTAGTCACTTCATCCCAGGAAAAAACAACCAGACTAATGATTTCAAAGCAATGCTTTTACAGAAGAAATTCCTGAGAGGCAACAGAACTAAAATATTAGCTGTTGCCTGCTTAAAACTTTCAATTCTATAACCTGAACAGATGTTCCTTTTATGAAACATTGAGCTTTTAGAGGTCTACTTATTTTAGGTACTCACAAATCCTGTGCTATTGGGAGTTGCCGCAGTTCAACAGCTATGAAATTTCTGGCCAATTGTTTTGGCTGCATGTCTGTGAAGTAATCATTTTTATTTATTTGTTATGCACATAAAAATATTATAGTATTTTGGAGGGTATTTAAGTTCTATCAAGAGTTGGAATAGTGTTTGTTAGGAACATTTTGTGTTGGCCCAGGTTTTATTCTGTTTATTTAAATTTAAAAAAAGATTATTTATATAATTTAGGAAAAATTCTTTATTTTCTTATCTATTATTGCTAGGTTGGAAGAATGTTACTTTAGCTTCTGAACACTTTTTCATTAAGCTAGAAATTATACAGATAAAGGCTTTGGTTCGGGTCCAGATCTGGATCATATCTAGATGCGAAATGTGTCTCTAGAATTAATCACACCGAAGGAAGACTTACAGAATCTTCAGGATTTGCAGTCAGTTTTAAGTTTTTCTGAGACAAAATCATCAAATCAGTCTGAATTTGCATATCTGACAGTAGAGTTATGCCCACTGGTGTGGGCTACTTTTTCACTGCTTGCGAAGAGTTCTGCAAAAAGCCAGCCAGAACCATCATTAGAAATCTGTTTGGTTTAATTCAAGGATGTCATTAATTCAGTACATCATTTTGCCATATGGAACATATCTGTTGCTTCAAAAAGTTTAACGTAAAAGTGTAAAAAAAAAAAAGTGTACTGTAAAAGTGATCAGCCACTGGCACAGGTTGCCCAGAGTTATGGAGACAACCAGAACATGGCAGGACACAGTCCAGCAACCTTACTGACCTTGCTCACGTGGAGGGGGGGGTGACTAATATAAATAAAAAAATTACAGAAAGGAACTGAATTTTTATATTTTATGATCTTAATTAATGTCATTTTAATGATCTTAATGAATGTCAAAATTAATGTCATGCCTTACCTGAGATGGCTTAAGGAATTATGGCCCCAAAATAATGAAAAGATTTTGAAATGAAATCAGCATATGAATATATGCTGAAATATAATGAATCTTTTCGTAAAGTGAAAAGAGAATAAAGTGCTAGGATCTTGGTAACCAAGCAGGTTTGTGCCATATCTGTTCAAAAGTGAGACATTCTTGAAAAATGAAATTGACTAGACTCAAAATAAACTTTCTGAAATATCAAGAACCCACCTTCCTTATAGAGGTACTTCTTTGTAGGAAGTGTTTAAAATAGACATAGAGAAATAGATTATTTCTTTATAAATAGAAAATGTATGTGACACATTGCTGATTCAGAAAATAAAGGAATACAGTAGTAGCAATATGAAGAAACTAACACTGTGCCAGATCTTTCATTAGTACTTCTGTACTGATCCTCAGCAACAGTACTACCAATTCTCTCAGTAATATTTTGTGCCATTAGGGATTAGCAGCAGTAGTATGAAACAGGAGGCCTAACCCTGAGTCCAGCAGAGTTCAATTTTGTGGAATGCAGGTTAATCCAGCTTGAATTGCACTTAATCTTTGTTAGTAGATTAACAAAATATATTTTTGTGTTTCTTCTAGATTACATAGAAATGTTTGTAGAGATTAAGAATTGACATAGCTTAGAGCTCAATAACAAAAGCTTTATTGGTTATGATTTCAGCGTAGGGAAAAACACTGTAATTGCAACTGACAAACTGTCTAGGAAATATGAGGACAAAGCAAATTGGAAGTTACAGAAAAAAAAGAAAAAAAAAGGTTTTCCTGAATGTGTACATTTTTTCCATAGGGACTTCCCTTTGTTCCCTTCTAGGTCAATGATTTTACAATTTCTCTATATAATGATGCAGCTGCAGGAGAAAAACTTTACACATACATAAATGTAAGCATGCATACATGTAAGCATGTATGTAGTCATGCTTACATACAAATATATAGTAAAATATACAGGTACATGATGCCAAATTGACATTGGTATAAATATAGCAGTGAGAAATAAACTGCAGGTGGCTGTAATAAAGACCTCTATGAATATTAGAGAAGTGCATGTCCATATCAAGTTTATGTCATAAGCCTGTTTCTATTATAGACCATCAAACTCTGGTAACTTTTTGAGGTGCATTTACATGACTATAACTTATAGTGTGGCCAAAGTTGTTGAATACACTAGAAAAAGTGAAAGGATAGTACAAAATTAAGCTATTTAATATATTCAAACTCTTAGTGACAAGTCTCATGCATTAGAGATGCTTTTTGCCCTTGTTGAGCACACATCAGGTTCATTAATATTAGCTGGAGTGATATACGTGTGTTTAAAACTGAAGACGACATTTAATAACTGCATCAGCAATTGCATGGATATGCATTCAGATAACTCTACTACTCATTTCTAGAAATCATTGTCTGGAACATTTTAGTCTTGCTAAGTACTCATGTTTTCTTTATATTATGTATGTGTATTATGTATCTGACCAAAACATATTAAATGCTCCCTTTTATTGAGCATTCTGTGGTAATTAAATTACTTTCACACATGTGGTACTTCGGTTCCTTTAATTATTACACAAGCTGATTAATAGTCAAACCCTTATTTTGTGAGAGGTACTGGAATTTTATTGCCAAGAGAATTGTCAGAAAAATATCTGTAACTCATGTTTGTAAAAGGTTAAATAAAAAAAAATAAATCTTCGGAATTATTTATAGTAGCTTTATAGAATCCCATCTGAACTCTTTATTTGTCTCTCTATACAACATGATCTACTTCCAGATGACTAAACCAACTGATTGATTTTTTTTTAGTGCTCTTTTTTTTGTTTTGTTTTGTTGTTTGTAGTGCTCTTCTCCTTCATGTTCAGACATATTTACACTTTAGAATATAACCTCATCAAGAATTTAGAGACTTCTGAAATGTTTGCTGCTCTTTCCTTTAAGATGTCAGTCTTTTGCTTGTTATGGTTGTGACATCTTTTTCTCCCCTCCAACTCCAAATTTAGTTGCATCCTCTACAAAATGAGTATCAAACACAAGTTCATATTCTACTTTACTTATTAATTCCTCTTTTGTCACCTAGTAGAACCAGCACAGCATCACCTTTCACTGTACTGCTGTACTCAGGCAAGGGATAACCAATTATGTTAAATAATTCTCCTGGTGAACATTTCTATTCATCTATCCTCCCTTTTACTCTGTTGCTTGCATTTGTCAAAAAAACAGATTGACATGCATCTCTGCCCTGCACAGAGTATTCCTATACCTTTTTCTGAAACTAACTCACTGAGATTCTGTCAACTGAAGCAAAGAAATCAAAGTAATAAGGTAGCAGATGTCTTCATAGCTTGGATTGAGGTTTTAAAATGGGCCTCAGGGATGGGCCTGGATGCCCAGATCTCACTGAATTTCAGTGGGAACCAGAAATCTAGTTTCCTTGGTCTTTGGAAGTCTGTCATATTTTTCAGCAGTGCAAACACCAGGTTGTATAAAGCAGTTGTAATAGAAGAAAAATATGAGTGGTTTTTAATACTGTAATTTAAAATAATTATAATAATATATAATTATATTAGTATAATATAATTATAATATAATTAATCATAATTAAAAAGCAAAGTAATAACTAGTTAATATGATTAAACATGTATAGTTCTGAAAACTGGAGATGACTGAGCTTTAACTTACAATACCTAGAGAAAAAAAGCAGATAACATCTGCCTGTTCTTACCACTGTCCTAAAATGCCGTATGCCTTTTGGTGTTGGAGACATTCCAACGTATGTGTTAGAATGGGTTTTTGGCATAGTTTCAGGAGTACACTTTCACACTGGTTGTGCTCCCTGTTATCCATGACTACACACATTTGCTTTTTGTAGCTGTCTAGGAGAAAATACCATTGGACTTTTTAAAATCTTCCTATTATTTCAAGTAAATATGTGGATTCTGCAGGGGTCTAATTTTGGCAAGTTTCCTTTTTTTTTCTTCTAACTTTTGGGGGAGGTGGGAGAGCAGAATCTAAGGAGTATGTTTTTTGTGGAAAAAAAAAAAAAGCTGGAGAGCTTGCCGGGAAAAAGGCAATCACACACTTAAAAAAATACTTTGTGCTCATGAAAATTAAGCTATGTTTCCTAGCAAAGATGAACTGCAAGTTTCTGTGAATGAACATGCACCTATAAAATATTCACAAGAATTCAGTGCATTGAAGAGAATGAAATGAACCCGTGGTTGTTACCTAGACAAATTTTTTTACAGTACTTTAATGGATTTCAGCTTCTGTAAGGATTACAAAACGAGCCTTTATCACACCTTAACACCAGCTGACTGCTCAGTAAAGAATACTGTTAAAATCCCATGTTCTCTCAAAGCTGAGCTCTAATTCAGTGACTCCACAACAGTACAATCAGCATGTTGATTCTGACAAGGGATGCATAAAATGGAATGCATTACGGTTGGGTTTGCATCTTAATGGTCTAAAAACACAGAACATTTTTTTCCTCTAGTGTCTGCTAGCAGAAATTACAGCTAGTTGAATGGACTTCTGAACAATTACAGTATTTTATTTAATTTATAAATAATTTTATTTAAATTAAAAGCATGTTAAAGTCTTAGTTAGACCTAATGGGATATTTTGAAATTAATATAAGGCCCAATTCCTATACTGAAATAGAGGAAAGTTTTCTTGTTGAGGTCAATGGGCCTTAAATTTATTAAAATGAGAAACACTGGAAAAGGCATATCTCAAGACAAATTTTGGATGAGTTAACATTATACAACTGAGTTAGAGTGGTTATAGCAAAAGTAGACTGGAACTCATTGCTAATGTGGTTATTTAGTAGAAGGCAATCTATACAGTTAGGTGCATCAGTAATGTCTATACTATAAAGCAGTTGTTTCAGAGAAGGGCCAGCATCTGTTAACTTGCAGTCAGGGCCTCATCTGCTCCATCTGAGTTTGTCTCTGTAGGCTCTATAATCTTAATACAGGGGAGCCAGAGGTTCATACCGGCACCCATTAGAGCAGCTAAATTCAAGAGACTGAACAGCAATCCAGAGTGCCTGCCATCTGTATCTCTCATCAGTCCTGTACAGCGAGCAGAGAAAAGCAGGCATGTAAGGTAGGAACTTCCATGGTTTGCATATGGCATTCTCCAGTCTGTGTAGGGCACTTTGGAGAATGGATGATCAGAAGCTTAATTGCTGCTTTGAATGTCACCACTGTGACCTGATTTTGTCATTCAGTCTGCTCTCTAAATACACCCAGGAAGTAACAAAAAAAAAAATCAGACTAAACAATAGCATGTTTCTAGTCATCTACATGAAGCATATACATTCCAACAGAATTTACAATCTATTATATAATTACATTAAACTACAACTTACTGTGTGTAAATGGGACTTAGCTTGGACTTTGCTGCTGCTTGTGAAATTTGTTGAGAGGAGTCTAGTCTTGAACATCTGACCAGTTTTTCCAGGCACTGCTTTAGTGAAATTTATTATATCTTTCCTTTTAATAAAGATAGATCAGGCTCATATAGAAAGTAACGATTAAATTCTCCTATATTTTCACTTGGTATCAAATCAGAAGTGTGTTGACAGAAAAATACACTATACAATAACTAGAAGTCAAAGAGAACTAATATGTGGTAAATTC
This sequence comes from Aythya marila, assembly GCF_965140915.1. Lineage (NCBI taxonomy): Eukaryota > Metazoa > Chordata > Aves > Anseriformes > Anatidae > Aythya > Aythya marila. Next base: position 19,472,524 of record NC_139045.1, on the reverse strand, counting down.
TGTAGTTGTAATTAAAAAAAAGGCTTGGTGTTGTTGGAACCAAGTGTTCAAACTTGATGTGAGTAATTTGAAAGACAGTCATCAGTCATTTACATATTTAAAGTCTGACTAGAGAATAAGATTTTGCATAGCTATGACGTTGCTTTATGGTAATGAATGACTTTAAAAAAGTCTGAAGTAATGAAAAATTAGGCTAATAAGAGACTGTCTGTTTGGAGATGCCAGTCCCCCTGTAGCTGCTGAGAGTACAGGTAGAAGGAACTTACTCCAGTTTGTTACCTAAGAGCTGAAGGATCTGGGTGGAGATCCCAAAATAATTTTAAGGAAATCAAAACAAAAATAAATAAATACAAATCACAAATGGAAAAAGAAGAAAGAAAACTACAGATTCTACTTACATGTAGCTGCTGAAAAATGCATGGGCTATCAAAAATGCATGGCCTACCAAAAATACTCTTTATATGCTCACAAGTTACTGGGAGAAAAAAAAAAAAAAGCGGGGGGGGGGACCTTTACTTGTAAGTAGTTTAGGTATTTTTAAGTGTTATCCATTGTGCTTTCATCTTTTAGACATTCATTTGCAGGTGTACAGTCTTTTACAAATAGACTGCAGTTTCATATTGAATGTTTTACAGTCTGGTCTTGTCCAGGTCTTTGACATCTCTGCTGAACTAATCAGTTACTTGGCCATTATCATTCCATAAATTTGACATTCTGTTCCTGATGAGAAGCACAGCACAGCACTAACATAATACCTGCCTATGGAAGAGAAAAGGCTTTCCCCATATACTTCTGCAAGTTATGTTTATTTTAAACTACATGTTTGTTGAAAATATCATTGTACACAGAAATCAAAGCAGGGGAGGATGATTTACCATACTTGTGAAATTCACGTACACATTTTATACGGTCAATTTGATCAAAAGCTAATATATCATCTATGAGATACTGCATTGTGAGATGAATAAAGCACTTCAGTTACAGCAGTTAAATATCTGGCCATGGATCGCTCAAATTTAATTGTGTGCTTATACCTCTGAAATAAATATAGTGAACTATACTCCCATTCACATTCACATTAACAATATTATGTGCTTCAGATGGAGAAAGGAATGTCTGAATCTGAGGCGTATTGATAACAATCTGGGGACAGTCTTGGTTTTGCTATGGTTAACACATGATCTGTTTGAAGCCCTCTTATCTTTACATAGAAAAAAAAAAAAAAAACAAGGGAAAAAACAAAACAAAACAAAACAAACAAACAAACAAAAACAAAACAAAACAAAAGGCAAGTGTAATATCCATAATGTAATATTCCATATCTTTGGAATACTGATGTTGGAAGTAATGGATGCTACCTTTATCATGTGTCTGCCTAGTATATTCAAACCATTGTTAAAGCTATTTCAAAACTGAAGGATTATTTCAGAGATTCTACAAGCTCAGATTCCATTCATCATATAGTATAAAAGTGACAGGAAAAAAACATCAAGGAAAAGTCCCATGAAATAAATATCCTCATTTATTCCTTAATAGTTTGCCTTAACACTGTAGACTCTCAAGCAACGGCAAGAGCAGTGGGAGATACAATTTTCCACATGAATAAACACTAGGATATTAAAAAAAAAAAAAAAAAATTACCAAGAAACATATGGTTATCTCCTATTACTCATTTCCTTTTACTTTTCTGCTTTTAAGCAGAAAAATCAATATAAAATGTAATCAGTTATCAGTAAAGAACACGCAATTGTGTTCACCTTATTTATGAACTATTTGTTGCATATGATGTGAAAAAACATTATCAAAAACAATGCTTAATTTAAAATTCATATTCTACAGTCAGAAACATTTCTTTATAAACTGGAAGTTCTGAAAAGTCTGAAAGCCTATAAAGTTTGCACACAGGATTCTAGAGGTGAAAAATAAGAATGCCAGCTTCGATTTATTTATTTATTTATTTTGATTGCATAAGGAAATAATAAGAGCAAAAAGAAGCAAATTATGTGGCTTTCCCAAGTTTCTGTCACATCTTCAATCTGCTTTGAATGAAGCAAGCAATTACTCTTCTGGAGTTTATTTTATTTTATTTCATTGTTATTAACCTGTTTTTCATGACTGTCTTTCATCTAGTGCTTTAGTTTCTTTCTACATTTTGTTACGGGTCTTATGTCTTTGAGAAGAAATAAATGATCCCCTAAAAGTTCCTTATTTTCTTCTTCCAGATCTAGTTTTGTTCTTCTTAACTCCCTATTCTTCTCTGAGGTTTACTTTCCACCTTGCAAACCTTTCCATTGCTTCCTACCCGTTGAAGAGAAAGTGCTGATATCTTCTTTTAAAAGAAAAAAAAAGGCTAAAGCTTCTTTAGCTGCATCCATTGATTTTACAGAGGCTTCTGATAACGTACTCCTGTACTCCTAACTGAAGTAGTTTGGCTGGTACCCTACAGCAGAAGGCTGCGTGGAATGACATTCCAAAAATGTATAACATATCTATGGTATAAATCATAGATACAAGAAAATAAGCGTCAAATGCTATCCATTCTTAGTTAAAAAGCAAAGATATGAGAGTTTGAAGTTAAAAACAAAACAAAAAATATACCAGTAAACAGTGTAAGATTCACATTTTTACCCTGATGTTCCATCTCCAAAACACATTAATCATGTTCCAAATGCATGTAGCTGCCACAGTTTTGGTGCCTATTCCCTTGACACAACTCTCTATTTCCTTTGTTCACACAATAGCCTAAGTAATTTCTGGCCTGAAAATATTTGTGAAAGAGAAGGAGAATTCAGGAGAATTCTCCTATATATGACATATTATTTTATAGTGACTCTTCTACGTAGGCAAAAAGAAGTGTACAATTTGTAGAGCCATTTCATAACTAAACTTAAATGCAATTCTGAAGATTATTATTGTTTAAAATCTGTGGCACTGCAGTATAAAGATGAAATCAAATAGCAATCAAAGAGGCAATCTAACAAAAAAAATCAAGCTTAACAAAAATGAAGAAATTATATTCCAAGAGGTTTCAATGCCTTGTAGCAATTTCAGAAAAATATGCTGTACATGCATCAAGGAATGTCTGTTACTGAACTTGTAAACTGAAAGATGCTCCATCATATTATTTTTAGTGTGTTTTAATGAAGATAATTGCCCTAAAGGGAGAAAAGTACTAAACAGTGTTCAATGCAGTAATCACAAAAGATTTTTATCGTGGTATTTACCCACTGCCAAAATCACTGTGAACGGATTACTTTCAAAATCTCGAGAAGCATGAAATCTTAGCAACCTTGGGTGAGCTGTAAAAATCTGACGTTTGTTGAACCTTTGGCTAAATGGTGCCAAAGGAAGTATAAATCAAATACTTTGCTTAAAATGGCTCTTTAACAAAATCCCTCAGAGTTTGCTGAAGATGAATTAACAAGCAATTGGTTGTAGAGGGAGTTCTCTGTAGATGGCAAGCTAATGAATTCTGACAGGTTGAATGGTGCAAGGATAATGGGCTGAGCTGTCCACTGACTGTAAAGCAGAAGCTGATTAAGGTTAAGACTTAGGAAAACACCCCAACTAAACTGGTTCAAAAAGAATGACTTATTTGATTTAGGGGTTGAATTGCAGTGGTTCTGTTTATTTTCTAAACCTAGATGTGTTATTTCTATTCAAACATTCGAAGTTTAACACTGATAACGCGACTTGCTGCTCTGTAATTAATGGTTGTTCTAATATTACCACTCACTCCTCTTTTCCAAATATGAAGGGTCACACATACAATTTATTTCATCATCTCAATAGTGTCTTTGAAATAATTTCAGATTCAATTGGATATTAAAAGTTATTATTGTATAATTTGATAGACAACTTTTTTAAAACGTGCCTACAATCAGACTTAAGGAAACAAATCACAGGATGGTTTGGGTTGGAAGGGACCTTAAAGACCACCTAAAGTTCCAGGCCGCCTGCCATGGGTGGGGATGCCACTCACTGACCAGGTTGGGCAGGGCCCCATCCTACTCGACCTTGAACACCTCCAGGGATAGGGCATCCACAATTTCTCTGGGCAACCTGTTCCAGTGCCTCACCACCCTCTGAGTAAGGAACTTCTTCCTAACATCCAATCAAAATCTCCCCTCTTTCAGTTTCAAACTATTCGCCCTTGTCCTATCATTATCTACATGAGTAAAGAGTCCCTCTCCATCCTTTTTGTAAGAACTCTTTAAGTACTGAAAGTCTGCAATGAGGTCTCCCTAGAGCCTTCTCTTCTCCAGGCTGAACATCCCCAGAACTCTTAGCCTTCCTTCATAGAAGTGCTCCAGCCCTCTTGGTCATCTTTGTGGCCTTCCTCTGGACCTGTTCCAACAGGCCCATGTCCTTCCTGTGCTGAGGCCTCAGAGCTGGATGGAGTACCCCAGGTGGGGTCTCACAAGAGTGGAATAGAGATGGAGAAATCACCTTCCACGACCAAAAAGCACTCCTGGAGATGCCAGGGATCAAACCCAGGTCCTCCTTCATTTAAAGCAAGCACTCTTCAACGGTGCTACACCCCTTGCCATTAGAAGTTCCACGGGAAACAACGCTTCCTGAAGAGAATGAGTAGTGCATGCATAGATGAAGATTCAGTCTTTACCCCACAACTTGCACAGTTGCAAGCAAACAGATTCTGAAATACAGTAATGAATTGACTAGGGAGATACTTTTTCAGGGTCACTTTGATGGAGCTGGTCCTATGGTATGTAGAAAGAGACAGACTTCTTAAAATTCCTAGCACAGGTTCATATCCCACTAGAATTTGATGCCTTCAGTATGTTGAGAGCTATTAATACTTTATTATGAAGACTAAGAAGTTGAAGGAAAATAAAGGTGGAACAGATCAAAATTTCCAACTAGAAACAAAGTCTCTCTATATTTTAAGTTCCTAATCAGTTTAAATTATTTGTCTTAAGGTCATTTTCATGTGTCCCATTCAAAGTTCAAGTGGCACCATAATGTAGATCATTTTTCAGCCACTGCAATCTGACAAGTAAAAAGATCAAACAGCAATCACTGTGGCTACATATTTCCCAAACTGAAAAAAAAAGATGGGAGAGGTTTAGCCACCCTGGATAACTGCAATATAGCTGCAATATTAGCTAAATAAGCTGCAATATTATCTAAAATGGCTTTCTGCTTCATGCAGGTGTTAATGGTAATCATTGGCAAAGCATAGCTGTCAAGCAGATTTGATGTGACCATACAACAGGTAATAACCACATCTCTTTTCTGAAAAGAGATGATTGTTCTCTTCTGAAAGTCATGCTCCTGAAAATTACAGGAGGAAAAAAATCTGCAAAAATTGCCACTTAGCTTAAAAGACATTATAAGGAAAGGAATCACTGGCACAAAACAGTGAAGCCATTTGTTTGCTGGAAATGGTCAAATTTGACTTTTGCAAACCTTTCATTTGCCTTTAGAAAACAAAAAATCTATGGCTGATTAATAACATCAATAAGAACTCTGATATGAAAAATACTCACAGATGGAGCAAAACATATACTAACATCATGTAGAAAGATCACCTAGAAATTTTGAAACAAACCTCAGAAAATTCAGCAATGAAGAGTTCTTCTGAACTTTGGATTAAGGTTGCTTTGCACAGCTTTGGCTTGTCAGTACTCAAAGAACAGCATCACACACTATTTTGATGAAATGCAGCTGCCTCTATTAAAATGACTTTTGTGACAACTCAAGCAGTTAAAGATAAGCCAAAGGGGAATGCAGTGTGTTGGAACTGATTTTTATTTTAGATAAATCTATGGATTTGAGTGACTGGAACATGGACATACTAGGCACGACGACACAGTGACATAAGAAATCTTCCAGTTACCATCACTAAAAACATGTGTCTAAGGAACTTCATTTTGAATACTTTGTTTATCAGAAGAAGAGTCATTTGAGCAGAAAGTGCCTTCAGCATTCAGATAGAAAATAAAATTTGTCTCATCTTCTCAAGTGTAACTGGCACTGAAGCTAAATTTTTTTTCTTTCCCTAGACATTTAATACATCAATCATGCTCTGCTTTTGTGGAGGTGTTGCAATAAGATGAAGACAAAACTATCTGAAGTAACTGAAGTATTTTGGGGACTTCTAAACTTGTGAGAGCATTTTGAGTTTCCTAGATATCTTCCACTCTCAAAAACATTTGACTTCTAAGTTCAGTGGAGACATGAAAAAAGAAGGGAGACGAAAAAAAAATAATCTGTATAATGGCTTTTAGTTCCAAGCATTCCAACATTGACATTCACAGCTAAGCCCTAGATCTGCAGAGCACTTAAAAATAAGCCAGCTGCAGGGTAGGTACTATATTCTGACTGAGGCATCCACATCCTTAAAACATGACATTTCACCATTTTCATGTTGAAATGGAACGGCACCAAAACCAAACCAAACCAAACCAAAAAACAACAACAACAACCCTGGAAACTTCATTTGGGTCCCCTGTGAGGTGACTGTATTTGAAAGACAAAGGAACCTAACTTCAGAAAGGTCTTTGGCAAAGTGTGGATAACGCTTTCAAAGCTCCATCTTTTGGTACATGCCTTTGCCTCTTCCATTTAGCACTTTGTCACATGCATATCTTACTGTAGGTGATTCTTGTTTAGAGCTTGCAGCTTTAAACAAAGTTGTCTAGAGAACTGCTTGGCCAAATCCACTATCCTTCCTGAAGCCTCCGCAATGACCTGAAATGTGTTGAAAGTGTGTGAGGAGTTTAAAATTGCATGCTATGCAAATGCTTGAAATACTTCTAGAAGGGAGGCCTATCTCCTGATAGTTTCCAATGAGTTTCTGTTTTGGCTTGAATCTTATTAAGAAAATATCATAGCTTCTTATGTCTTGACCTTGAATTTCAATAGGCAAAGAACATTACACGGGTGTATGGGGAGTATGTAACATCAGCTACAGCTATCACAACTGTAGAAGCTGATAACACTTGCATCAATTAAAGGTTTGCTTATTTAATTTAGAAGAGGTTAAGGAGGAAATGACCAATCTCTGCAAGTGGCACAGACACACTGATATCAACAAAATGCGGGCAAAATCTAACCAGAGGCTACCATTTTAGTGTAAAAATTCAGCATAGCTGAATTCAATGGGGGCAAATGGCTCTGGATTTTCATCTGATAGATGAAATATGACACTGAATTGGAAAGAACAGACTAAGATACCTAGGCTGTTTGAGACTGGGTTTGAAGACAAATACAGTGGGAGATGCATTCTCACACCCCGAGAGGGAAGAAAATAAAAATCTGCAGCCTAAGGTAATGCAGGTGTTAATAAAAATGAAATTATTGTAAGGTGTGCTGCTCCAGGCAATATATGAGATGTTGGATAACAGAGATATACACTTTACATAGTATGATACACATAGTATGTATACATATGTAAGTACAGAAAACAGACTTTCAGTCTGCCACATCTCTTATACAAGTTACAGCTGTGACATCATGCTCAATGAATGATCAGCAGAGAATGAGAATAAATAAGCCAATGCATGAACCCAATTCCTAATTACTTGATTGCAATCCTGTTAATAAGGACCACATTTTTGGGGGTGTTTTTGCAATACTTACTACATAGAAGCCCAGTCCATTACAGGGGCAGTATACAGGGGCAGTATAAATAAGCATGAAATTAGTAAATATTCTTACTACTATATAATTTCATTTCTGCTGTCACAAACATGTCTCTTTTTCCCTACAGTTTAGAAAGCATTTTTTCAAATTAGTAGATTAGATTCTTGGAAATTAAAATAAGAGATTTGTCCTTTATACTGACTTTCCCCTTACACTGGTCATGATAGCTTCAATATTTAAATCACTGCACATCAGAGGGACCACCTCTATGCTTTTTAGAAAATCTCAGTTTACAGTTTACAGCTCTATTAACAGGTGTCTGCGTCAGGCTAGCAGCTCGATTTGTGGTTCACTCTATGTGACTTCAGCTTTTTTCTTCATTAAAAATTTTCAGGATTTCTCATTTGCTGTTAGTTTTAAGAGAATACTTGACTGCTAATCAGAGATTAATATTTTAATGCAAAAAAGTTAATTCTGTGATGATTACTTTTATGTCAAATTCAGCAGAAAAGAAACTCTGGAAGGTTTTGATGTTTTTGATGTGTGCAGTTTTTGTGGCAAGACCATAACTAGAGCAAGCATCACTAGCTGTTGCTGTAGTGATTTTAAAGCTATGCCATGCCCTTATTTTATGACTACTCTAGAGCTTTCAGTAGAATTTTCACACATACATAGTTACAGTTGACTGGTATTTCAACGTGTTTAAAAGGACATAATTTTATTAGATTTTATTATAAGTTTAAAAATTCATAAGCTAGAGGAAGACACAAATGTCTTACTATAAAAGTAGTCATTCTGATGTATCAGTTCACAAATAACCACAATGAGATGACCGACTGCAGGTTATCAGACATGCTGGTCTTACCCAAAAACAGATAAAGCTGTCTAAAGAAGTACTATAGACTTTCCCAACAAGTACAGCAATGAGCTTTTTGGCTAAACTGAGGGGCTAGTCATTGATTTCAAATATGTACATTTTAAAGTAATGTTAAGTTCCTTGATATAAGCAGTCTTGGCAAGGAGAAAAATGTAACTCAAGGCTACCTCCTGCTTTCACTAGCATCCAGTACCTTCAGTAAAGTTTCTGATTTCAACAGTATGGAAATACAGTGAAAGACACAGCAACATTTATTTTACTTGGTAAAATGGAGAACTTAGGGCAAGCTTTGTAAGTAACCTCATAAACTTCAGACACTGGCACAACAAATGAGAGAAGATGCATTCTAGTGAATATTAGACATTATTTGAACTATCATTTAAGACACAAATAGTGGAAATATCTAAAAGCAACTTTCATTGGTGCTAGGCAATATAAGGCAAGTAAATCAGACACTATGGGTGTTGTTTTTTTTCTGGGGGGGCTGGAGGGGTGGTGGTGGAGGGCGGGAGGAGGGTGATCCTTAGGGGACCCAGGAGTTGGACTCGATCCTCACGGGTCCCTTCCAACTCAGCTTTTCTATGATTCTGTGGTTAAAGGGACTGAGATCTAAAAGAATTCACAGGAGCATTTGAACTGTGCTTCACTAGTGATTAACTGATATATTTCATTCAATGATCTCCATGTACCTAGATTAAAAGAGAAGTAAATGGAAATAAGATCTTTAAAGAACTGAAAGGTCCACAGAGCTATCATGCCATTAATTTTCTTAACTAATCATTTTTTCCCCACAGACTCATGAACTCTATTAGCTTTTCCATTTAATTGTTGCCTCTCAAAATGCTAATTCCAGAAAAAACAAACTGAACATATTCTAATGTTTATCTTTATTGTATCATCTCATCCAAAAACAGCTGTGCAAACTTAAGTAGGAAATTACTTCAGTACATGATCATGAAAGAACATCTAATTACACAGTTCATTTTCTTTCAAGCCAATTTTTTTGAAGGATTACAGGACATATGTTATCTGAATAACTTTTGTGAACAAATGGCATTTATAAGGAAGGTTATCTGGAGAAAAAACTCAAGTGCTTTCTTTTAAAATTATCATTCTTGCAACATATGAGATACATTTTCAGAATTTTACAAGCTCTACAAAAACAATTCAAAAAATGTGCAGGAATATCAAGACTGAATTGTATACTGGCAGACTCAAAGACCACTCACAAAAAAGCAGGGAGACTACCAATTCTGAAAGTCAGAAATATGTATTTTCCTGAATATATACAACAATCAATACAAACAAGTCTCTGTACAGACATGGGATTTGAATCTGCCACAAATGCAGAAAGCAAAATCACAATTAGCCATGTTCAGAATAGGTGACTCACCCCAAAGATAAATTCACAAATTTCTGCCTCAACTCTAGAGTACTACAGAATAAAAAGAAGTCACATATGATGCTTGGAGTTTAGAGAGACTTAGTATTCTACAGTGTATTTAGGGAATGTACTTCTCAGGCTTTATAAAGAGACTGAAGCTAATATATTGTATTATTTTAGATACTCATTTAACAGGGACAACAGTTCTTCCTCAGATAGTCTGACATTGTGCATATCATATATGTAATGTATACACATGCTGTACGTGAATATTTTATATGTGGATCAAAAAAGCCCAAAGTGAGATACCTTAGTGGAATCAACAGTCTAGAGTAAGGAAGACTCAATCCTTTTTCTTGCATAGTTCTACAATGCCATCGAAGCTGAAAACCTTCCTTTTTGCAAAGCCCAAATATACTAAACTACACATGTTCTGCACAAATGCATCCATCACTGAAATAAATCAAATTGTGCAGTGTCTGAAATTCTTTGAGGGTCTAGAGGCATTCAAAAGCATAGTACATTTGTAATGATTCATATCCTCCTTTAAAATACATAAGTTTCAGAACTATTGCTGCTCAAAGGGATTTACAGTGTATCAGGCAAGAAAACAGCTTATACAGCCACCTACTATTTAGGTCTAAGTCACCGGTACCAGAAGAAACTTGTAATATTTTAAATTTGATTCATAAACTAACAAATGGGAATTTCAGGTGCCTATGTGTTGCAGGTTCAAAATTATTCATGCATTTACTCCACTTAACTGAGTGGTAATTTCAAGACCCATATTAATCACTTTTTCCCTACAGCCCCTCCCATCAGAATAGTGCCAGGATGCTGTGCCAAGATGTCATGAAATCTTGAAGGCAAAGCTGAGTCATTAAAATAAGTAATCTGTCTGGACAATTAACAAAGCATTAGGTACTGCTTTAAACAGCTTAGCTTAAGCAGATTTGTTTCAGGGCTACAATCCAAACAAGAACTTGAAAAAGCAAGAAGCAAAGAATACTTAACAGTAGATCTTTTTAAGAAACTTTTAGAGTAATTTGTAGAGTAATACTGTATTTAAGATGATTCAAATTTTTCTATATACCATAAAATTATATTTTGATTTTCTCTGACTGAAGTTATGTTCCTGCTGCACTTTCTTTGATATTATTTATTAATTGAAATGCTATCAAACTTACCTATGTAGAAAAGAATTCCCTGAATAGCTGAACTTTCCTGGTATTTCACAGTGACTTCTAAACTAAAAGGATTTGATTTTGAGGCAGAATAAATGAAGTAATAAACTATAGTTTTAAAGTTTTTTCCTAACTGTAGCTAGGGTTTAAAATGATGTAGTGTTTGATGTGGAATATATGTAGGAAAAAATGCCTAGGGACTGCAAGATGCAATAGAATCCAATGGATTTAGCTATTTTCTACACTGACTGCTTGAAAACCATGACACAAGCAGACAAGATACATTAGGGGGTCTAGAGAAATGTAATAAATTATAAGCTTTGACTAGGAACAAACATGGAAGGAATGACATGACAGATAGGACAAAACAAGAAAACTGTGCTAAGAGCAAAAGTCCACAGAGAACAAGAAATAGAGGTCATGTGTCCGCATGCAGGCAGAAATTTAGTATTCAACATATTAACACAGATTGTTAAAGACAAAGGTCATTTCTGAACTTTGAAGACAGATATGGAATCAACAAAGTCTACAGAGAATGGGAAAGATGGTTCTGGAAGACGAGAAAAGGGCAACTGATGCCCTTTTGATAGAACTTCAATAGAAGATAAGTCTGATCTTCTGAAGGAACACAAAACATTGGAGAGCTTGCTGCCATTTGTTGTTGAAAAGCTAGAAAACCTGAAGCTGGTTGAAAACTCCAAATAAATAAAGGCTAAGAAAATGACAAAATCTGCGTCCGCTTGCATTTATTGTTCAGTACAATAGAGTATACTGGATAATGTGCAGTTTTTAGGTATGACAGGCAAAATATTTGTCCTTGTCAGATACAGAAGATTCCCTTAATACTGTGATCTAAAACGGTTTGAGTGCTGCAACAGAAGCCTGGTGGAATCAAGATGCCTTGGACAAAAAAAAAAAAAAAAAAAAGCAGGTCCTTCAGAAAGCCTCCTTATGACAAGGATTGTGATGGGCTGTAGCACCATGCATATTCATCAGTCACAGAGGTAGCCCTGAAGTAGCCATACAGTTCTGCATGGTGACTGAGAACTCCAAATTGGAGCTAAACCTGAAGTTGAATAATTGTAACCAGCAAATTAATTTCAGAGCAAGTGAGTCAGGCTACTTATCAAAACTAGGGTTATCAGACACCAGCTGCAAAAAATTCAACCCAAAATGTTCTGTGCTCTGAAAGGTCCAATTTCTCTTCTAGGAGGCAAAAGGAATCAAAAAACAAAAAGAAAATGACAGAACACTATTTTGATGCTGCTAGCTGAACAACGCTCTATGAACTAAAACCACCTTATACAACTGAAGGTTTGCAGTGATGCCCCTTCTATCCACTGTGAGTACTGCAATCACTGGGGGGGGTGTGGAGTTCCTGAGAACCAACTTCTTTAGGAGGACAGACAGACAGCAGCCCAAAAGTAACCACAAAGTTACACATGCAAAGAGTCACAGCTAACTTCCAGTAACTCTCCGGAGTGATTAAACCTTTGAGTGAAGGTTGAGTTTAGGCTTATTGCCTAATTATTGCCCTCCTACAATTGAAATTCACTTTTCAAGTTATACGACTTTCCTTACTTGTCAAATCACGTCTTCCTATCTTAGTAGCATCTTAGTTTTTGAATACAGAAGGTATCATTCTTTCAGTTTACAGATAGGTAATCATTAGATGGTTCTTTATTTCTAGTAACATTCTGATGTGCTAAGAATATTTGTTTTTAGTGTTTCTACAAGTGGTTGGTCACATACTCTATTTCCACTTCTCATATGAATATGTAGATGTAGAAATGCTATCACAAAATACATTCTTAAAGTTGTATTAACACATGTACATCTTCAGAATGGGTTTCAGCTTAAGCATATACTGATGATGCCATACAGTGTTACTACTGGAAATTCCATTTCTTTGGTTTGAGTAGACAAAGCGACATGAGAAAATTCATGATTTGGAGATTTGTTGGCAAGGCAGAAAAGGTTGTTTTTAAGTAAAGTAGGCAAACATTGAATTGTTGACCGTTTCTTGTGATGACTAGACAAAATATAGAAACAGCGTGACTCATCTTTGTGAGATTTGAATCTGATCTGAAATTTTCTGAATATGGATACAGAAGATAACGTGAATCTCTGAATATAAGCAGATCTTAGAAATCAGTTCACTGCTTTGACGGTAGTCTATGAAGTTATCTTTGCACAGGAAAGAAGCGCTCAGGCAGCCTGCTGCTAGTCAGCATTCTAGTAGCAAAGCTCTGTCACTGTAAAAGCTTGAGGAAACTATAGAGAAGACCTGCTATAAAAGCTTACAATGATGGGGTGGGTTACTGCTGTCATAATTGGGATACCCCAATACAAACACCACCAACAAGCAGACTGCAAACTGTCTCCACTGGGATGGTTTCACTTAGCTTATTAATCTTTTTTTTTTTTAATGCATTCATACTCCTGCACTTACATGTGTCAGAGTTCACCATATCTTCAGGGCATCTTCACAGCATGATTTAGATAATGATCACTGCCAGCAGTATTAACAGGGTGCAAACCCAAGCTTCGTACAACTGTATTAGATTGTCATGAAGTATTCCTTAGAAATTCTTACAACGAGTAATTGCAAAGGAAGCACTCAATGCCCTTTTAAAGTGCTAATATTCCTAAGTGCAAACACACAATGAACAGAAGCAACACAAATTCCTAGGTGCATTCAAAAATAACAAAAATGGGTATGCTAGGCAGACAAAATGCTGTTGGAGGAGGGCATCTATGAACAAGATACTTATACCATACAAACAAGGAAAACCAAGACAGGTTTCCAGCAACCAACAAAATGTTCATAATTGACATTATCAGGCACTGCAGAGATTCCTAGTAGCAGCGTACACTAACTGGGCAGGAGAAGAAGGTACAAGAAAGAGTGCTGAAAAAAAACAGAAGTGGTATAAACACAGTTTTCTAGGAGAAACTGCAAAAAAAAAAAAATCCCCAATTATTTGCCCAATTAATTCAAGGCATGTTTGAAAACCTTTGCTGCAAGGAAGTAGAAGAAAATCTGACTGCATTTTGAGTTCTACTTTAGGTATTAAACTAAAACTATTTTAAACAAATTTGCATTTAAGACAAATTTGGTTCTACTGTCTTCTCTGTATACAGAGACAAAAATCCAGTGTACCCTGACAGATGGAGATCACTGTGTTAACTCTATTATCCATAATGGTTACATGCAGAATAGTTAGAATAAGCTTGGCCAGTGAAAACTGTATTCAAGTGGCACTCAGCAATACAAAAATCTCCATGGGATCCATTTCAGTAAGCATCAATTACAGAAACATTGAAATTGTTCTAATTTATACCATTTATAGCCACCTGTCTAGATGAAGGAAGAAGGGAAAACAGCGCTGTCTTCCTGTCAGACAAGCTGAATATTAACCTGTATATGAGATCCTTATTTGCAGAGACAGCGTATATATTCACAAGCAATGAACATGAGTTATATGCTGGGGATACTACAGCACTAAAAGAAAAATGAAAATTTAATTTCAGTAAAAAATATAATTAGAGGAAATGCTGCTAAATACATTTATTTCTGCAAATGCATGAAACAAGTATACCATAAAATGGAACTCTTGTACAAGTACTTTGTGCAGCATGGTAAAGAACCATAGGACTTACATAAGCTTTATATAAAGTAACTCTGTATATCTCCAGTAGAAAAAGCCAATCCCAAGAAAATAATTAGCAATAGGTGCTGAAACATGCTTCAGCATCAGGAAGGGAGAATAAGGTGGGTTTATGATGCACTGCGGAGGTTCTGAGCAGTGGGGTTCCTAAAATTAGGATAAAAGTCAAGGCAAGAACTGAAAAGGTAGTGGTTAGAGATAGTCACATTGATAAGAAACTTCCAAAGGAATATCAAATATTGATGTAAATAACAACAGAACCACCAATCTGTACAATAAGGCAAAGCCCAAATTTTAAACTGTGTTCTGCTTAATGAATGTGTTAAAGAATGATGAGTATTTAGAAAGCAGAGGACAAAGATAGCATCAAGGATAACATGATGTGATCTGACTAGACAACTCTAGTACAAGCAAACTGCCCTTGACCTCAGTAACAAAATCCATTTGAGGAAAATCAGAGTACAGTATTGTGGTAGTAGATGGCCTTTTGTGTTTTCTTTATTCCCAAAGGGTTTCTTGAAGCACCAATTATCAGACTCCATAGTCTGCATACCAGCTATACATGAAATTGCAACTGGCTTCACATCATGCACCCGTGTCAGGCTATACAAAGGTCAGGCACTTAAGAGTACAGTAACCCTGATTTTTAATCACCTTTATCACAAGGAAATTGGCAACCAAACAAAAATCCCCACCTGACCCCATGTTTCTTAAAACATTTAACGAATCTCTGTATTAAGAATTTCACTAGAGAACATACCTAAGGGTAACATTTAAAAAAAATTTAAATGCTGATGAGTTTACCACAGAGAACAGAGGTGAACATGCATCTTTGGCTTTTGGCTTGAGGCCAGGTATAGGAAGGGAAGTTATGCAGAAGATTTTACTGCTTTCAGCACTTCAGGTTTAAGACTTAACAGTATTGCAGACTTTGGCAAGTATTGTATCCTTTGGCAAGTATTGCAGCCAAAGTAGAGAAAGGAGGCTGTTAATGACCATAGTAAAAGGTTTGCTAGTTGATTTCAGTACAACAAGCATTTTGCTTTTAGGGAAGGTATATTCTAGAGATGAGGTGCATGCCTGGGGGAAGTGCTCTCACAGAAGGGGAAAGGTTATTTTGCCAAAAGACAAATAGAATTTGATACTTGACTTGGGCTAGAAAGTTAGAGTAAGAGCCAAGAGCTTTTTCTCACCCTTTATTACTGGAAGAGATATTAAATATTAAGCACAGTACATTTAGTAAGCACGATACATTTACACAAGAAAACATTTTAGGTATTGAGAGCATCCTTCTTGCAATTGAATAAGAAAAAGCTATAACTTAAGGTGAGGACTGACTCCTAAAGAATTTATATGAATGTCTAGTACACCTAGAAATTGGACTTGATAGTCTAGAAGTTCCCTTTTAATCCCTTGTTCTAAGTAATAACTGATTCAATAACCTAAATTTGGGAAAGGTTTGCAGATTTAATATGGCACAGAAATTAGGAAGAAATTTAATCTTGTAACAGATTAAAATTATGCAAACATGCATGTTAGATAATTACTCAAACTACAGAAGGCAGACCCCAGAATTATACAGCCAGAGATATCTGGAGACAATTAGTAATTATTTACATTAAAAGACAATATATGAATGCAAAATACACAAACCATTAATAAAAAATGATTTTATTTATAACCCATTAGTTCTTCATCCAAAATGAAGTTAACCAATGAAATATCCAGTTCATTCACATATATGGAGACATCAATTCTTCATAAAATGTAGCTACCAAATTTTCCAACAATATCCAGTCCTTTAAAATAACATCAAAATAAGGTTGTGGATGCTGTTACTCAAGAAAAGAAAATTTATTCTCCTTTAGCACTCATAGAAAAGGCACTAAAAAGTGGCTTTGTGATACTAATAAAGTGAGGGAAACTCATGCAAAAAGATACCTTTCTTTCAATGCCTCAAAAATGAAGTTGTCCATACCATGCCTGTATTGAGCTAAGAACACTTCCATATCCAAGAATGAAAACCCTTCTTCACTCCCCAATGTGAGAAACACTCCGTAGCCAATAACTTAGGCTCAGGCGAGGATCTCAGTGAAGTAGTAATTTATTCGCGATTGCAATGGCGGGCGCCCCACAAGCAGGAGAGAGCGCATCTACTAGTTCCAAAACACAGTTTATATACCTTTTGATGGCAGGACCCTCCCCTGTTTCCCCACTGAGTGGGTAATCCAGGTTCACAATCTATCTGATGCTTCACAAACAATGCATGGCCTTCAGTCGCCGGCCTGTTAACTTTCAAATTTCTTTTGACATTTTTACTGCTTGAAGTGGTAATGTTTCTTCACTTATTTGACTTGACTTGACACCGTGATTTTCACCTAATTGTCCTAAGGAGTCTGATTGTCTGCATTTTACAAGGTTGCCTGCTAAACTTTTCTTATCACTGTAAGCATATCTCAGTACCACATTCCCTCCTTCTAAACAATGTAACTCTGCAAAAACAACATTTCTATTCCCACAATTCCCCCCTTTTCTTTTTTTTTATAAACTGTTGATTTTTGCAAAAACTCTTTTTATTTTTATTTATTTATTTATTTTAAGTGTAATTTGGTAAATATCTTCCTGTTCTTCACTTTCTTTGCTCTCCATTTCCTCTAATATCATTTTATCTGAGTAGGGTGGTGGATCTATGGTCATTTGTTTCAATAATGTGGTTTCAATTAACCGCTGGACAAGTCCCCTTACACAGGGGATAACGCAACAGCCAATAGCTGTCAAAACTCCTGCTACTATAATCAAAGATGTAAATATGGACATTACCATCCCTTTCCATTTACCAAACCAAGATTTCAACCATCCTGTGATGGAAGTGTCTGCTCCCGAATTTTCTGCTAATTCATTGGCAAGGGTGGTAAGCCCTTGCAATGCTCTTGTTACTGTGCCATCCGGGACAGTATTGTTACGGATAAAAGTACAATGGTTGCCCAGCATCACGCATACACCACCCTTCTCCACAAGCATCATATCTAATGCTATCCTGTTTTCCCAAGCCATTTTGCTGATGGCATCTAGTTGTTCAGCGATTCCTCTCATCGCATCCTTGGTATAATTGATGAATCTCTGCTGATTATAATAGAAATAATTAATCCAATCCACATTTTTATTGATTGTTACCCACCAGAACAGTAACTCAAACCCTGCAGCAATTTAAATTCTGGCTTTATATTCATCCCGAACTCCTCTAGGTACCCCAACAGAATCTATGTATACTCTATCATCAAATGATATTCCTAAGCCTCCTTTACTTCTTCTGGGTATTTGTGATGTTTCTCTTTCAAATGCCAGGGTGAAGGGTATAGCTGATTGAACAAGTGCACAAGTGCCTTCCCAATTAGATGGTAGGGTGGACCGTAAGATCTTCCCTCCACTGTACCACCAGAGATCTGCCCTGGGGATCTCTAGTCTTGAGCAGTTTCCCATCAAGTCTTTGGTAGCACAAGGCAAATTCTCCCAGATGCCAGGTAGCACTCACACCCTGCTGTGAGAGGCAAGCTGTATGGTTACCTATAGCTGTAGAGAATGCAGGGGGAACTGTGATATTGTTATCATGCAAGAAACAGCAAAGAGAGACTTACAGGCCTCATTTCCCCAGGCAGTCTTTTCTTGGTACAATGCAATCATACATCGCATCCCTTGGGAGTCTTTGGTCCACCCCCATGGGAAGGGCACTATCTGGGCAATCGGTCATCCCGAGGCAGAAGCATAGCAGTAGCTACGGTTGAGACTCTGGACAGTATATTTGACCCATTCTATCCAGGCATTCACGTCCCCATACCCTGTTTGAATCTCAAATGTTTGAACTGCCACATTTCAGAGGGCCTCCTGTTTACTCTCCTGTTTTCTCCTTGAGTTTCTCCCTTTCTCTGATGGCAATAGAGGATTGTTTCCATACAGCTATTCTCAATCTGGCTGTTGTGTCTCTCCCAGTTACTTGTTCTTTCTGCTCAATTGTCATTGGGCATTTAAATCTCCACAAGCTAACACCTCACAAGCATCAAACGTGACGGCTTGTGGTACATAACCCTCTGTCACAGTCACCCATATTTTGATGGGGTATCCCGTTTTTGCTGTTATCTGGTCATGCCTTTTCCAAGTTACCAATTGACCGAGGCCTTCTCTGAGGCCTAGAATCACTAAAAACAAAATTAGTAATCAATTTTTCCCTGTCATTATTTTTAAACCTTAGGTTTCCAAATAATTATCGATACAAAAATAAGATGTACACTACTACTATAACAACCCCCCCCTTGGGAGCACTGCAGTTTGCTATAGGTCTGTCCTTTCTCTCAATCACAAGTCACACTCGTTAGTTACCTGTGAAAATAAAAGGTTAGTTTACAATTGTAAGCTCTTATCCTGCTCAGAGTCCACTACGAGATTTTTTCTCTTCAATTTCAACTTCCAACAAGTCTTTTGTAGGAACAGCTTCCCAGGTACTAGCGTCGACAGATGCCTTCACTCGAGTATAGTGAGTCCAACCTTTTTCCGCAGTTCTTACGGCTGTTTCAGCGGTTAGTAATTGTCCTTCCCATTCAGGCTGGAGTTGACTCTTTCCAGGTCTGAATCAGGACCCGGTTTCCTGGGTGATGGTGGTGAATGGGGAATTCCAAAGGTGGGGTTTGAGCCAACAACCCACAGGTCCTGAGAGATGACAAAGAAGAAGACAACCCCAGAATACAGTTCTTAAGGAAACTCTCTTATTTTGAATTGTGGTATCTCATCCCTTCTGCCCAGATAGGGCAATCTGAACAGCATCTCATATGGTGAAATTCCTATATCCTTTCTTGGTGCTGTTTAAACCTGTAGGAGTAAGCATTTTACCCAAGGAAATTGGGTTTCTAACACTAGTTTAGTTAATTGCTTCTTTAATGTCTGATTCATTCGCTCCACCTTCCCAGAAGAGGAGGGGTGCCAGGGGCTGTGAAAATCCCACTCAATCTCTAAGGCCTGCTTTAACCCTTTCAGTAAAGCTTACACCCATCTAGTCACGTGGTCAATTAGGACAAACAAGTAACTCAGTAAAGTTTACCTGTATACTTTGGAAAGGTCAAACCCCTGGCTCCCATCCCCCTCTAAATGGGTTACAGAACACCTTTTTATTTACCTTTTGACATATGGTACATCCTCTACATATGTGCTTCCCTAAAGTGTATATTCCTACACAGACATACTTTCTTAGCACAATATCACACATTGCTTGCACCTCCCAATGACTCTTTTGATGTAAAACAGTTAATATTTGCCTCATTATCACTTTATTCAGCATTTCTCTCCCATCAGGGAGTATCCGTTTTCCTTCAGACTTCATGGCTCCTGATTCCTTAAAAAAATCATTCTTTTAAAACTTTTTAGTTCTTTCTTAATTTTCAACAATTCCCTGAATCCTCTCTGGATTTATTCTTCATTTTCCCTCAGACATTAGATGCCTTAAATACCTGACTTCTCTTTCTCCATATTGTAACTTTTTGCTTTCCCAGAAAGTTGAATAGCTTGTTAGTAGCTTTCTTCACAACTCTTTTCTCCTGTCCTGACAACAGAAAATGATCCACATATTTGTAACATTAATACCTCCTTGGGAGGTTGTAATTGCTCCAAAATCTTTTTTAAAACTTACTCATATAGATAGGTGGCCCTGTAAACCCCCCAAGGTAAAATTGTCCACCTATATTGTTGCTTCCGCCCCCATTTCAGGGTCTTTCCAGTTAGAGGTGAATATACATGTACGTTTGCTCTCAGGGCCTGAGAGCACTCCATTAATTACACTGTTATTCCAGTCTAATAATTTACTAGTTGAATGCCCAATTTAATCATCAAATCCCTTCCCAACAAGTTAGTCTCTGCCTTGGATACATACAATAATTGCCCAGTGATCATTTTATCCCCTGGTCTCAGCTTGGTATCCCCCAAAAGTGGCACTGTTATCCCAGCCCCTTCTACCCCAATCACTTTTTAGGGTTTCATTAGTTAATTTAATCCCTGATGCTTTACAAGTCAGTAATGACCTAGCTGTTCCCCAGTGTATTGGGTTTGATGGCAAGGTTCGGGGGCTGTGAGTAGGGGGTTGGGAAACTGCAGTGGCAGCCCCCGTGAGAAAAAAAAACCGGAAGCCTCCCCGTGGCAAATAAGGGACAATTTCATCTGGCCCTAAGGGGCCCACTGCTGCCCAGAGCCAAGCCATGAGCAACACAGTCCGTGCCTCTGTGAGAACACATCCACGAAAACAAACAAACAAAGAAACAAACAAAAGCCTGCTGCTCAACAGCAGTTGGGAGAGCGAGAAACCCCCCCGCAGACACCAAAGTCAGTGCAGAAGGAGGGGGAGGAGGCGCTCCAGGCGCTGGAGCCGAAGCCCCCCCTGCGGCCGCTGGAGAGGCCCCTGGTGGAGCAGGCTGTTCCCCCCTCCCCGATGCTTGGGAAACTGAACAAACACCACAGCAAATATGCAAATATACCAAAACTTCTAGACTGTTACTTAGATAACGCCTACATCACCTTTCCCTGCTCATTCAATTTCAAACAGCTCTGTTAAATATTACATGCCACACCTTTAACACCTTCGGCAAGACTTTTAACACTTCCTTTATCTTTCTCCAGCCCGCACTTTTCTAATACCAGCACCAAAGGCTCAGTCAGAGTCCAACTTAATTCCATACCTTTTCCCTCCAAGATACTGAAACAACATATCAATATAGCATATTTCATCCCATTTTCCTTCTTTCCTCCTTCTTCCACTCCAGATATTCCTATTCGAAGTGGCCAGCCTGGCCACACTTAAAACATCTTATCAAAGCCTGTCTCTGCTAGGACTCGGGCCACAATACAGGCAGCCCTCTTTGCCTGCCATTCCTTCATCTCTCTTCCTCTCCTTTCCATCCTGGCCCTGACTCCCCCTGAAGATTTTCTTCATCTTTCTCCAACCCTCTGCCTCACTACCCGCTGCACTGTCAATACCATTAGTTTCGATCTCTTTTTTTTTTTTTTTTTTTTCCTTCTCATCTCCCCTCCAGACACACACCTCCAGGGCCTCCCGCAGGAGGGTCCCCCAGTGACTGTTCACTACATTCCCCCACCTTCTGAAGCATTTTCTGCGTATTTTGCAAGGCTTTAATCACACAATGAACTTTCAAGAGCCCTTGGGATACTGGGTCCTCAGGTCTCATCCCCAAGTACTTTCTCATTCTAACCCGAAGTCTCTCATATGATTTCTGTGTTGCACACTATTATTATTCCAGCCAGGATTGGCAAGTGGGTATTTCTGCCCTGCCGGTATTACCCCTGGTCCTGGAGGATGAGCTCTTTCCCATTCTTGTATAGCAGCTCTCCTCCTGATCATTCACATTTCTTTCCCTGTAAACAACATACTTATAGACATAATTCCCTCCCCCAAGAGTATAAATCAGGTCGTAGGAACTGGTCTAATTGTTCAGCTAGGCTGTTGGGGTCCTTGAATAAAGACTTCCTCTCCTTCTTAAAAAGTCCTAACCTCTCTGCTGGTAAGGAGGAGGGGGTAGTTCACCTAAGAGGATACACAGTTAGTGTTAGTACTGTTAGTATCAGGGAAGGCAAAATTCTCAACATATCTTCTACCTTGTTCTAATTCTTGCCAGAGCCTAGAGTACAATCCTTCTTTAGGGACAGTGTTAATTACAGTCCCTGTCTCCCTTCCCGGAGTGACTGCTGCTGCCACCAGTTCAATATTAAGATTATAGGGAGCATAACTTGGCTCCTTCTCTGAAAAAGGAATCTTATTGTTTACACATAAATTTAAAGCCTGAATTTTCATCAGACCCGTATTTTGGCCAAAATACTGCTGTTTCCTTAATTGATTGTTTTGTCCAGACTGATACACAATGTTTAACCTTTTTTTTTTTTTTTTTTTTTTAATTACTTTTCTTTTACAATCCCTCTAATTTTGGGATTATGTTTCCAATTTCTTATCATTTTTCAGGAAGAACTATTAGTAGGCACTCCCCCAGGGATATCTCCCTGTCCCCTGGAACTCATATTTTCCCATCTTTCCTAACCCTCGCCAGTATGTGCTACAGAATTTTCCCTTCTGCAGTGTACCACACACCAACGTACTGAAAGATGGGGGTGTACCGCCAAGCACTTCCCCGTGCCAGCGTTACCGCACACCTGAGTTTACCAGATTCCCTGGTGTACTTCCAAGCACTTCCCCGTGCAAGGATTACCGTACACCAGATTCCCCTGGTGTAGTGCCAGCACTTCCCCGTGCAAGGGCTTACCATACACCAGATCACCCGACCCCCAAGGCAATACTTAATATTTCTTACCTTGGTCTGTGCACAGAGTTACCGGATCGATTCTTAAAAACCCGGAGTGCCTACCTTCTTCCTTTCCCCACTACTTCACGGATCCTGCCTCTTTAACCAGTCTCGGGCCCTCTGTCAGCTTTCCGCAGAACCGCCACCGTCGATGCACAGGACCGCTGAAATCAGCGGGGCATGCCTTCCTGCTGCTGCGGCGGTGGGGCTCCCCAGCAGGTGACTGGATCCCGGACGAGCCCCCAAATTGTGAGAAACACTCCGTAGCCAATAACTTAGGCTCAGGCGAGGATCTCAGTGAAGTAGTAATTTATTCGCGATTGCAATGGCGGGCGCCCCACAAGCAGGAGAGAGCGCATCTACTAGTTCCAAAACACAGTTTATATACCTTTTGATGGCAGGACCCTCCCCTGTTTCCCCACTGAGTGGGTAATCCAGGTTCACAATCTATCTGATGCTTCACAAACAATGCATGGCCTTCAGTCGCCGGCCTGTTAACTTTCAAATTTCTTTTGACATTTTTACTGCTTGAAGTGGTAATGTTTCTTCACTTATTTGACTTGACTTGACACCGTGATTTTCACCTAATTGTCCTAAGGAGTCTGATTGTCTGCATTTTACAAGGTTGCCTGCTAAACTTTTCTTATCACTGTAAGCATATCTCAGTACCACATTCCCTCCTTCTAAACAATGTAACTCTGCAAAAACAACATTTCTATTCCCACACCCAACACAGGAAGAACAAGTCCTTAAGAATCAAGACTAAGGAGCAGAAAACTCATCACTGAATCTGGTAAAGAGGTATACATCAAATGTAATCCATAGCTACTGCTATGGGGAGAAAGATTATGATGCTTCACCCAGTAGATATCATTGCACATTTCTAGAACTTCTCTGGGCTGTGGCTGGGTACCAGTTTTCAAGGCCAATCCCTGTACTTGTGCTCATTCGTGCCTTTTGCCAAGGGCTACAGAACTGGCTGTCTTCCCTAAACAACTAACATAGTACTGACTGTTGCACTAAGTTGATACTCAGGTCCAGACAAAGTGGCCTAACAAAAGCGATGTTATCACTTGACCTCACAATACCAAGCAACAAGGGAAGAGTTAACCACTTCCAGCACAGGGACAGGGTGCCTCTGCTTGGTAGCCTCTCCTTCAAAGAGAAAAACTAGTTTTGCTAACTTTATTTTTTGGGGTGCAGATACAAAACTAAGATAAGATAGAGCTTATATTTCAGCATCACATTGGAGGAAAATGATCCATGTGAAATGTACATCATGCAGAGCAGGGTTTCTGTAGGCCTAAATGGAAAGGTACATACCCTTCCCAAGCAACACAAAGGTAGCTAAAAGGCTATCTAAGGGTGTAGACAAAGACAGAAGCCATTCACATACCTTTCCCACTACTTTGCATTTGAATTGAAAATTTCAATACTTGCTTATGTACAGCAGGGTTTGAAATTATTCTGTTTTCAACATGGGACCTTAGGAGTGACAGGAGAGCAAAGAACAAGCAAAGTGTTAAAAGGAGTTTCTTACAACTATAGCAAAGGAAGAGATCAAGTTCTCCATTATGAGAAAATGCCTAATTCAAGTACAGGACTATAATGGCACTATAAGCTATTTAGAAGTAACAGAAGTCACTATTTAAAGAGTTAAACAGACTTGCTGATTACACCTTAGTTTCTGATCAGCTTGAAAAGTACAAGGTTAAAACATGCAACATTCTTATCATCTGAATGTAAGGGTATCATTAAGGTTTTGTTCTTGTATATCATATCCATCCTCAAAACTACAGGAGGAAAAGATAGGCCTGACCTTTATTTTGACATGTAAGGTAGGAACCTGGATTATACTACTCAGCTGCTGTAGTGCCTCTGTGACTTTAAGGGGAATAGACTTTGAAAGAATACTTCTAATAGCAGCATTTGTATTACAGTCTTCAGCATTTTTAACTACACATTAAATAAGCAGACAATAAAACATTAGCAATATTCTCTTAACCTGAAGAATTCTTAGTAACACTCATCCTCCTGAAACAGAGCTTGGCAATCATTACTCAGGAATGCAAAATTAACATGGAATTTGAAGCAGCTCACTGATATGACAAAAACTGCCAAGAGCAAGGGTGACAAGGTTCTTGAGGTTGCAAAATTAGACTAATGCACAGCACTGAATTAACCCTGCTATAGCAATTGTTATTGCCCTAGGAAAGCCAGCCTTATACAAATGGGTTGGACATTGTCCTATAGCATTGGATGCCCACTGGTGGTAGCAGTTGTCACGAAACTAGACTTGCTGCTTATGTCATTTGCTACAAACACAAGAAGCATCCACAGCAGGATAGGAAAGTAATGTAAAAAGAAAAATAGAAAAAGAATGAGAGTAGAAGCAGATCAGAAATTGATAAAAGATTAAAGATGAAAAGCCGTCTAAATGAGAAAAGGGAGAAGCACTCCAAGAACTACTAAAAAAGACAAGCAGTATAATATGTAGGTACTGTTCTCTGCTAGCAGCAGCAAGCTAGAAGCACTGCTGTGAAAGACTTCAAAAAGCAGAAACTTGCAGAAGGTATAAATAGTTGAATTTAGCGGACATATTAGAAAGAATGGAATGTTATTTGAAATACTCATCTATTGTTGGTCACTGACAGGACAATGTCATTTAAGTAGTTTTCTGAAAAACCCTCAATTCAGTAAATTATTCATCAAAACCAGTCTTTGGAACAGCTTTATTTAAACCAAGTTTTTATACTCAGTTCTGTTCAATTGAACAAGTTCAGTATTTCCTCTAGACATTTTCCCCTCTCCCAATCAGCTTACCATTTTTAATACCTGAAGTTATGTCTGAAATAATGCCATCAACATCATCTCATCTTTCATCAGAACCCTGAATTTGTGCTACAACTTGATCTTCTGTTAGTTATCTCCCTTGAGTCAAATATTTGTCAGGCTACCCATTCTCTCTCTGGACAGAAAAAGAAGTCCAAGGATCACCTGTAACAAAAACAATGGTTACATTAGTCTGGATTTACAACAGGAATTTCATTTATTAAATACTATTACTCTACTAAAAATTGTCTGAACACTAAAAAACATCATCAAGAATAGCCATTCTGAAAAGCTCGATGAGATCTCCAATGTGATTATCAGAAGTTGGTTCCAAATGAAGCAGAAGATTGATATTCTAGAAATTGCACTGAAAAAACTACAGGCAGATTCTTACACTGCTCAGAGTACATAATTTTAAAACAAGGCCAATTTGGAAAGCCTCCAAAATAATATTCTTACTGGTGGATCCCACTCTCCAGTTCTGGGATGGCTGTATTATTTAGCAATTACCATTTTTTGAAAAATAGTACTAAGGAACACAGCTGCTTCGTTCTTTCACCAGTGACTTACAGTCATAGATAACTCTCAACCTCATCATTCCTTTGAGCACTCAGCTTCCTTTACAGACTTGTTTGGACCTAATGCATGCTAAATCTGCCTCAGCTGCAAACATTGTCAAATGAAAAGGAAGAAACTAAAGTAGTTAACACTCCAGATTAAGCATGTGTGCAGTCCTAGTGAGTTAATTACTTTTCTAGGGCCCTGAGGCCTCAGCAACATCAGACTTGCTCTATCTTCATCAGTACCAAAAGCTAGAGTTTTAGCAACAATGCATTTGTGCCAAGAATACAGAAAACAGGGAAAAGCCAGATACATCTAAACACAAAAGAGAGATGGCTGAGAAGGAGGGTGGGGTGTGAATGCAGCTGTCTGCCCTGATGCAGTAGGTGCTAGTTACCATCTTGGCACCAATCCCTGTGATATCCAGCTTTTACCAAGCATTAGCCAACAAGGCAGGCATAGAAGAGTCAGTGTGAAACTACTGGAGCTAGCTTCTTGCCTGCTTTAGGCTCCCTTCTGTCACAGAAGTTTACTGAAGGGATAATCAGGGCACAGCTGACCTCAGTACAAAAATACCCAGGAAAAGGCAACCCACTGGACCAAGAGACCAGTTTCAGAAGGAATAGAAAAAAGAACAAGAGGGACAGTAGCACTTGAACTTTCTTCATTGACCTTAAGAATGGCCCAGTTCTGTAATCACTGTACACCCAAGCCCCCCATGGCCAAAACGCTGACATTTTAACATACTAAGCTTTAAACTAATCTTCAGAGTCAAAGACTTACAACTGCTCCTTCACCTTGTTCTTGATGCATTGTTTTTCTTGGCATGGTTAACAGCAAAGGCATAAGGATACTAGCAGTCACTGATAGGAATCTGTACAATCCTACATAAACCACTTTGAATAATCTCTTCGCATTTTTCTGAGGTGTTTAACTCCAGTGCTAAGAGTTTCAAATAGAAGTTTCACTTTTTGCAAAAACTACTAGCATTTCTTTAATCTACCTTCCCTAAAGCTGGTTATTCCATATTTCAGGGTAGAATTTGTTGAATGACCCTATTTCTCATCTATGAATTTCATTTTCCATTGCAAATATTAAGATGATTTACAGCAAACTTTTGAAAATGAGCTATCCTCATTCTTCTTCAAATGAATTATTAATAAAGCATATAAGCTTAAAGTTTAAATTGCATGGACATCCTGTCAAGATATGGGCACTAGAATCCTTATGCCTTGAATGTTCCTCTTGAAATTTCTTTCAAAGTTAAAAGATCAGACATCATAAACCAAATTCAGTCCAGCATTAAATCACAACTGTTCCCATCAGGACTGAATTGGTGTCAGGTGCTTGTTAGATTAGAAAGTTACCATTAAAGAAACAGACCAGAACTATGAAACTTATTACAAGTGAAGTACATTAAATAAAAGAGGATCCTACCAGTTGCATCATCAGCTTCTGTGTCTAGAAGAGCATCTACTGAAGCCATGCTTGTGACTATGAAGGAGTCTGTAGTATCAGAAACTCCTCGCTTGCTGAGACAAACTTCTTTGATACTGACTTCTCTGCTTTGGCCAGTGCCTTTTACTAACCTTCTGACTGTCAAGAAGGTTATACCACTTGTTGAGAAGGTTTTTCTATGCCTTCCTACTATTCCTCAGTGCATTTTTTTAATCATAAGTCCACTGGTTCAATTTGCAGTAATCTTCCAAAATATGTACATAATAGAGAGTGGGACAGAGATGCAAGATGTATTCCCCCACCAAATCCACCTTTTTGGCAAAGTATTAATATTCCTCATTTGTTAGTCCTTTCTTGGAAAAAGAAAAGTCTTCAATTATATATTTTCTTCAGGAGGTGTCTTCTGTTCCTCCCTGACCTTTTTCCAGTGGAATTTTCATCCTGTGTCCTTTTTTCCTTAATAAATGTGCCAGCAAAAGACTTATTAAATAGGCTGTTGTAAAACCAGAAGTTTCTCTTCTTATAGCTCTGTAAAAAGTTGTAACTGTCTTTATAACCATCAAGTTATATGATCTGATTTAAACACAATTTGCAATATTCTCTTGCTGAATAACCTGGAATTAGTATGAAAAGTTAGGAAGCTCCTTCCTATTCAGTAAATATTAGGTCAGTGTTTGAGTAGTTACACTTAATCATAAGTTTTTACTCACCTGAGTAAGCCTTCCTTAATTCAATGCCAAGTTAATAGTAGTGTTCACATAGGTCAAGTTATGCCCAGGTATGGGGTTTTACCAGATTAGTCAAGAAGAGTCCACACACCTTTTCAAGGCATATTTTCTTCCCAGAGTTTCATTTTATCTATGTATTATCTTTCCTTTGAGGAAAAGGATTTTTAATCTGCCTCATTAGAAAACTTAAAACTTACTTTTCCTATTTTTCCCTAAAGGAGACTATAAACAATTTATCATGTACCAAGTATCTACTTATTTCCAATAATCCTTCATTTCAGAGTATAGGAAAGTATCTAGTTCATATTCAAGGTTAAATCATATGTTCAGGAAAGTGCTCTACTCCCCTAGCTGTAGGAGATAACTGTTGACAGTTTGCTGCAGTTCACTGTGACAGAAAAAGAATGAGAAATGCAGTAAGAGCAAGCAAGCATGTGTCTTGATTCAAAAGGGATATTGTGAAATGTACAGTACTGAACATGCACACAGAACCAAACCAGTGAGTTACATTTCCAGAAAATTGGCACTGTACTTATTTCAGGCTTATTACCAGAAGTGTCTGCAGTGCAACTCTCCCCCTCCCCCAGAAGCACTGAAATATGTCTGTACTAAGGGGGAAGAGAGTATTACCCCTTTTCCCTGGAATAACCCCAGTAACATGGCCATCTCAACCCTCTCTCCATTAGAGCATCTCACAAGAAACAAAGCTAGCCAAGTGCTGCCTTAGCATTTTGGAGTCTGATTCTCATCTTGACCATACAGTATTGCACACTGTAGTACTGCCAGCTCTAGTGAAAGTAACTTCTGTCAATGAAAGCAAGATACAGCTTTAGGAATTTAGATCAATGGCAACAGGAAAAGTCAGATTGTCTTCATTTTGATACTGTGCTCTGGTATTCCACAAGAGCTGAATAAAACTGATATGTACCATCTACTTGAATTGCCTGACTTAACCTCAGAAAGGTAAGCATGCCACTGGTTGCCAGTCAGCTACCTTTGCTGTGCCAGTTTACAGTGAAGCCAAGGATCAAGTTCCCCTTCAGCTGAATTTTGAACCAGTAGCTACTAAATTTAGCGAAGTTGTAACAAAGAAACTGGCAGCTAGTCATGAAAAAAGTACAGCTAGCATCTCTATTATGAGATTGCAATTCTGCTTTCATTAACAGCACAGCTTCCCTCACACACTCCTATTTCTCTCAATGAAAGATGCATGGGGCTGAGCGCACAGATTTGGTACACGTGCACAGCAGCTGGCCTGCCGTGATAAAGCAGAATGAATCTGAGGAAGTTGCTGCCTGTCAGAGCAATAGCACATGAGCTAAAAGGGATTTACTTAATACAGACCATCGCAAAAACTATCCTGTCGAAACTACAGATTAAGGATGTACCTCAAGCTGTCTGCTGCTACCAAAAGAAATAACAAGTAGGAACAAGTAGGAGGTGAACAAAACAAGCAAAGCAAGTGTCCTCTTATTCTGAATCCTGCAACATTTATAGTTTAACGTGTGGCTGGCTTTGAAGCTCGCACCGCAGGTGGAAGTGTATCACCTATATATCACCTGAGACCTTTCTCTACCTGAAAGCAGCTCACCCAGAAGCCCAGCACCCATCACGCGGAATCGCACCGTGCCCCGGCAGCACCCCTAACCCCGCGCTAAATGCCGCCCTCGGAGGCTCCCTGCTTCCTCCCTCCCGAGGTGGGAGCCAAAAATAGCACCACGAGGCGGCGGCGGGCGCTAAAAATACCCACAGCCGCTCCGCCACCGCAGCGCGGGGGCAGCCCGAGGAGCTCCCGGAGCCCGCTCCTCGCCCCGTCGCCGCTTACCTGCGTTCCGCAGCTTCTTGTTGCGGTACACGGAGAGGATGACCAGGAGGTTCCCCAGCAGGTCCACCACGATGGTGAAGATGAGGATAGCGGCCAAGGTGGAGGTGACCCAGGGCGGGCGGCGCGGGGCGTCCCCGGCCGGCGGGTCCCGCGGCAGGACGGAGCCGTTCAGGACGGAGCCGTTCGCTCGCATCCTGCCCCGGGGCCGGGCCGGGCAGCGCGGGGCCGGCTCCCTCCCGCCGGCGCCGGGAGCTCCGCGCAGGTGGCGGGAACGGTGGTGGCGGGAAACTGCCGCCAAACGGGCGCGTGCTGTGGCGGGAAGCTTTTATACAACAAAAAAAAAACGGCCCCGCCCCGCCCCGCCCCGCCCCTCCCAGCCCCGCGCACTCACACACGTGCGCGGCCGGGGGCTGCCGGGCGGCGGCGGCACAGCGCCCCCCCGCGGCGCGCGCCCCTCCCGCCCCCGTTCGTTCATTCATTCATTCATTCATTCATTGGTTCCTCCTCATTCATCGGCCGTCATTCCCGCTCGGCCCGGCTCCATTCATCACGGCGGCGCGGCGGGGAAGGGGATCGGGGAGCAGCAGCCCCCGCCCCGGCAGCCCCCGTCCCGGCAGCTTCCGCCTACCGGGCTCAGCCGCTCCCCAGGAGCAGCGCAGAGGAACGGGGGAGCCAGCGCCCAGCCGTGAGGAGGACCCGTGCCCAATATCAGAGCCAGACGGCCGTGGGAATTATGCTCCCATTCAAGGCAGCGGCGGAGCTGGCTTCATGTCGTGCTCTGCCAAGCGCGGGTTGTGCGAGTGTCTCTGGCGGCCGCGGGGCACCAGCGGGTATCGAAACCCTGCTCCAAGCATTTATCGGGCGGATGGGGACACCTGAAAACTCGGGGAGGGAGCTGGGGAGCCCGCAGTGGGGGCTCTACGGGGAGACGGGGCGCAGCCAGGCTCAGGGAGCAGCTCTACGGGCTGCTGCCACCGCTGCCGACTCAGGTACCGCGACCTGCCCTTATCCACCCGGCTTTTACAATTTCATAGCTCTAACGGCAGTTCCAAGTGCCGGATAGTTAAAGCCATCATCATGAGCGGTTAAAAAGCTCTGTTGCGGGTTTTTCACCCCTCGGCCCTGCCCCTGCCCAGGAGACCTTGGCAGAAATAGCATCGGTTGGTGCAGCTCACACCTCGGGGCTGCCGGCGGCTGCGCTTTCCCCCCAGGACTGACCCCTGCGTGCAGGGCCCCCATCAGCTTCTGCATGAGAGCATTTTGTTGCCGTGGGGGAGCACTGTTTTAGTTCATCGCTTTCTGACTTAAAATTCCCAGTATTCCAGCATCCCCCGATCCCTCACGAACAGCAGACGCAGAGGGACGTGTGAACGCTGCAGGCAGTCCCTCCAGTTGCTCCCAGAACAAAACCCATCACTGGAAACAGAGAGCAGCTCTTGGCTGGGGGAGTGAGCACACACTGTGCCCCCCACCCCCTGCAGGTGTTCCAGCAAACAATGAAAAGTGAGTCTTCGTGTCCTTGTAGGCACAAGAAAATAGGTTATCAAGCTGGGGGAGAAGATTAAAATTAGGGGGAACCAATAGCAGGGCGCCGTCAGGTCGAGGACAGGCACACGTGGAAGCAGACAAAGCTGCGTGGTCCTCAGCAGACCTCAATGGGTGTTTCACAGGGCAGGGAGGGACAGCCCAGAGAGAGCTGGGAAGTTTCACAAGGTCAGATATTTTTAACCAGAAAGTAGAGTGAAGGTGAGGACCAGCCCAGGATTTAGCTACAAAGAAACGGAATCTGGACCACGAGGGGGCTGCTGTCCTTTGTCTTGTTGCCAGGATGCTCGGCCACATGTCTGCAGCTGAGACCCCCAGAGAGGCAGAGCCATCGCTCCCACTGGCTTGTGCCAGAAGAGCACACGGGGCCCAAGGGCCGCTTGTGCTGGTGAGAGTAGTGCTTAGGGAAGGTGGCACCCGAAAGGGAGCTGGGGAGGTCCTGTCAGAAAAGTCTGTGGGAGCTAAGGGTGACACGAAGACATATTGGAGACCCTTGTGCTCTTTATCGCATTTGGGGCCTATAGATCCCTCTGTGCGCTCACTTTGCTTCCAGAAGAGTGGGAACTGAGCATCAGTGGGTCACACTCCAGCAAGGCTTCCCACTCCTCATTTGATCAGGAACCTCGCAGGGATCAGCTGCAGCGAGGGCTCCTGGCAGGGAGACAAACGAAGCCAACCCCAAACCCCCCAATAATGCGGAAGAGAGCCGCAGCCCCAGCCATGAGGAAGGAGAGCGCTGTCACGGGTGCAGGTGTGCCCTGCTTCAGGGACTCCTTGAGCAGGTGGCTCGCTGCAGCAAGAAATTGGCAGCCTGAGGGAGTCTCTGAGGGTGACAGATAGGAGGGGTCTCCCCGCCCCTGCTGTTGCTCTGCAGCCCTCTCCTATGTCCTGACAAGGGGTAGAGGCTGCCCCCATTGTACAGATGCAGAACAGAGGGCCAGACTGTCCGCAAGAGACAAGGGGCTGGACCCTTGTGTTGACTCGGAGCAGAAAGAGACGTCTGCCCCCAACACCCACGGTGCCACCTACCCCCACAGTGTCCCTGGAAAATAGATTTGAGGCTCTCAGGGAGGTTGTGGAAGAGGCTGAGGGTCTGCACAGTAGTCTGAACCCGGGAAGCAACCCCGAGAAGAGAGTCAAGATTGGGGGAAGTTCAAAACATAAGGATTAGGGACGGATGGAGCACCGCATTGTAACCTGTGCCACAAAAAAAGAGCGGAGAGTCCTGGTGACTGGGGACACCTTGCTGAGGGGCACTGAGGCTCCCATCTGCCACCCAAACAACCTAGCCAGAGAAGTGTGCTGTCTTCCTGGGGCACGTGTCAGAGACGTTAGGAAGGCTCTGCCACGACTCATTAAACCAGAGGACTACTATCTTCTCGCAGTCATTCAGGCTGGATCCTGGGAAGCTGCTATTAGAAAAATGAAGAATATTACAAAGGACTTTGCATCCCTGGGGAGGTTGTTGCGGGGATGGGGGGTGCAGGTAGTGTTCTCCTCTGTCCTCCTGCTGGGTGACTGGGATGCAGATAGAAGGAGCAGAACAGAACAGGTAAATGACTGGCTGAGGGGGTGGTGTCTGGACCAGGGATTTGGGTATTTTGATCTTGGGCCATCCTTTGAGAGGCCGAGTATGTGGGCTACGGACAGACACCAACTGAGCAAGTGGGGCACAAGTGTGTTGGGGAGCAAGCTCTCTGGGCTGATTACCAGGGCTTTAAACTAGGTTTAATGGGGGAAGGGAGGGGAGTTAAAGGTGACAGAGAAGGGCTGGGGGAAGTTGTCACTACTGTCGCTGTTGAAGACAGGGAAAAACTTCTGAGCTCTCACACAGGAATGTCTGAGGGCTCCTCAGATAAGGTAACATTCCTGATCCCCCGTCTATGTGGGTGGTTAGGGTCTGGTGGCTGGAAGACGTGGCGCTGTACGGAAAGGTGGAGCCCCTCCCTTGATGGACAGTAGCGCTTGGTCTGTGATGTAAGCAAGCGGAAGTGACGCTATGGGCCTCGGCTATATAACGCCATGTGACTCGACAATAAAGGCCATTTGCCATCCACCACATTGGTGTCTGTGAGCCGATGGACCGAGCAGCCTGGGGTTGGTCGCCACTGCTCCCTGAAGGCAACAAGTGGTGCCGAAACCCGGGAAAACTCCTGGATTTGGGTGAACGGCGGCCGGAGCGGCGGGACCAGCCCGGCGGGGAGGACGCTCCCGGACCAACAGGGAAGATGGAAACCCTTGTGAAGGTCGTACCAAAGTTGTGGAAGCTATGGGGTGGCTCAGCTGAGGAAGTCAGGGGTGCCAGTGGGGAACCAGAGCCTGAGGAAATCCGGGAGAGACCACCGCCATGTGCGCCCCAGTACGGCGCCGAACTAGAAGACGAAGAGTCGGGTGAAGAAGCCTCCGGTGGGAACGGGGATGAAGTGCTAGGTTTTACTAACACGTGGAAATGGGAGAAAGAGAACGGCTGTGGGGGCGACCGGGGAGGAGGTAGAAGCGTGAGAGAGGGGCAGAGAGCTGATCGGAACGGACATCCGAAAAAACGCTCTGGTGGGGCAAACGCCTCGCCAAGGAGGCGGTGGGGTGAGCCACGAGGGAGAGAGCGGCCCGCCCAAAGGGGTGGGGGGCGGGGCCGGAACTCGATGGGAGGGTACCGGGACTCGGAGGTGACCGGTCAGCCGAGCTCCGACTCCGGATCAGATACCGATTCACATTCGGAGGAGGAGGAGGAAATGGGGACAGATAGCAAAAATATCCACATCCGAAATAAAGCTTCACCGCGAGGGGGAGAAATTCCTTTCACGGATTGGAGGAAAATTAAGATTGCGTGTGCTGCCTGGGCTCTGTCGGCCACGCTAGCATTCCCGGTCTGGGTGACAGATGGGGGGCAGAGGGTTCACTCATCAATAAACCCTAAGGATGTACAAGCGATTGTTAAAGCCATTGCGGATAAAGGGCTTCATTCTGCAATGGTCTCCACCCTCATAGATGGTGTTTTCAGGGGAGATGATATGCTCCTGTTTGATACAAAACAAACTTGTAGACTGATCTTTGACGGGGGGGGGATGATCATCTTTAAACAAGAATGGGAGGACAACTGTATGAGACAACTGGCCCAAGTAACTGGGGCGGATCACCCACTATGTGGCTCTAGCCTGCAGCGGCTAATGGGTGTGGACCCAACAGTGATCACCCCCCAGGAGCAAGCCCAGGGCCTGCGGGC
This sequence comes from Aythya marila, assembly GCF_965140915.1. NCBI lineage: Eukaryota > Metazoa > Chordata > Aves > Anseriformes > Anatidae > Aythya > Aythya marila. The sequence continues at coordinate 19,437,283 of NC_139045.1, read as the reverse complement.
CCATGAAGTTATGGCAACTCGTGCGGCCAGAGAAGCTCCAAACACCCAACACCCCAACTTCCAGTGGAAAATGCTGCCTCAAGGAATGATCAACTCGCCTACTATCTGCCAGATCACGGTGGATCGGGCGCTGGCGCCAGTTTGGCGCAGTGACCCGACCGCAACTCAGAATAAAACTAATGAAAACTGAGTTTCTGTTCACAGGAACGGATCATTGGACACCCCCGTGATCTGTATACCCCGGTGACAAGAGAAGACAATAAGTCAGCAAGCATCCTGTCTAAGTCTGAGAGTTCCACACTGGCAGAATCCAGACAACAGCAAAGTGGCCTCCGTGGATGGAGGGCTGTGATGCCTTTGTGTGATCTTATCTTTGGACCTTGTATACTAAATAAGTTTGTGTTGTTTGTTAAAAGTTGGTTAGAGAAAGTTAACATTATGTTGGTAGAACACCAGCAACTACTTTCAGAGTGTATTTACTCAGGGTTACCAGTTAGCTCCTACTTTTCTCCTGGTTATTGTGCCTTATGTTTTTTATTTAAGTTATGATGTCTACGTCTTAAGATTGTTATATTTTAGCTAATTTGGTTGTGCATAGGGAGGGGGGAAATGTGGGTGGTTAGGGTCTGGTGGCCGGAAGATGTGGTGCTGTACGGAAAGGTGGAGCCCCTCCCTTGATGGACAGTAGCGCGTGGTCTGTGATGTAAGCAAGCGGAAGTGACGCTATGGGCCTTGGGTATATAACGCCATGTGACTCGACAATAAAGGCCATTTGCCATCCACCACATTGGTGTCTGTGAGCTGATGGACCGAGCAGCCTGGGGTTGGTCGCCGTGCCGTTCCTGAACCAGGTCGCCACTGCCCCTGAAGGCAACATGTCTAGTATCCCCCCAGGGGTAACTGCGCCTGCTGCTTCCCTAAAGTGCCTGTACACCAATGCACAGATCATGGGAAATAAACAGGATGAGCTTGAGATCTGTGTTCAGCCACGGGGTCGCGATCTCAGTGTGATGAGGAAGGCTAAAGCCCACTGTCGTGGTTCCGCTCGAGTGGGCAGCTGAGCTCCACCACAGCCGCTCTCTCACTCCCCCTCCTCAAAGAGGAATGGGGAGAAAATATGTGAAAAGTGCTCAAGGATTGAGATAAGGACGAGAAAATCACGCAATAATTATTGTAACGGGCAAAACAGACTCGGCATAAGGAGATAGTAAGATTTATTGCCTACAACTAACAAGCGAGAGAAGTGAGAAAACAAAGGAAAAAAAAAAAAAAACCAAAAGCACCTTCCCCCCTCATCCACCCTCTTCCACCTCCTCCCCCCGAGCGGCGCAGGGAAACGGGGAATGGGGGTTATGGTCAGTCTACAGCACTTCTTCTCTGCCGCTCCTTCTCGGTCACTCTCGTCCCCTGTGCTGTGGGGTCCCACCCACGGGATACAGTCCTTGATGAACTGATCTGGCGTGGGCTTCCCACAGGCAGCAGCTCTTCCAGAACTGCTCCAGATATGGGTCCGTACCACGGGGTCCATCCCTCAGGAGAAAACTGCTCCAACCTGGCTCCCCTACGGGCAGCAGCTCCTGCCAGATCACCTGCTCCTGCGTGGTCTCCTCTCCACGGGCTACAGGTCCGGCCCGGAATCTGCTCCGGCAGGGGTCTTCCACAGGCGGCAGCCTCCGTCGGTGCAGGGCCACCTGCTCCACCGTGGTCTCCTCCACGGGCTGCAGCGTGGAACCCTGCTCCACCGTGGTACTCCATGGGCTGCAGGGGGACATCCTGCTTCACCATGGTCCTCACCACAGGCCGCAGGGGACTTCTGCTCCGGCGCCTGGAGCACCTCTCCCCCTCCTTCTACACTGACCTTGGTGCAAGGCTGTTCTCCCACTCCCTTGACTCTCCCGGCTGCTGTGTGGCGCAGCGTTTTTTCCCTGTCTTAAATATGCTCTCACAGAGGTGCAAAACAACATCGCTTATTGGCTCGGATCTGGAAAACAATGGGGCCCTTCCCAAACATGGGGCAGCTTCTAGATCTTTCTCACAGAAACCACCCCTATGGCTCCCTGCTACCAAAACCTTGCCACGTAAACCCACTACACCCACCTAGAGATGAGGCTTTCAAAAGAGATAAAGGATAATAAGAAGGGTTTTTTCAAGTATGTAAACAGCAAGAGGAAGACTAGGGATAGTGTGGGTCCCTTGCTGAATGAGGAGGGTGTCCTGGTCACAGGAGATGCTGAGAAGGCAGAGATACTGAATGCTTTCTTTGCTGCAGTCTTTGCTTCAAGGACACTCCCCCGGGACTCCTCGCCCCTGGCAATAGGACAAAGGGTCTGGGAAATGGAGGGCTCCCCCTGTGGTGAACGTGGGAGTGGTTCGGGAGCATCTGAGTGGGCTCAACACAGACAAATCCATTGGTCCCGATGGGATGCATCCCCGTGTGCTAAGGGAGCTGGAACATGTGATTGCCAAACCACTCTATCATCTTTGAAAGGTCCTGGAGAACAGGTGAGGTGCCTGAAGACTGGAGGATAGCCAGTGTCACTCCAGTCTTCAAGAAGGGCAGGAAGGAGGATCTGGGAAACTACAGGCCAGTCAGTCTCACCTCTGTCCCTGGAAAGGTATTGGAGCAGCTTGTTCTGGATGCCATCTCCAAGCAATTGGAAGAGAGGTTATTGGAATTGGTTATGAGGAGTAGTCAGCATGGATTCACCAAGGGGAAGTCGTGCTCGACCAACCTTGTTGCCTTCTATGATGGCATCACCAGCTGGGTAGATGGGAAAAGAGCGGTGGATGTCATCTACCTTGACTTTAGCAAGGCTTTCGATACTGTCTCCCATGACATCCCCTTCCAACCCCTACAGTTCTGTGATTCTGTGATTCCTCCTGGGCTGGCCTTCTCTCACCTTGACAGAGACATCTCATCCTAGAAACTGTGCTGCATTTTGAGGTTTTACAGGTGTTTACTCACACGTTAGAGAGTTAGATACTTTAAGGTGCCACCCAAGTGCTCAAGCTCTGAAAACTGCAGAGGAACAGATCTAGCACCATCAGGCTAGTTCACACCAATCACTATTTCAGTCAGTCTCAGAGATCATTTGTCTGGTACTGTCTGTGATATCCTCCGGGGCTAGTCTTTCTTTTCTCACATTTTCTACACCTTTTTTTTTTTTTTTTTTTTTTTTTTTTGTCCAATATGCATTTTTAATGTATAAGTAAGTTAAATTATGTTTTATATGAATGCAGCATGGAAATGATCAATGCATAAGAACAAGCAAGTTACTAGGACAGTCACCCCCTATTATAATTGTTTAAATCAGGATTAACTTCACTGTAAACAGCAAAGCAAACAACGATCAGAACCAGATTTTAGTGAATCAACCTTTTCCCCCCTGCAGCAGCTTTAAGTCAGCATGACATAGTAAAAGGAGGCCAAACACCATTCATCACATATTTACTTATTTGTTGCTTATAGTGGCTAGAAATGGCAAGAAGCTCCGAGGCAAGAGCAATCGTTCTCAGATTATTCATCTGGAATGGATGTGCTGGGAGAGCGGCACATGTTTGTGTTGCTGTCAGAGCAGGCACGTATGGGCATGGCAGAGCATCACTGAGTCTCGGTCATTGACCAAAAGATATAATATCTAGACATAAATAACCTTCCAAAATTTTGTTTAACCTTCTAAAATTCTTCACTGCTATCTTGCAGAGACTCATGGAACTTGAGCACCATAAGCTTGTGCTGAGAATTGTACAGCCTGTTGAGGACACACTTGGGGAGAAGAAGTGAAATCGAGTTTGGAAGACGGATACAGTAGAAACATGGGGATCTGGTGAGTACAGTCTCTGCAAACATGCTGCAAACAGACAGGGCCAAGGGCTACCAGAATGAGATGGATGAAGAAAGGAACAAAAACAAACAAACAACAACAAAAAGAAATCAGGAAGTAAGTTTGGTATTAGGATATAGCCAGTGCTTGGAAGAAGGGAGAGTTGGCGTACAGTGTGAAGCAGGTTTAAGTAGAGGATTGGGAGACTGTGGGCAGTTATTCCCTGACAAGGAATGTCAGGGCCCTGAGGGCACCCTGAGCTTCCACCTACACCCTCTGCCTATGGGCCAAGGAGCTCCAGCCTAGGCCCTTGGTCTCTGCCTGAACTATGGGTTAGGTGTGCCTGCTGCCAGCCCTGCCTCTGGCCTTTTTTCCTGACCAACCCTGGGCTTGCATTGTAGTCTTGATTTCGCCCTGTCCCCTGTTGATCCTATCTGATCCCTAACAACTGCTTTTGAGAATTGATCGACTTAGATTGTTCCAAAATGTTAACAGCCCAGTGGGTAACAATCAAGGCTGCTAGGCACAGAGCAGTCTGTATCTGTGTGCACTTGAGTGCTGAGGAAACAGAGCTGTTTTATCATTTCTGACTGCCTTCTGCCTGCTGTAGTTCTTCATTTTAAATGTTAAGAATAGGGATTTCCATAACATTTTATAGTGTCATGACAACGTGTCACTCCATTTGCCTTGCCTTCTGGGAACAGTTCCAGACACATTCTGGTACGTACCATTTTCTTGTGTTAACTGTAGAAGTTGAAATACTCCTGTAATGCAGTTAAAGTTCTACCAAAAGCCAGAGCACACCTGTACATACAGATTGTAAAGTGATACTCTTGTACTTCAAGGCTGTTGTCTGCTTATATATTTTGTATCAATGCTTCATTACTTAGCCAACTCTAAAATTCATGCTGATTCCAGTTCACCCATTTCTCTAGTGTTCTCACTGTGCTGACCAAAAAGTGTTTGTGACCAGCTACAAACACTTACGTTGTTTTGTTTTGTTTTGCTTTGTTTTCCCACACAGAAGTCATATTTCCTATGACAGGGAGGGAGATAGCATATTCCTTTTAGTGGATCATGCGAAATAGTTTAAAATTGAAATAAAAATATTTCCAGTTGCATATTTTTATACTTAGCTTTGAATATTCTACTGTTGTGTTTGTTGTTTTTCCTTCTCAGCAGCAATTTTATCATCCATTTCCTTGCAGTCTCTGTGACTCTTCTCAGCCTGAGTCAATGGTTTCTTTGGCTTTCCTTTGTTTAAAGTATGGTGAAGAGAGGATACATTAACTGACTTGAATTCACTGAACTGGAAAGGGACTGCAAAAAGCATTGACTGCAATAAAACTTCATGTATCAAAATCCAGCCAGTGCAGTTCCCACCCAGCAGCAGAAAGGCAGGAAGATATGTTCAAGCTCAAGGAAATCGTTAAAAGTGAATGGGAAGAAAAGAAGGGACTGATATTCTCTGCAATGCAGCTAGATGAGAATGAGCTGGCTGGGCGGGCTGCTGAGCGCAGGGAAAAGGAGGAGATTAAAATACAGTGGAAAAACATGTGATTGTATGTGTGTAGTCAATATGCAGTGTTAAGCTGTTAATACTCTACTGAACTTGGGGGAATAAAACTTGATAAAACAGTGGTAACAATTCCGTGATGCAATGCTGTGGAGCGCTTGGCAACAGGCCCTTGAAGAAACGTGGAAACACATGTGATTAGGATTGATGGAAAAATGCTAAGACAGTTTGATTTGAAATCATCAGAGGCTGTACTAAGTATTGAATGTTCTTGATAATACAGAACTTCACAAGAAAGGAATCATCATGGTTGCAAATACAGCAAATACAGGCTGAGCTGTTTTCTTGAATTAGAGTGTCATCAGTAAAGCAAGCAAGCAAGAGGTCTTTAAACAATCTCCCTTCTCTGCAGTGATTCTGAAAACATTTTCAGTCTTGAATCTACAACTAACTTCTTGGTTTTGTTTGTGTTTGTTTTATTATTATTATTTTTTAAAATTTATTTTGTGTGGAGGTAGTGTGGTAGTGTTTTTCATTTGTTTGTTTTTCCCTCCAATAAAACTGGAGAAGTCTCAGACATAGTTCGTAGTTGAGGATAAAGGTCATGACATTGATTTAGTTTTCTCTCCCTGCCTGTGAAAATGACAAAACTTTTATTGGGTTGCACTGGTTCTATGCCACCATGAGTGATACGTAAATTTTAATCCTAGAAGAAAGAATACATGCATGTAAGAAGAAATGGAGGCTAGAGAATCCACATAATTTTGCTTGAGTTGGCAGTTGCTTACTGCTGAGCATTTGCTCATCTTCTCTTTATATTATTTTTTCTTGCTGCTTTCACGTTTTATTTAATTTTTCTATTTGCTACTCTTTCACTAATAAGCTAAATGAAATATCGTGCTGTAACCTATTAATCCCCTCCCAATTTTATGCTCCAAACTACATCTTTATTAGTATCAGTAATTCCTCAGTTAGTTAAGAGTCACGTATCAATATAAAACCTAGTCACACAGTAAGCCACAGGATCAGCAAAGATTGCTCAACCTTATAGGTGATCTCAAAGTCCACAAATGTGGTGGTTTCATCACATGACTAAACAAACAACATCAGAAATCCTTTAGAAGGGATTCAACACATTTCAGATTGCTCAGTAATCAAACATCACTTTTATTTTTCAGGCAAATTCAGTGTTCAGTTCAGGTAAGAGCTCTGAGAAATGTTTCCTATACCTGTGAAAGGTGCAGTACAGCCAGGTGAAAAGAATGCTGTCTCTGCCACTAGTCTAACTGAATGTGCGAGAGGGCGATTCTGCCTTCACAGTAAGAGCTCCACATCTTTTCTGAAACTGTAAATCAGGATAGCCAGTGTGATGACAGCTATTTTGTAGCTAATATTATTCTGGGCATGCAAGAAGAGATTGTTTCATTTACTATGGGTGTTTAGAGAAAAGCTGGAGTGGCAATAGGGGACCATAAAACCTTACTGAAGTCAGTGGTCACCAATACATCATTCTGTCACACTTGATCCGGCCTGTTCCAAAAATTCAGATAATATGAACTCCATCTTGTGGTTCCTCACACATCCTCTTCAGGGTTAATTGTATTCATTTGATCTACCAGCTTAGTATCTTCATGGCAAGACGTATGCATGCATGCGTGCTTATCTAACAGGTAGCATCTTGCAGCTTTATTTAGAATTGATGTTATCTCCTTCCACACGTCTCTATTCTCTTTCTGAGGAATCCAGTTTGCCCAACTTTGTTCCTATCCTCATGCTTTCTGATGGAGAAGCTCTCTTCACTTTTGAATCAGTCTGACCCTACAATATAATTTCTGCACTTCAGTTATTTCATTTCACTTCCATCCTTGAAGCCTCAGCCTGGGGGGATAAAACAGAGGTATTGGTATTTACTTACAAATGACCTCTGCTTCTTCACTTCTTCAGAGCATGCATTAGCATGTTTTATTGTTTGTTTGTTTGTTTTGTTTTTTACAGCTGTAGAATTATTTCAGAGCTTTTGAAACTAAGTTATGCAAAAACTTAAGGAATTGCTTGTTCATGGGATAAGCATAACTAATTTTTAATGGATATTTTCTTAATTATCTTTGGCTTTCACAGCACATATTAAACCTTTTTCACATCTCAGCAAGAGGCGAGGGCTTCTCAGATTTAGGAGTTGCACTCTGTTTATGCATTTTCTTTGCTGCATACTATTGGGAAAAAGAAGAAACACTTAAATTAAAATATCACATAATCCTTAGGCAATTTACGTTATAGCCCTTATTTTATTTTTATTTTATTTTTATTTTATTTTTATTTTATTTATCTCTCTCAAATGTTCAGGATATATAAATAAGTTTGGGCTCAGAAACTGGAATTCTGAAGTTTGCACTGTACTCATTATCAGAATCATTACATTTTTCTTTCTGTAACACTTTAAATACAAACTGTTCCATTTGATTTGGTTAATTTTTAAGGCGGTCATCTTCATTTTCTTTGTAATATCAATCATTTTTGTATCTTTTCACTTCATATTTTCTTGAATTTGGAAAACTACCTCTTCTGACTCTCAGTGTCTTTCTTCCTAGATCTATAGCAAGAGATAGATGAACATTTTTGGAAGTTATTGTCATCCTTAAAAAAAGGAGATGACACATCCAGAAAGACTTTCTCCCTGATCTCCCTGATCTGATAAACTCCACTGGAAGCACCCCCAAGACAACTTACTGAAATGAGTGAAACAGAAATCATTGTTTTCTCAAGGCTTTTAGTGCCCAAAGGATCAAGTTTTGCATGGATTTGCCTTCAGTATTCCTAGTGGATCCTTTAGGCTTTGTTAGAGTGAATGATGAGCAAAACAGCAAGCAGGGGCCTTCTTCTAAACTCGGAAGTTCCAGTCCCAGGCTGATTGTGTTCCTGTTGAAGCCACTGACTTCTCAAAAACAGACAGTTTACCACATGCTACACAGTGGGCACATTGTGCCACAAATAGTGAATAGCAAGCAAGAGCATATCTGCACTATGTAACATAAACATTTCAGGTCCTCATCAGTTTCATTATCTGGGGAGATGGAAATAGTGACTTTGGGAAGTTAAAGTCATTATGAATGGCAATATGGGAATTCTATGTATAATTAAGCCCAAATTGAGCAATTAATGCCTGCATTTTTTTAATGCTTGGTATTTTTCTTCAAATGTAATATTCTTTCATGACTGAGCATTCAATTTAATTTTAGTTTGATTGATTTGGATAACTTGTAGTAAGCCCATTTTCTGTGGTAGCACTTTTTTAAATTAAGCTTTCTGAATTTTTGCTTATTTAGCATCCTATTATATGTAATCATTCTCATTTTTTACCAATAACAATTACTACAAATGAATAGTATTTACTTTTTAATTAATGTTCTCAAGTACAATACACTTAGTTTCTTGAAGAGGAGGGGAATCCTGGTCTGAGGCCATTATTTAAAAGAATGACAACAGACCAAGTGTAATACAGATAACACATGACCAGCATGTAAATTTTGCAGAATTACAGTAGATTCTAGCTCCTCATTATGTCACTGAGGAGAATAAGCAGTCCTCTTTATTATGGGAAGGACTGAAAAAAGATAATCAGTTCAAGGTAAAAACACAAACTTAGAAGCATCTAAATATAAGAAGAGCCTTGATACACTTAGAATTAAAAAAAAAAAAAAAAAAAAGTAACTGAAGCAAAAGGATAGGATAAATGGAGAATATTTTGCCCATGCAAAGGATCCGGTTGAAAAGATCTATAGAATGGATATTATTTCAGAAGCTGAAGTCCACAAGTAGTCCCTTGTCATTGCCTGTGAAATCATAGATGCTTCAGTAAAAACAACTCAGTCAAAACAATTCCATCTGAGTTTTGTTTGTTTCTTTGTTTATTTTTCCCAGCACCTAACTGTGCATGAAGCACGCCATTTTTGACCAGAATTTTATTTTATTTTTATCAAGGAGAACAGGTTTAGGACAATTGCTAAGAAATTATCTGATGTATTCCACTACCCTGTGACAGAGTCAACCTGATTCCTGCATTACTTTCTAACTTACTCTTCCATACAGTGATGGATGCCTTGTAGTGTTCACATGGCATTGAATACCATACCCAATTACCTGTATTGTTGTGAAGATTATCCTACACTAAATCTTCTTCGCTTTTGTGTGAATTTAAATGTGGACACTATTCAGAGATAGTATTGAATAAAAATCAAGCTATTACATGAGCAGCAAAACTAATGGAGCTTGGTTTCCCACAGACTTGTAAGTCCAATAAGCTTCCAGTAAGCTGTTCTCGTCTTCCTTCTGTGCCCTGTGACACTCCAGATGGATAAGAAGCACTAGAGTTGTGGCTAATTGGAAATCATACATAAAACTGTGGGAAAACCAAGTATATTAATCATCTCCCTTTATGTATGCTGTCTTCCCAGCTTTTGCGTTGCTTAAAACCCATAGAAAGTACCATTATATTTGAAATTGGTATAGGAGGTAGTGTCAGGGAGAGATGTAATACATCTTTGCATAAGCCTTATTTCCTAAGGAAAGAAGCTAAAAGTCCTTCCACACCCCCCCCCCCCCCCCCCCCCGACTTCAGCCCTACATATTCCAGTTGCTTTGTATTGCTATAAAGAATTGTTTCTCAAATGTGCTAATAATGAGTGCTAATATTTTGTTTTGGCAAACTACTGAATTCAGCATATCTCAAATTGGTGCTTGGGATGGGTTGAATATGCCAACATCAAAGAGGCTACAGTGTCATACTAAGGATATAAAAAACCTTCACTCGGGTCTTGTTTTAGCCTGATACTCCATGGTGCAGGACAAGTCATTCAGTCTCTGCATGCTTTAGTTTTCCAGTAGTAAAATGTAAATAATTATACATTTTCTCTGTTACATTTTGAGATCTTTGTATTTGACTATGATACAAACAAGGTCAAACCAGGATATTTAGTTGAGCTTTTATTTATTCCTTCATCTTATTCGAAATCCAAAACACATAGCAAACCTTCAATTCAGTAAAAATTTAGCTTTAGTAAGGATTAGTAAAAATGTCAGTTTTGCCTGTACTTTGTGAAAAGTAATATAATCACAACTTCATTGTTACATCTATACCGTGAGGCTTTTTCCCTTAACTGAGTTCTAATTTGATTTTACTCCTTGTGGATTAAGACCATGCTTTCTTTGAGGACATGAAGCTCAAATGAAAAAAATACTAATCAGACAAATAAAAAACTTAACAACAACCCAAAATAAAGACAAACTACTTATTTTGATGATAAGTGGTTTCAGCTTACAGCAAAAACAAGCATAAGTGCTCACAGCTGCACTAATGGAAACTCAATTGTCTTGTGTGTTTTACTCCCCATCTCTAAGGAAATGTCTGTTTCATCTCAAGAGTATCTGTATAATTTCTTCACTTTTTTTTTCTTTTTTTTTAATATTACACTTAGATGCTGTGCACCTGCCTATCAGTAAAATTTTATGAACTATTTTAATTTCAGATTACTAACGAATTCTGAGCAAAGGAAGGCAAAATAAGAGAAGAGAAGCATCTGTAAAACGTCAAAGACAGGCTTTGAAACTGAGCTGAGAATAGCTAATCAGCAAGTGAAGGTGTAGTATTAGCTATGTGCAGGTACATTTCAATTAGCATTACAGCAGCATAAAGATGTATTGAAGCAAGTGTGTGCAGGCACAAAACACAAGCTTTTGGAGGACCTAGACTGTGCTGGTTAGCAGGTGCTACAGGCCTTGTTGAGTGCAAGTTTATGATGAAAGCAGTAGCTGGCTGCATTCATGGTTTACTTTTACTCTATGCAAGGTAAATCCTATATATCTCATTTGGCTTTTTTTTTTTTTTTAATTATTTCTCCCCACCCCTATAAATTGTTATTTCTCAAATGTGATGATTGACTATCAATACGTTATTTTGGCAAACTATTGAATTCATCATATCTCAAATTGGTGTTTGGTATGTGTTTGAATGTTCCAGTATCAAGGAGGCTGTGGGCACAATAATGACTATTATGTGACTACAGAACATGGACCTGATTCTGTTCTCACAAATGTGACTAAATGACCTACAGTTAACAGTTGTTGTTCACGGTCACATCTGAAGTAGAAAAAGTGCTGTGGGCCTCTGTAAACTAGGCCTAGATGAAAGTGAGTAAAGCATGGGTTTTTCTTTTGCAAACATAATTAATACACTCAAATTATTTAAGACGACAATGGCAAGAATGAAATGTGTTGCAATCATGATACGACCTCTAAATGGGAAAGTCCTGCACTTTAATCCTCTGTAAGTAGATATTTGTCAGCAAATTTGTCTGGATTTCTCCTACCCAAAAAATGAGTCAGTCCCACTGAAGCTGAATTTCTAGAACAAGCTTCTCGGCAAGCCTGTTTTGGGTGCTGAGTCTATAACATCCTCTGTTTTCTGCCTTAGCAACATTTGCTCCAGATGTAAGACTTAGTCAACCATTAGCAGCTCTAGTTGAAGTAGCAACAAGGATCTGAAAATATCTTCTTCCTAATTCTAACACCATTTCTAATTACTTTTCCTCTATTTCCCCTCTTGCCTCAGCTGATTTATTTAACGTGTACTTTAGCATACATAGACACAAAGGAGCTTCTGAATTCAGCTTCTTCTATGACATTTAGAGGGGCCAAAATATGTATGCGTGACAAATCCCATTGTCCGCCATGTGGCAATTTCTACGCCACTCCATCTGCTTCAAGCACAGCAGCAGCAACCTCACTAAAGTCATTGGTAAAGTCAAGTCAGAAAAATCCACTTGAAAGAAAAAAAATCATGATCTAGTCACTATAATAAAATCAGTGCTGCAAACAAGAGCTTATAGTAACTATGTTATATAGGACACCATGGACTGGTTGGTATTAATGAAAATTTCAATAAAACAAAATTCCCTAAGACATATGAATTGATTTGTTTTACTGCTTCCCACCTTCAAAAACTTGTTTTTCTTTGTACCTTGTTTTTGTTATGAAGATTTACAGCCAGCCTTTTAGTTGACGTTAAGGTTGTCCACCTGCTTTGTTCATCAGGTACAACTGAGTTCTGCTTCTGTTGGCAGGTTCTGAAACTCTATATAGCCACCAAATGAGGGTCTCAAATGTATCCCAGTTCCTTTTTGAGTAATTATAGTGCGTGTTAAAATCTTTACACTGAGTATGTACTGTTATAGTAGCTCCCTTTCTGGTGACCAACCTAATCAAAGGCTTATTGTTATAAGTATTCATCATCTATTTCAAGGAAGCTGGTGTGGCTTAGAGGCTCAAGACTGCTCTAACATTTTGTATAAGCAATATAAATTTGGTGAATTATCTGGTCATTTTTGTAATACCTGTTTCATTATATCTGAGTTTTGACTTTCTGAGTCTTCAGCTATGAAAAAATCTGCAGCAATAACCAAAATATGAAAACAAAGAGGTTTTATTCACAAATCATCTGTGCTGGGTTAAATTATATGCTATCCAGTGCTCATTTATCACCATCATTTCAATTAGGTTTATTATTTCTACAGTTTGTTGACATGACTGATTAATTTCAGTGGTTATGTACTACCGGGTCCACTGAAGGGATATTGTTCTCTAAAGCTGAAATCATTTCCCATATATCAATTCCCATATACCTTTGACTGTGCTTATGGAGAGATGTATTGCTTTTAGGTTTAATTTCATATCTAGAGTTAGGAAACCATCGTGTAAAGTTGTCAAGTACTTTTTGTGTAGTCTGAGACATTGACTAAATGCTGTGGCTATGATACCACATATGATACCCATACTTATGTATGGGGAGCCAGTCTATAGTACTACAGTGCAAGAAGTCAGTACTAAAGATTGGAGGCTGATTGTATTGTTTCTGTTAGAGATGAAGAAACTATATAGAGCCATCAGCAGAAAATGAGATTTCCGAAGTTACATTATGAATTTATTAGTAATACGGTATCAAAGAAAAAGGGGAAATACATAATAACACTTCAGTGGTATTAAACCCTGGAGCTTGCTATAAACTGCAGTTGCTGTGGCATTGTATTAATATGTCATCTCCTAAAAAGACTCATTTTGCTTATGCTTATTCCATCTGAGCCACTGATAAGTAATCACCATTCTATGTTTTATAAGAAATAAATCAGTGCTTTTCTTCTAGTTAATGGAACAAAGCATGGCATGTTTTTTCCTCTGTGAGAAAATGGATCAACAGGCTGACCCACCATGTAGAGATACGTCAGTCGGTGTGCACTGACCGTGCTTATGAAGAGCTCATTCTTCTATCATACAAGATGAATTATTTGTTTGAATCTCTCACTTTGATTCTTTTCACATGGGGTCATTCAGGCTTTCAGGTCAGTGATATTACTTGGGACCAGAATATGCTTTATGAGGAGTTTTGTTTGGCTGTCTAACGCAGATAAGAAAAATAAAGAAAACAGTGTAATCTGTTTTAATTATTTGTAATGTCAGTACAGAGAAAAGTGCTAGGAAGATCCATACTTAGTAAAAAGATACTTTTTGTCTCTTACTGATTGGCTCCTCGAGATAAGTTATTACCAGTTGAAAGTACACATCTTTTCCATGTCTGTTTTTGCTAAGATACAAAAATGTTCACTAATTTAGAGGCTAAGATTTTGCTATTATTTACTAATGTTCATAATCCTCAGTTTGATATATTTCTGTGGCACGGTTCACATAAAACAAGTGTCAGGCTTAGTTCACTCTGCATTTGCCTTCTGCACCATTAGTAATCTTTTTGTCAGCACTGCTGATATGCCAGTAATCACTAAGAAAGCTCACTGGGTAGCACTGAACTACCTTAGTGTAGGGACCGCCAGAACACTTGTGATATTTAGAAAGTTTTAAGGAGAGAAACACAGCAATAGTTTAAGTAGAGCAGTGTTCTGAATGACTGTCTCATAAGATACCTCAGCACTGTTATGAATACCGTTATTTAGTTGATGCATACCTTTTCCATGACTACAGGTATTTTGAGAGTTGCGGAGAATTAAGCACAATCAATATCACAGTGCTTATGACTGTTTTGGTGGCTTTTATCATCAGTAATGTGATCTGCTCATAAGACAATTCCTTTCCAAATTTTGCTGTTACCCATTCAGTGATTATTAGAATCATTGTCATCCTTTTACTTGCAGATAGATAAAGCTGTCTATATGAAGTAATGGAGAAAAAGGAATAACACATTTTCTCTTCTCCTCCCCTCCCCTCCCCTCCCCTCTCCTCTCCTCTCCTCTCCTCTCCTCTTCTTTCATGTCCTGGAAACCAGAAGCCTAAGTTAAGTATAATCTCTTCTTCCAACCTAGTGAAGTAGTGTACTAGTGGAGTACACAAAATGCCAATAAGTCTGATGGAATTGATCACCACATCGTGGAACTGGGACTAAAATGTGAGTAGCACCTACAGAAGAGAGCAGAGACTTTTTACCTTCTTCCCTGTGAGGCTTTTGCAGTAGCAGCAATCGCTATCTGTAAGGACCACTCCTACCATGGAGTGCAGAAAGGCCAAACAGAAAACAGTTGGGCAAAACTGGTATATCTTCCTTGTCCACCTACCCAGCAGTGGTGAGTACAGAGATTAACTGTGCCTTATTTTTGCTCTCTACATAGGAAAGACAACCTAGATTTAGATGACTACTGTGGGATATCATAAACGTCCTTTTCCATTGGTGTTAGGCAACTTCTAATGCTTGTTGGTGAAGTTGCACACTTGAAAAAGTATTTCTCATTGAGTCACCAGATATTTAATATCTCTGCTCTGTTTAACTTCATTCAGATTAACCTGCATTTGCATGATCGTGTCAGGTGTATATGTGCCACTGCCTTTAATGAGCATGCAGTGTGCGGTTTAGTTCCACAGTGATGTATTTCAGAGACAAGTTGGAGGAAGCAGCCCAGAAAACATGTTGTCATTGAAGCACAAGGTGAACTTCAGTGTAGCGGAATCAAAACTTATAATGAAGATGATTAATGTGAATTTCCGGTCTGCTGGAGAAAGTAAAAAAAAAAAAAAAAAAAAAAAGGAGGAGGAGAGGAAGAATGCATAACCTACTGTCTGCACTACGTAATACAGCAGACTAGGTGGAGGAAGAGATTTTTATTGTTTTGTATGTTAGTTTTCCTGAAATTCTACCCTGAAGTGAAAGAATTTAAGCAAAAATGTTCAGAGTGTGCAACCGAGTTTCAGATGTGTACTTATGGCTAGTAAGTAGAAGGAAACCCCAGGGCTATGCAGAGCAGGGTGTAGGGCCTAGCACTTGCTGGGGACCTGGGTGTAAGAGGCGTTGTGAGAGAGAAGGTGGGAAGAGGAGAGATTGTTCAGGCTGAACTCCTCACTTCATGCACTAGAAATGGGATAGTTAAAGAGTATGGGAACTAGTTCTTCAAAGCAAAGAGTGGCAAATATTTTTGCTCTGCTGTCTAAGAGTACATTTCATCACAACATACGTGTGTTATCTTTCATTTTCTACCACTGACCTCTGAACCTGTTTTTCTGCTCTTCTTATTTCAAGGCTGACTCATTTTTTTTTTCTTTTTTTTTTTTTTTTTTTTTTTCTGTATAATCCTCAAAGGGCAACCATAGATTCAGAATTGTCCTTTTGGAGATCCAGCAACAGAAAAGCACATCTTCTTTGACTGTGACATTAGAGGTGAGAAATGAATACAATATACTGAGTATAGCATATAGAGAATAGTAAATGATATTTGAAAACACGTTTTGGCTGTTAGGAAGCTTAAATACCAGAGACATTTAGGCATTTAATCCCAGACAGTTATTGTAGTTAGACACTTCTGAGGTCCTGAAAAGAAAGAAAGAAAGAAAATAGATGAATCAAGGAACTGTGGATAATGGACCTAATGGATCAGTTATGTGACTTAGCTGCCTAAAGTCACACAAACAGCAAAATCAGGGAGATGAATCTGGTATAAATATATATTTAATCAATAAGAGACCATTTCTATTGCTTATTACCCTGTATGTTATTAACCTTACATTTTCCTCTAGGGCTCAGGGAAATGGAAATGTACACCAGATGAACCTAAATGCTTAGATTGATAAACACTATAATGCTTAAGAAGAATCTTTAAACTGAGCCTTAACCTTATTGTGATATGTCCTAGAAAAAACACTGTTTCTGTTAGCAAGTTTGTTTGTATGCTTCTCTTAAATTGCTTTTTGTATACCAAGGTGTATGTTGCTATAGGTAACTGTTAACATGAATACTTTGAGGTCATAGGTATATTATTAACTGGACAACACCAATACACTTTTTTTTTTTTTTTCAGTTTGCTTGCAGAACAGATGCAGTCTTAGCATTTATAAATGGCAGCTTGTAGTTATAAGAGTCCATAAAGACAAATAACTTGTATTGCCTTCTTAGTTTTTCAATCCTCTTATAATGGAAATAAGGTTTTGTCTTCTAGTGAATACAATTGTCACACAGTAATTGAGTCTCAGAAAAAAATCATTATACATATTTATTAAAAATGGTACTGTTTCATTTATCTTGTGAAACACTCAGTTCTTTCTGATACCTTCCAGAACATGTAGCTGTCTGCAAAGCAGACATCAGTCGATGTGAATTCACAATGGGAAGTGCTAATGCCCGGGTAGTAGAGGCTTAGGAGGCAAGTGTGTCCAGGTCAGGTGCTTGTCTGTGAGAAGTGCCAAAGCCAACAAATACACTCCTGAGTCTTGTGGGGTCGATGTTGTTACTATACCTGCTGCCCAGGCTGGATATCTGCATGTTACTCTGCCTGCTGCAGGTTGGATATCTGCATGTATAAAAAGATGGGCTAAGCAGGCAGTAGTAGTGGTGGAAGGAGCCTCGTGAGTAAGGAAAAGAATATGGATGGACATGGCTGTGTGCTGGAAAGAATACAGCCTGTAGGAGACATTCAGGCTATTTGCCTAGAGCACCCTAATGTCTTGCTATAGTTAGGAGCAAATGACTGTATGAGGATCAAATGAAAAGAGGAACTGGTGATCACCCTGTACGATATTTTATAAACTGATCTTTCCTGTCATGGGCCTCATGTCACAGGATGAGGATCTATTATCTTGCAAAGAAAGTGTGTGTAAATTCAGATTTGACTGTGGTGAAGCAACTGATATTTTGCAGATGTTCTGTGCAAGGTGGAAGAATACATCTTTTCTTCCACAGTAGATGTGACAAAGGCCTCTCATTAGTTACAGGTTTGGAGGAGGAAGAAGTGCTTGGAATAAGGTAGGGTTGAGAAGAGAATGCATCTCTGCTGATCAGATACATAAGAAAGGTAGGAAAATATTTCCAAAATGTCAGTGGATTACAAGATGGGATAGCAATGTGTCAGTGTTTTAGAAAGTGCCACAAAGATGATGTTCATCATAAGGGAAAACGGGAATTTCCCAATGGTAACTGAGTACTTTTTGTTGGTAAGTTCAATTGCTGTCTCACGTGAACTCCCTTGTGGTGTTCATCATGTTGCTGAAGGTTGTATGAATACAAGGTAGTGGAAAGGTCAGGAGTTGGAATTAGCACTGAGAAGTACGGGGAAGGGCACCAGACACAGTTTATGCTGACTGAGGCTGACTGATGCTCTAGCGTGGTGCACTAAGTACATTTGGTGGCACGGCGACCCACATGTTTTTGATGGCACGTCCAGAGCTGTACTTGTGCTTTGTTTTTTTGTTAGTTACTTGGTAGGGGGGCTGGAACTAGATGATCTTTAAGATCCCTCCCCAGCTCAAACCATTCTGTGTATCTGTATCATGCTGGGATTCCTGTAAGTGGACCCTCTCTTCAGCATAGCCTTTCCTCCAGCTCTATCTTTGTATTTGCTTTTCAAGGTAATGTTCTGCCTTTACATACATTTTCTCTGTGCACCCATAAGGGTGCTATTGCAATACAGAAAATGGATATACTTCATGATGATACAGCACATTAGCAATTAAAGCAAAGAGCAAAACACGTCCTGAGATGCCTCTCACTGAGCAACAGAACATATTTAAAAATGAAATGAACAAAAAAGCTATTACAGACCAGTGAAATGGCATCATAAGCAAGAAATATACACTTTTGGGGAAGTAAAAACAACAGAAATATGTTACATAATATTTTATGTTTTATAAATGAAACAGCCACCTCAGAGAACATACTATCCAAATACTGCCTTTTTATAACTACTAGATTGCTATTTCAGGAAAACTCTTCTGCATTTGGTTTCATGTGGAATGGTACAATGTATTTGGTGCGAAAGAAAAAAAACCTTTTTAAACCTTTTTCAACTGAACACACAAAACCCTCAAGTGTGGTGTTTCTTTTGTTGTTGTTGTTTTTTTTTTTGCTTGTTTTTATTTTTTTTTTTCTCTTCCTCATCCATGTTTCTTCAGATCCATGGTGAAATATTTTTTTCTTCCACAAAGGTGTGTGCTAAATGCTGCTTGCTGGTATGTAAGGGTTAATAAGAGTTGGCATCCTTGGTGCCCTGGGCTGCACCTGAGGGCTGGGTTAAGGATATGAGGCACAGCTGTGGGGAGGGTTGGAGGCCCTGGCTTAAAAACAGGTAGAGCAGAAGAAAAGGTCTGCTGGGGGTAGGTCCTGCTGCAGAAGTTTTTTTGTTGTTGTTGTTGTTGTTTTTTTTTTTTTTTTGTGTCTTGCTGCAGTTGTGTGTGACTTGGGAGTGCTGCAAAGAGATAAATGGCTTTGGGGCTTGACTTGAAGAAGTGAAGTGAGCCAGCAGTTATACGGTGGAACGCAACGATGGACTCACCAAGAGGTAAATCTCTGTATCTTCTAATTTTTTATTTATTTATTTTTGATTAGTTTTATTATCCTGACAGGGAGGTAGAACACCAGTTATGTATAAGCATGGTTAAGGAATGGATAACAGTACTGGTCTCAGTGTGACTTGTTCCTGTTGGGATGCTGTTGATTGAGTCTGGGACTAGGAGTGGATTCAGCCGCACCTAAGCTCCTTACCTTCTTGGTTCAAGGGGTTTGGAAAGCAAGGGGGTCCACTCTGAACCTCATGACTCAACAGGAAAGTCCCCTCAAACCCTTAGATGTGAATAGTTGACTAAGTCTGGGACTAGGAGTGGATTCAGCCGCACCTAAGCTCCTTACCTTCTTGGTTCAAGGGGTTTGGAAAGCAAGGGGGTCCACTCTGAACCTCATGATGCAATGGGAGGGTCTTCCTGACATGCCTGACTTGCATGTTCTCTATTCAGTAAATAATCAAGTGTACCTTGCTGTCTCTAATCTTAAGTTGCTGTCATTTTTACAACTAAGTTTTGCTAGTTCACTACATTATATCAATAAATGTATTGCTGCTTCTCTCTTACAAGTGAAGTATATAATTTCACCTGTGACAACTGTACTTATGGATTGTTTAATGAAGCAGGAGATGTGGACTGTTGTTCCTCCTGATGTCCAAATTCAGTCAGTTTGTACTGCTGTCAACACTGCGTGTGGCAAGTTTACGATAAGGCTTTAACTTGCTTTCTTGTTAAGGTCTTTGTTACTCTAGAGGAACAGGGTGGTTGCTGTTTTGTGCCTTTTGGTGCCTGGTTCTCTTGGCTCTTTAAAATGGGAGGAGGGCCTCCTCTCTGCACCTGGGCTAACCTTTGTTGGTATATGAACAACAACTCATGCTGAACCTCAGACAATTCTAGCCCTCATGAGTAGTGTGTCCTTAAATGGAACCTATTTCTCCCACCCAAGCAATGCTGAGCACAATCAAAGGTGTAGGTGGAAAGGCCAGGTGCAGCTCCTTCAGTTTCCATGCTGAATGGCTGGCAGCTCAGCTGGGCCAGCTCCTCCTATACTGGTAGCAAAAAAAAAAAAAAAAAAAAAAAAAAAAAAAAAAAAAAAACACAACAGAATAGCAGAAACATCTTTGAATTGATACCTCAAGCACAAGGAACCAGTTGGCTGCTGTGATTGGAAGCTGCAGGAGAAAATTCAGTCAGTTTAAAATGCATTCATACCTTAATTATAACTAGGAATAAATACTTTTTAGATGCTTCAGAGAACATTTCAGAACCAGGTTCAGAGTGCAATTCCTTTAGTGTCATGCTGCTTTGGTGGTATAAACAATCCTAAAAGCAGTATTGCTGTGGGTGTGTCGGAGCAGATATATGCAGTGATGGGCGATGAGCTCTCAGTCATGGTGTCTGATGTCACCCTGGGAGCTGAAACCCAGTGGTCCCTTGGGTGTCTTTTGTCTGTCCAGTGCTGTTCAATGTCACGGCCGGTGTTTTGGCTGTGACTGCAGTTCTCACGCACATTGCTTTTGTTCTGAGTCTTCATGTGTTTGTTTTCCCCAGGGAAGAGTTTTCCTCGCTAATTTGCGTACCAGGCAACCATGACAGTATTACTGTGTAACACCCAGTTTCACTAATTTGGGCTGGCATGCCATCTGCACTGTCTAAGGGTCAGTCCAAGTGGTACTTATTCTGTGGTTTCTTAATAAGCAGCATAGTAGTAGTGGTACACTGATTCTTGTTCCCTGTAGCATTAAGCACAAAACCAAAAAAAAAAAAAAAAAAAAAAAGTACCTTTTACGTGGAAGAAGCCTATATGTGTTACAGTTCAGCACTTCTTGCCACTCCATTTCATTGTTCTGATCTCATGGATTTTGCTTGATGTTAATGCATGCAGTACTTCACAAATCCACTTATCTTGTCCTAACAGTTAACAGTGTCCCCTTTTCATATCAAGAAAAGCTTTTGGCATTCAAGGTTTCCATATAAGCATCTCTGGTTATATTCAGCTATGGCTGAACAGAAGTATGAGTACTGGAAGGTGGCTCTGCTTGCTACCTGTAAGGTCGACAGCTGTGTTAAGTGAGCAGCATTAGTTAGTGAATTTCAGAAGGGAGGAAAGAAGAGAGAATCCCAGAAACCAGGCCTCTGAGATTTGAAGCAGCAAACTAAAATATCGTCAAAACTATGCTAGAGTTTTCAATTGTCAGTGACTTCTTCAAAGCTTTGTTTCCAGTGTAGAAAGTAATTACTTCAGTGTTGTGATGCTTTAGAAAATTGTAGAAGGAGCTTCATTGTAGGACATAACTAACATTATCACCACGTAATAACGGCGGTAAAAAGCAAATTCAGGAACAGGGCAGTAAAAAAACTTCTTCCTGATCCAGACACCAAACTGAAAACTTCATTCAGTACAGCAGTATGAAAGTTACTTCATCTTGCTGTATGAGCATTTAGTAATAATAAAATACTTTAATCAACTGAACCTTTAGATCTGTTTCAAAGAAAAGCACTTTGTTTCTTTTATTTAACAAAATAGTGAGGGAACAAAATTGAAATAATTCACAAAAACAGACAGAAGTCATTAGCACAACTCCTCCTATACCTTTATTCAGTACCCTAAGCTGCTAAAACAGTTGCCCTTATGTGGGAGACCTCGGTGAAAACTGTTGTGAGGAGAAAAAAAAAAATCCTTTATTTTTCACTTTCAAAGCCTGAGCTGGCTGTATCATAACCAGATGAGCATTTTCTGAAAACAGGTTTATCTTTGGGTAGTAATTTTAATCTAATATTTTTGCTGAACCTGTATTTCTGTCCCTGTTCTACAACTACCTGAACAATAGCAGCAATGTGCAGCTTTTGTCCCTCGGTGCTGACTACAGTTCTACTGTCACAGTGCCAATGTGAGATCTGCTTTTATAACAGATAAAACTGAGTGGTTTGGATCCCATTTTGATAATGGGCACATTGGCAGGTGCTCCTTTGTCTCTTACATGTAAGAACAATACAAGCATGAAAGGATTATGCAGGGAATGTATAAACACCCACGCTGTCACTGTGTGATTTGATTCAGCTGTCCTGGTACAAGCAGCAGATCAGACTGCCTGGTGCAACCATCTCAATTTACCAGTTCATTGGTGCTTCTGGTGTTAGTATTTACATTTTTTCTTAAATGCTACATCCATGGAGACCTGGTGTTTGATTCATCTGACTCAATACCATTCCTGTAGCCATTCACATGTTCCTGAGGCAGTTTTAGTTGGCTCTGCCCCAGGTAACATGGGCAACAGATATGTCAGTGCTTTAGAAGTCAGTGCCATATTGTCTTTGATACTGCTTATTTTCATTTGTTAATCTCCTTTAAGATTGTGTGATACTTCAGGTTAATCAGAGAGCTCACCCTCTTCCACAGTAGACATAGCTGCAGTGGGGAAGATGTTAGTCTTTAATTCTCTGAGGTTCCTTTTATGCCTTGATCACCCACTAGTTTTATATTTATAGACTCTCTAGCAGAGTTATTTTTTTGCTTTTAATGTGTTTTAAAAATAAACTTTAGTTTTTTGACATCTGCAAACTGTTCCTCAAACGTTCTTGGCTCATCTTGCTCTGCATTGTATTTGCCAGGGTTTGTTATTTCTTACTTTCCTCACTCTTTATGACTTCAGCTTCCTGAAGGATTCCTTCTAGCTCTTCAAGTACAGCAAGTTTTCCTTGCTCTACTGCTTTATTATGCCAGTCTCCTTTTTATCTTTTAAATCTTGTTAGGATAAATGATACGAGCTTGCTAATATGACATCTCTGTATAAAATTGTGCTCCATGCAAAGAATTGCCTTTTATAGCTGCCTGTTCTAGCTCTCTTTAAAAAGCTTCCTCACTTTTATGTGATTTTGGGTGCTTTTGATCACAGTGGTAGGAAATTTTAGCTTATGATGCTCCTATGATTTTTCTTTTTTTTTTTTTTTTTTTAATTCAAGTTTCTGTCGTTAAAGACTGCATCTTCAACAGTATCATTACTCATTGGGTACTGTGTACCACAGAGGACAAATTCAGGAGCTGCCTTAGCTCTTAGAGGTTTGTGGAATGTTTATGCAGTGAAAGAGTCATTGACAAGGCCAGTTTGAAAGATGTTGCACATTGTGAGGATGTGTGTGGAATGCCAGCATGTGGGGATTAGGAAGAGGAAACGTGTTTCCTGAGGTAAAGTGTTGTAGAGTTAACCTTGTGGTAAAGAATGACATGTTGGAAGGATAGAGTAATGAATAAAATAATTGGGAAGTACTCTGAAATGCTCAGTTCACCACAGGATCACTTCTGGATTGATTAGGGCCAGATTTTATCCACAAGTTCTGTTTTTCTTCATGACTCCAGAAATCTCATTATTACCATGAATCTCATTTTGCCTCTGTTTGTACACAAAAAGACCTGATTTGATTCAGAAAAGCAGAAGGCTTTTTCTTTCTGGTTTAATGGGAAGCAAGCTTAACAGCACTGCTCCTGAAAGAGTGGAGCATGGTTGTTTGTGATCCAGGCTGACAGAGACAAAGATTATGTCAGCTGTCTCCATTCTTAATGACAAGGGCTTAAAGTTGTCTTCTTTGAGAATCTGTAGGTGTTTGGCTGTTAATGGTTGTTTGGTGTGCCTAGTTATTCTTAATGGCAAAGACTAATTAAGCATGTCATAGAAGTGAGGTGGTTTTGTCCCTTTACAGTAGTCCCCAGACCAGGGCTGAACTGTTCAAAATACTTTCCGTACAGATCACGTCCTTTCTCAACAGCTCTACAGGGTCAGATAAAGCTTGTGTGTTATGAGCTTTCCTGAGGACTCTAAAGTTGTTGTGAGAGATCAGCCAAGTTGGATAATTGTTTTGTTTATTTGTTTGTTTTAGCTGAAGACCTTCCTTTTCTATATAGGGTCTTAAAATGGATTGATTGCCATGTTTCTGGCACAGCAATTAAAATATGAAAATAGGGGAAGATATTTCTGCATTTTTCTGAGGAATTTGATTAGTCATAGCCAAAGGGAGACAAAACCTTGAAGCTGCCTGAAATAGCATGCTTCACCCTAGATATGGGGAAATAATCCCTGGCATTTAAGGTACTGCATAGCTGA
The DNA here is from genome assembly GCF_965140915.1 of Aythya marila. Lineage (NCBI taxonomy): Eukaryota > Metazoa > Chordata > Aves > Anseriformes > Anatidae > Aythya > Aythya marila. Next base: position 19,413,035 of record NC_139045.1, on the reverse strand, counting down.
TGCTTTTTCCCTGCTGGAGTGGTGACTTGGTAGGATCTGAATCCATGCACCATCTGAACTGAGTGTCAGCCCCTCCTGCAGGACCCCTTCTGCACTTGTTTAACAGTATGTGTGAACACTGATGGGTTCTGGGCACAGGTCAGCCCTCACCCCTGTGCACTGGTGCTGTGGGGTTAAGAAGGGAGGGACTGCTGCTAGTCTGCCAGGGGGCTGTGGGCAGATAAGCAGGGCTTCGTGAACAGGATTTATTGGCTTCAGCTAGAATGGAGGAAGCAGAGGGGAAATGAATCACAGTCCCAATGAGAGACCGAGTGGGCTTAAACATCAGTCCGCCTCACTTCCTCATGATATTGAAATCCCGAGAGTGGGAGTTTTAGGATGGCCAACAGGAAAATCATGGCAGTAATACAGTGATATGTATTTATCCTAATAGCCCCATCATTAGGAGGAGGAGATTTTCCTTACAAGGAAGGCTATCAAGGACACCCCAAAAAGCTTTACTACTGCTAAAGTAAGACAAGACTTCCACTTGGGGACAGCAGTGCCACATCTAGCTCTCAGAAAAGCTTGTGTGCTGAGCAAGAATTAGTCCTCACTGAAGCAGAGGAAGCCTCAAGGTTTAAAAAAAAGTGTCTAATACTTTATTTAAGTATTTATACTTAACATTTAGGTATAAATTAATACTTAAATCTAAGTATAAATACTTAATATTAATATAATTATTTACAGTTAAAAGATTTTGAAACTGTTGGAATATACTTCCTTGGACTTGAAGGACTTCTGTGTTAGTTGCCCTCTAGTTTCTGTGACTACCTTCCTCTACTTCCAAAATTTCTCATGTTTTGCTTCTGTGCTTGGCTGGCTCTGAACTATTTTTTTCCCCTTGCTCTTTTTCTTTTGCTCTTGTTAGTTCGGGATGCAAAGTGCATCTCTTGTCTTTGGCTTTTCCTGTTGCCCCAGATGAACAGCTTTCTGGCTCCCTCAGCCTGAGCTCTCGGGGTGGGTGACCAGTGAAAGCTGTGGCTTTAAACATTTTAAGACTCTAATCTAATTTGGGCAAAGTAAACTTCTTCCACTTGCTAGATGTTTCTAAACAGCTACACTGGGTTTGTGGAGGAGAGATGGGTGAATAGCATTTGATTTTAAACAAAAAATTAAAACATACAGCCCCATTCCAGTTATTAGGCTAATTATATTTTTAGGCTTTTTCTCTGTGAGCTGAGGTGTTTTTTTTTTTTTTTTTTTTTTTTTCCCCAAGTGAAGCTCACAGCAGAAGGCCCTGTTGTCTATGTGGCCATTGGAAGGTGCTCGTTGTTTAAATGAGACACATTTGAACTCTTACAATAGCAGTGACTCTCTGTGCTTGGAGTTCTCTAGAAAAAGATAAACTAGAAAACAGACTTTTTGATGCAGCACAATCTTTCCTTTTGTATTTCTTCAAAGTTAAATGCAAACTCTGAAAGCAATTCAGACAGCTTAATATATTTTCAAATTGGTACCCTGGGGATTATGTGAGTGAGTCATGCGATCATTAATTGGGCCTGTCAGTGCTCTTCCTCAGACTGTGAAAGTTTTTTCTCCAAATATATAAGGAAATATGAAGAAACTGAGAAATGATCTGCAGCAAAAAGCTTAAAAAGTCCTTTCTGAAATATGGCTCAGCTTTGATAACAAAGCCATTTGCTCTTGCTATAATGGTCATAATCCCACATTTTTACTGATAGTCTTGACTCCTGTGTGACTGCTGCAAAGACCAGATTTTTGTGTGGAGGTTTATTAAATTTGTGTTATGATTATGATGCTTTCATGGATCAGATTTAGCAATTGGACATTGGTAACCAGTAATTTTTTATTATCAGCAAGTTCAGAAATGTGCTTACCTTGCATAAGCTCATTAGAATTATTTTATCCCTTTCTTATAGATTTGGGTCTCTGTAAGACCAAAGCAAGGAGTCCATTTTCCTGCTTTGCTTTGTAGTACGGTCTCGTGTCTTCCCAGGTTTTTCTCTTCTATCCTGGCTGTGAAAGGAATAATGCTGCCAAAAATGATGGCTATTTCAGCCTGCTTGGATTAATGGGTACTTCTTCATCTGATTAATGTTTTTATGAAGGATTGTGGTGGTTTAGAGGCTACTTAATCCTAAAAATTGGCAAGAACTATGAAAGGTAATTGAAGCACCTAATTCTCACCTGCCTGACCCTTGTGCATGGAGTGTAGAGCTTTGCTATGCAGCATGTGTGGTCTGCTTGTGCGGAGACGTGGGTACCTCAGTGTGGTGATCAGCGGCTGCTGCTTGGTGTGCAGGGCTGGCATCTGGGCAGAGCCAGTGAAAGCCATGTTCTGAGCTATCCTAGGGATTTTAGTGACTCACACCTGGTCAGCTTGTGTCTCGGGCTGCAGGCAGGTATCAGCCGTGCCCAGCAGAGCATGGACTAATCCCTGCAACTGTTTTCAAAGGCTGTATGTGGGTTCAAGGTGGAGATCATGCATTCTTCCTCCCTGGTGCTCCCCCTAAAGCTGGAATATTTGTGTTTTGCAGTTAAGAGACTGATATAATACCTTCTTTGTCTTGAGGTCTTTAGTCAATTCAGATTTGTATATCTTGCTGCAGTGCAGGAACTCCCCTTAGATGTGGGTGCTTGGGACAGCCTGTGCTGCATGGAGGCAATGAGTAGAGCAAGAGACTGGAGGACAAACAGTCTGAGTGTTAGGTACTTCAGCCTAAAATACAACTGAATAAATATTCTGGGGAGGGGGGAAGGGCAAATCTTGCTACTCCCTAGTCATGTTCCTGTATGTTAATGCATGCCCCCACCCTAGAGTTCTCAGACAAGGTGAGAATATTGACTGGAGAAAGTTTTACAGTTCTGTCTGTTATTGTTTCTATCTCGTGCTCTCAGTCAGGTAGAATTTGTTCTCTGCTCCAAGGCAAAATGAGTGCTTCATACAGTCCAAATAAAGCATACATAGGACAGAAGGGCAATGAGTTTGACCTAAGTCTTCTCAATGAAGGATTAAATTCTACAAGCTCGTAACTATTTTTATAACAAATAAAAAAAAATCACTTCCATGTTCTCTTGTGCAAGAAAGATGAGGACTTAACTGGTGAGAGTCCAGCAAAGGGCCAATAAGGTCATCAAGGGACTGGGGACTCTCTCTCATGAGGAGAGGCTGAGTGAGCTGGTACTCTTCAGCATGGAAACAGTGAACTTACCAATGCTTAGAAATGGGAGGATATGGAGAAGATGGAGCCGTACTCTTCCCAGTGGTGCACCATGACAGGGTAAGATGCAGTCAGCACAACTGAGCTACAGGAGACCCCACCTGAATATAAAACTCTTGCTGGAGGGGGGGCAGGGGCAGTGTTTGAATACTGGAATAGGTTGCCCAGAGAGATCTTGGAGTCTCATTGTGGTGTGATACACAAGATACACAAGTGGTGCCTGCCAACCTCACCTGTTCTGTGACCAAGGATATTGCTTTAAGACCCTTAAATATGGATGTGCCAACTACTCAAAAGCTGAGAGATGAAGTTCCTATTTATCTTTAACCACTTGAAAAAAATCTCTAAAAATCTTGTCTTACACTGCTACAAGATATAACTGTTGAATAATCACAGAACAGCAGAGGCTGGAGATGACCTCTAGAGATTATCTAGTCCAACCCCCTACATGTACCTAGTCTGTTTTGTTTGTGAACAAAACAGCTTATGAATTTACTGAAACTTTTGTCTAATAACTTCTGAAGAGCCAGTGTGAACCTTAATGTAATGCTGAACATGCTGGAAGAGGTTGTTTCTATTTCTAGGGTGTAGGTTTACTGTGTCAGTACTCATCATGGGCACAGCATGTGTGTCTTAGACTGCTTATTTGAATGCCTTATACCGGCCTTACCAGCACACCTTGTGCCAGCTGGTATGCAGGGAATACAAGGATCCTGTAGGGAAAAACAATTCTTAATAATTCCTGTTACAGATTTGTAAGTGGTGAAAGATAAGCTTTCATTTAATAATTAGGTTCCTATTTATCTGTATCTGGCATTTGTGCAATCGTTAACATATTGTGTAAGAGTTTATCTTGCAGCAGTGCTGATTTCCAACACACAGTCATAAAAGCCTTCTAAACTGCATCTTACTCCATTGCTCCGAATGTGTGGTGTGTCTTGCAGAACAAAGTTTGTCTTTGCTGTGTGACCTGAAAGTGCTGTATGATTAGCTGCTTTTGCTCAGTAGTCCTGGGTCTTAATCCTTGCTAGAAACATGGCAAGCGACTGTGCTTAAAATAGTTCAGAGGTTTGTTTGCTTCTTTTGTTTTATGGTACTGACTGCCTTAAAGAAATGCTACCTGATGTAAAGCCTGGTGCCCCAAATATAGAAGTTTAAATTCCCAGATCCTACTGTAAGCCTTCTCCAGAAGCTGGAAGGACTCAGGTTATTGAACGCAGACATCAGAACTATTTAAAGGCATCCAAGTCAATGGAGAGCCTTAGAAAATATATGGGAAGATTTCCCCTTCCGTGTAAATCAGCTTATGGAAAGGGAATATTCTGCATTTGGCAACAAGTTCCCTTCCCAACAAGAGAACTAAGCTAGGATGCCTTTTAAAATAGGCAGTTAGCAGCAACTAAAAGAGAAATCCAGCATCCTTCCTTGCCTTCCACTTATTTACTGCAGCAACTTGTACCATCTTGATGGGAGTTGACTGAAAGATGAGGGAACCTTTCTTAGGTCTGGTGGTCTGGCTAACGGTGCTGAGCTAGCCACCACACAAGCAGACCAATGGCCATAAGTGCACTTTGGTGAAGGAAACAAGGAGGGACTGCTGAATCTCCTACATATGCAGTGGTATCGTTCTGTAACACCACTGATGCTAACTTGTGGAATTGTTTTACTATAGCTTAGACTCCTCATTATAAGGAGTTCAGTAATATTTATTGCATGTTGTATATGTGGGAAAACGCTTTTAATTGTACTAGCTGGACTTGAATTGGGTGATAATAGCTCCTGGTACTTCTACAATGGGAGCATTTGTTTAATGTGGCTTTTGTCACCAGCTGCTAGGCTGTTGTGGAGTTGGAACTACCTGTTATTTCTTTAAGTGGCTGCTATGATGTGGCCTTGTCTCCTGCAGTGAAGTATAAACTTGTGTGTTGCATATTGCCTAACATAGGTCTTGTGGAGAGAAAAAAGGGAATTCTAGTTGTTCACATAAGGTTTTTATTGTAAGGAAAATTGGAGTTGTCTTTGCAAAGTAAAGTTTCCTCTGTTCACAGTACTAATAAAGCATGCTCAAGTTTGAGGCTTGTCCTTCTCATCTCTGTTTTAAAAGTCTCTTTTCCTAACCTTTCTTCTGTAAACTAGGAACTTTAGGAAAATGTATTTGTAGGATAGGTTTTCATCTTGCCTGGAAGTTATACTAAGCAGGAAATGATGTGAGTCTATGTATTGCCTTCCTCTTACTGATTTTACAGGTCCCATTTCTACTGAGAACCAGATACTAAGAAATGTTGAGCAGAACTCCCACAAAACTTAACCTTTATAGCTCCAGAAGTTATGCAGTGATCTAAACCAATATAGAACATTTTACCCTTTATTCAGCTCTTTCTAAGCTTCTAAATAAGAAAATGTTTTAACCAACAGTGGGCCTGCTGTACAAAAAGCTCTTTGTTATCAGGGTGTATGCTATAGCATAAAGCCAGTATGTTGTTTTAAGCTCCCTTTTTACATATGTCAAGAGCTTCTTACCTGCATATGGGTGAGTTAACACTAAGGAATGGCTGTGCAGTGCTTGGGTCTGTCCTGTAATCCACTTGTTTCCATTATGCAGCTTGCCAGGCTGACTTGTTTTATGTAGAAATACAAATCCTGTACCCTGTTCTTCCAGGTGGTGGAAGGCTTAAGCTTAACTCTCTCATGCCTGAGAGAATCTGATATTGAACCTTTCCAGGCTGCACAATTTTCTGATAGTAAGAAGAAATAGAGTTAGAGCTGAAAAGATTGACAGATATGATTAAAACAAACAAACAAACAAAAAAACCCCAAAACTGATGTGCTATGGAGTCTGCCCTGATATTAGTGTCCCTCATGCATGTGGTAGATCGAAGTTTTCTTACTCCTTTAGCTCATCATCAGGACAAATTTACACTGGAGAAATTTGTTAGAGGCTTTTGTTCTTCTCTGGAAAAAATAGCTGGGCAATATACAGGCAAACTGTATGTTGTCTTGATTTAAAAGTAAATGTTCAGTGTTAACATAAGGCATGAAACTGCAAATGAAATAATAAACTGCTTAACTGCCCCCCACTATGTTTATTGCAAACTCAAAAATTAGCACAAGTTCCAGCATGGAAGTGCACAATCAAAAGACAAATAGTAATGAAAATCACTAAGGTAATTTGGAAAGGAGGAAGCTATTTTAAAGTTTGGGTTCTTCTCTTTAGCTATGTATTTGGGACTTCAGAAAAAATACTCAGTAATTTACATAACAGCTGATATTATATGTTTAAAGAAAAATGCAAACTACCGAGAAGGCTAACAAGTTTGATACCCATCAATCTTTATTCATACTGGCCCAATTACTTTTTAAAACACCGTTAAGTAGACACACGCTGCCATCTAGTGAGCATCTCTGACATAACTGCAGTTTGGTTTCTGAGGAGAGAAAAAGGTGTTGCTTGGAGCAATTAACTTAATACAGTACAAAACATACACAGACTTTAAAAATGCTGCACTGAATGCTTTGTCAATTGTATATTATATAATAGAGATACACAGAGCAAAGCTAAAGTATTTTATTAATAATTTATTGTAAGAAAGACCAGCTAATGGTAATTTCCAGTAAAAACCTTTACAAGACCATTGGATCACAAATATACAGACACTATAAAAACTGTGTCATGGTGGTTTTGGTTCTAAACTGGTATGTAGAGGGTCCTCAACACACTTTCCAAGAAGGGAAAAAATGTTTACAGTTCTAAAATACAGCAACCCATTTAAGACATTTCCATGTAGCTGACCCAGAAAAATATCAGACCTAACCTATATACAATTGGAATTGTGTGAATATGCTGAGATTTTATAATGAAATGTCAAACCTTAGTTTTTTTTGGGGGAATACATACAGTGATACCCTGATTATAGTAAGTCAGGGTGCTAGTTTTTAATGGCACACAAACACCACTACTTTCAGTGGAAAACAAATTCACAAAATATCTACAAAATCTAGTTAAAACTATTAAAATCAAAACTGTACATAACATTTACAAAAAGTAGGAGAAAATTAATTTTTATTAGAACTATATAAATATGCATCATGCTAACATGGAGAAGTGGTATGTGATTTTTTTTTTTTTAACATAGACAATGCAAGTACAAAAAGCACATTCAGAAATGGCACAGTCAATGGAAATCTTGGAACAATCCAATTATAGTAGGTCAGGAAATGGAAACAGGCTGATTTAGTGAAATGAACTGCATGATCCAATGTTACCATGCCAGTTTAGCTCACTGAAATAGAAGCATTCACTGTGGCTGGGAAAAAGGAGGGGGGAGGGAAAATAAAAGATTGTGGAGGTTGATCTAGCATTGATAGTTTAATAGTCCAGGCACTTTTTGTTGAGTGTGAGTGTCAAACTTCTGTATGTTGCTGGGAATCAAGTGGAGGAATTTTCACATCTTCAAAATGACCGTCATCTCCACTCTCATAGTCACTCATCATGACTTCAGACTCCATTTCACAGCATGCTGACACATCAGAGCATGAAGCTGTGGAAGCATACACAGACATGGACATGTTGTCTACAGTGGGTGCTTCAAAGTCTCTATCGTACCCTAGCGTGTAAGGAGCATAGGGTTCTCTGTAACTGCCATTGACACCACTGGTTGTGGTCTGAGGTTCTGACATGTCTGCAGGGTAATGATGGGGAAGGTACTGGTTAAGGTTAAACCTCTGCCTGCTTCTTGTAGAAGAACCCAAGCTACCTACGGCTGGCATGTCTCTGGGTGGCTGTATTGACTCAAACTGGTCGCTGTATTCTGGTGGTAATGGTGGAAGCTCATCAGGTGCAGGGAAGTCATCAGGTGGAGGTGGAAAATCACTTTCTATGTCATAACCGCCAGGGTAATAGTCTGTATCGATGGCATTTGGATCCGTATAGAGGGGAGCTGACTCCTCGACCACTTCATAATTCGGATACTCCTGGATACCTGGCAGCTGAACACTTGGCATCCAGTCTGATGTATCCCAGTGATAACCTGAAAAGTGAACATTTTTTTAAAAAAGCGATATTAGTATCTTGTCTTCAAGTCAGTCTGAACTGAGAAGTCAAAACGTGTATTAAGACAATGCAATCACTGTGATTAGGATACTGCTTGTTAATTGGAGAACAGTTTGCCCAGTTCCACAGAAGACATTCAACACAACACAACTTTACATTATGCCATGCATTAGGTATTGCATCATTCACATTTAAACTGGTAAATTTTTTCAGACATCTCACCTAACACAGGAAGAGCTGTAGGTCACCTATGGAATATGCTGTCACAATATAATAATGGTATAGAACAAATTGTTCACTGGAGAGCAAATAACCAACAGCCTCCTTGGTGCATCTAGACTCTTAGTCAACTGTTGAGTAATTACAGCTAGGTTGCTAACAGCTGCCTGTTTTTCTTATTAATGTATCTAGCATGCATAAGTCTTGCTTTTCCAACATGAAAGAAATAATTGCTAACTGGTAAAGTATCTAGACCATTTTAAATGACTTTACCACTTGGCTGAATTTTAATTTTAATTTCACAAAATGCTGTTAGCTCCACAGTAACTCAAAAAACGGTTTCTCTCAGTGCTTCCACCCCTCTGATAAAATCCCTTTATCTTGGACTATTAGTGAAGACATTCCGCATTCGAATACAAGAACAAAATAGCAAAATCAAGCTTAATCATGCATGAATGACAACTTGATCCTCTTTTTGCATCCTTCCCTTGAATAAGTTTTTATTGTTCTGCTGGAAACTAGATGTAAACCTAATCTCATTAAAAACATACATGTATATATTTTTAACCTAAACACCCCAAAGGAAAATAATACAGAATTGGAATAAAGTGCGAATCTAGTAAAGAATAATCACTGCAGACAAATGCACAGCAAGCAGCTGGTGGTGAGTCTGTGTTAAAGCCAAGTATTATCAATGAACTGCATGCAGAAGTCACCTCTTGAATTGCTGAGGTCAGGAACAGCAAAAGATTCTTTAGTTGGCAGAATGAGAAGAAAAAGGAGAAAACATCTGTCGTTAGGAATAAAATACTAAAACCACTGTAAAGACAAACGTAATGACTATCCTATGATGCTGCTTTTGTCTGTTTTTAATGTACTGTAGACAAATATGCCTATTTATTTAGCAGTACTAAACTTGGCATTTTTCTCCAAGGCTCCTCCTTTATTAGATTTGTAGAATGGCTACCGAGTCAAAGCATAGCCTACCTGGGACATTGTTTTGTAGTGGAATAATCTGGAATCCATAGTTTGCTGAAATCCTCATTTCATTCCAATAACTTAAGACTTCTCTTAAAGTTGGGTAATGAGATTTGATCAGGTTTTATTCTTTTCCCATTTCCCATTGGTTTTCAATACTAAAAGGTATAAATCTTAATAGATGTAGCACTGTGTCTAACCCAAAGAAAGGAACTTATCTTATTTTCTAGCTTCCAAAGGCTGTGCACAGGGAGACCTGCCTGCTGCTGTACAGCAATCCCAACAATTTATGTTTAGCACAGAAATGTTCTGTACTGTCTGACATCTTAAACCTGTACATTTTCAGGAATTTATATTCCTGGTACAGGTCTGAAAAGAGGGTTGACTGCCTATCCTAATCCCAGAATCTTCTAAGAATTGATCCTTTTATCTATTCTCAGAATGGTCTAAGATCTCTGGACTCATTACCAGGATAATGTTCTAACTATTGGTCTACTTAGAAGACAGCATTCTTTGGTTTTCTAGCGAAATGGTGCAAAGCTGAAGTCAACTTACAGACTGTAGCCTTATAATTTAGAGCACTTTTAACCAAGAAAGGAGGAGATTTGGGTCCTGTACTCTGCTTCTGAGACCATTTAGCATAAAATACAGAAATAAGATAGAACCTGATGTAGTCATATTTCTAGGTGACACATTGTGAACTGGCACTGTATTTCCTCTTGTACTCTGCACCGTTGATGTGCAGAGAGCTATAACCTTCCCTGAGGAGCACTGCAGGGAATGCAGGCCTACAACTGTCCTATAATTGTGTCTAGCTCTAACTCGTGCTTCCAGGATACTTATTGGACAGAGCCACTTGCGGGGCCTAAAGGAAAAGACCATTTGTCCCAGAGCTTGATCCTTCTGAAAGCTTCAGCAAGGATCTCTGCTGCTCAAACTGGCAGCATTCTTAGGGTGTTCCAAAGCATAATTCTTTAGCTATGATACTTTGAAAGAAGGAATGCTTGTTAAGACTAGAAATCAGAAAGAGAAACAGCTGAGCAGGACATATTAACCTTTCCATCCTTTCTGAATAGCCTGCAATGCATAAAAGTCATTTTTATCTTAGTGATACTAAACCAATGAATAGTACTTCTGAGTATCTTGAGGACTAATTCCATCAATTTTAGTTTCTATCCATTAAAATCTCAGAGAAAATCTAAGTTGTTATTGCTCATGTTTTGCTGCTTCTAGTCTTGTAACTCACCCTTTCATAGGTTATTGCACATTACAATTTTCCAGCACTGAGAACTACACTCTATATGTAAACATTAATGATGCTCTCATGTGATTAGAAGTTTTTGCATCTGTCTACTTTATAATGTGTAGACATACAAAAAGAGGTTGTACTTCAAATAATAAACCAATCTGTAGCTACTGTAAGCATTTCTATGTTCTTAAAAGGGCTTCGTTTCCAGTAGGAGTTAAAACAGACTAGTAGACCTTTTTTATTAAGAAATAAAAAACATACACTGTGGATGTAATTTCAGAAGTAACCTCTGCAGACTTGTAGTGGTGTGTGTGGGGATATAAAGGAGAAAACTACTTAGATACCCTGAAAGTTCCAGTGATATGCAAGTCCATTGACATGTTAGTGTTTGTATGGGCTCACTGGCACCTCTATTACTACTATAATTTTGTAAAGTTTGTAGTTTCTAGAGTGACCTCTTCTTAAATGTTAGCAAGAAAAAAAAAAAATCCAGTGAAAATTTCTACTTTACCTCTATCTAACTTCACATAAATACGTTTGTGTATGTGTGTATGTATTTGGAACATACATACACATAAACATAGGTTTTAGATATTCCAGTAAGAATAAGTAGCAAGCAACTACTTAAATTGTTAGGGATGTGTATGCCTATATACATTATATATAATGAATATGAATAATATATAATAATATAAAATATATAAAAACATATTTATACATATATTTATAATATATATATAATAATATAAAAATATAATAAATATTATATATATCATTATATATATATAGATAGATAGATATAATATGAATAATCAACTTCATACTAGAAATCAGCATTTTCTGCTAAAGAGACAGACTGACCTAAAGACCAAGGAAGTGGGTATTGGACTACTTATGTTCTGCCCAGCCACTGACACTTGGTGCAGGTGGGAAAAGAAAAGGAACAGGGAGCACTGTTTTTTCATCTACTTCAGTGTACATATCTGCCTTTGATGCTGTCTCAATTTTGCTGGAAGCTTTATTGTGAATAGTGTCAGACAACAGTAAGAACGAAGACCTTTGTACACCAATATGTTTTCCAAGAAATCACATTCTGAACCTGTCCACAGGGTAGCCACAGCATTCACATGAAAATATAATACACATACAGTATATTATTTACTAAAACTTATCAGGAAGTCTAAGTAAAGTTTATAACTCCAACCTGCTAGGACTACGTTACTAGAGACAAACATGCATTATTCTGCCAAAGCAGTAAATAAATATGAAAACATGTATATACCTTCTTTTTCCACCGAGTCAACAACAGCATTGACAAGGTGTATTACAGTCACTACGGAAGCTTGTAAAAGGTATAAAAGGAGCAAATTAAAAACAAACCTATAGTTAGCATCACTTTAAACAGCATACAGGTATACAAAAAATACTGTAAAATTGCAGTTTATTACTATTTTTAAAGCAAGATTATAGAGATACTCTCTATCTAGAAAGCAATTGCATACAACATCTAAAACACATCTCTGAACCTGACTTTTATTCTTTATAAACATGGTAAAGTACTTGTTACAATTACTCTTGAAACAAATTCTGCACAAGCACAGAAGTGCTTTAACTGCATCAGAATTTCTGGAATATTGCCTTAGTAGAGTGTTTGTATAATACTTCATCTAGATAGCATTTAGAAGGGTCTAGTTTATTGCTTGAGTAGGGTGAATTAAAGAATAACACATTAGGCTTCCCCTTTTAGGCAGCCAACTGCTATTTTTTCCCCTCAACGGAGGGGTAGAATTTTTCACTAAAATGAACTACAGTGCTGGAATATGGAAAATATATATGAAAACACCTGTGCTGACCTACTTGTGTTTGAACAGTGGTATCATAGTAAGAATGCGAAATTCAGATTGTGACAATTTTGATTGTTTTTAAATAAGAATGAAAATATTTAAAAGATTAATTAATCACAATATACTTCTGGAAGGGAGAAGGATTTACTTTTAAAGGAGTAGGATGAGGTAGGCACATGCAATTTTTTTGCAAGGCTGAGGGATTAAAATTTCAAACTAATAAATTCAGAATCTACCTAGAAGGGAGGAAGGAATAATCTCTATGATGCTACAGCTATTTATCTTAGAACGATGCCATATATTGATAATTTAGTAATACAAGAAATACCAGTAGGCATGTATGAAATATATGGGATGAAGGGGAGGGGAGAACAACATGTACTGCACAACACTTAATACCACAGGAAGAAAGTTGATATCAATTCTACTGATAAAATGATGAGTACTATAAGCATACCGTTTTACTTTCACCAATCATTAAAAGATGTTTCTTTCCATGCTTTTAAAGAACAAACCACTCTACCTTTGTTGAGAAGCAGAATGTTCTTTATTTCCTAAGCTAAAGGAATTTCAAATTCTTTTTCCCATACAGAGACAAAAGCATGAATTGGAATGAAGAGTCATAGCTTAATTCACTAAGATAAGGTGTTTTGAGACTGCTGTGGTTTTGTCCAATCAGTCTGAAATATTTCCGAATACACAGATGCATTCGTATCAACTGTAAAAGCATCTGTCATCACAATGGAAAAATAAAGCACTTCCAATTAATAACAACAACAACACAATCCACAAATAAGTACGCTGATTTTGGACTGGAGTTGTGATTAAAATATTTGTATTTTCATAAGGCTTTTTTTCAATGCATGATTTTTTTTTTTTTAATGAATTCAGTTTAATCATGGTGAAAGCCAAGTATACTGCTCTACTGTAATAAAATTCCTTTTTGTGCAGCTTCCTTCATTACTAAAGTAATCAAACTTACAAGCAATCCCTTAAACTCTGCTCTCACTCAGAACTGATCTGATCCATATGGGAGCTGAGGTCGCAGCAAGAAAAAGAGAAGGAGACAAATGAAACTGTAACACCAGAAAGCTTTACTGAAAGCTGAACGTCAAAAGCTAAAGATATATTTGTGCAGAGGCTATTTTTTTAAATTCACTGTATTCTTGCATAAATTGATAACTAATGATTACCTAGAAGAGTTTCTCAAATCTGAGAATGCATTTTTAACGCTGTTTAAGACAAGGCTCCAAACACCTTGTGCTGCATGTTCACACTTAAAATTCTAACAGAATAAAAAAAATATATATTTTAAGGTAAAGTAACTAACATGAGGTGTAAGATAGGCAAAACCCTATAATACTCAAATCTGTTAGTTTTTAAAATAAATACTAATATATATTAAATAGGTTATTATTTAATATATATTAGATATGTGTAACTCCTATTGATACTGAGAGATTTAGATGCAAAGACAGAACAAATGACTGTAAGTGGTAGCACGGCATGATTATAGTTTACGTACCATTGTCATCACATGATTCAGATTGGAAGGAGCTGAGAGACTGGACCTCAGACATGCTTTCTCTAGCACTGTATGGATGGGAGCTCTTTTCATCCAGAGGCTTTTTTGAAAGGCAGGGGTCAAGATCTACTACTTTAGCTGAAAGAAAAAAAAAAAGTGAGACAATTAACAGACCCTAAAAATTAAGATTAAAAGAATCAATAAAAATCAAGGGTCTCTAAGATCTATGCATTTTAACAAAATTTAGTAGTATGAAGCCTAATCAGACTCACAAACTTGTAAACTCATAGTGTCTTTTCTACCATAACACAGATGGACTTTGAGTTCATAGTAAAACTGTACCATAGTCCTTACTCAGAAACTTTATCACTATCTTGAACTGAAAGATAAAAAATAAGAACACTTCTTACTGTCATAGTCAAAATCCCAGCTGGGCTTCTGTATTGAATCGCTGTCTGAAGGAGAGTTGGAGGGCGGTGGAGGTGGTAGGTTTGGTGCTACACTGCAAACAGCTACAGCCTTCCGGTGCCCATGTACAGAATCTGGGTTAAAAGTACTAAACTCTGGGTGCTCAGGGATAGCAGACCCCTCAAAAGAATTCCTGTCCAGATTATTCCTGGAGTCGCTTGGAATGCTTGGAGTGTATGAAATGGGACGAACAGGAACCTGTGGTGGGATGTCTGAATAGATGTTCTTGTTCACTTTTGCATCAAAATAAGGTCTTTGCAAGAAAGCTGTTGTAGCTCCCAGTTGCTTGTCTTCAGGTTCTGGCTGGTGTTTCTTCTTTCTACTGATCACTTTGCGGCAAACAACAAAAATCCCAACTAACAAGAATATTCCCACGATGAAAACAATAATTCCGATTACTTCGGCTAAGCCAATGTTCCAAGGTGTTGAAACATAGTTGTTAAGAACAATGTCTGTGCAGTGTTTCCCTCCAAAGCCATGGCTACAATTGCAGTGATATGAACCGTAAGTATTCTCACAATGGGCACCATTAAGACAGGGGTTTTCTGTGCATTCATCAACATCAGTCAGGCACCTACCAGACACAGAGTAAAGAAATAATGGTTAATTTACAGCAGTAGTCACTGTTGTTGTCTCCTTGCTCTCAACAGTTCTAGATATATTTAATATGTAGTACCGTACAGTACCAGGTAATTTGCTATGTTATCAAGACTGCAGACTTCAATCAACTCAAACTGTTAGCGAAATTTTTATCCATGTTACTTATCTGTGGCCCCACTGCCATTATCACATGGCCTCCAGTCTCAGAGCATTATGTGGCTTTTCAGAACAATGACGTAAGTTTGTTTCCTTGTAAAGTGCTGAGGAATTTCTCTTGAAGGGGACTTCTAACTAGAATGTTTCCTTTAGACCGAGGAGACTTTGCATTGGGTCTGCCTCTTTCCTGGCTCTTTCAGAATGTGCCACCTTGCCATTTTTCAGTGTCATATCTTTCTGTATCTTCTGTGTGCTTCCATCCGCAAAGTCTTAGAATGGTTTAATTCATACACCTGAGGAATAACTTCCATGGTCCACTAGATGTGGTTGGATAAATGTGCACATGTGTCTGTGTGCATCTTAGCCCACGGTTTGTTTCACTGTGTTCCCTCTGCTTCCTACCCCTAGAATTTAAGGAAAATTTGTATAATTCTTAAATGGAATTAGTATGATACTATACTCACCTTTCTCCACGGAAGCCCGCTTCGCACTCACAAACAGGTCCATCCAAACTGTCAATACACCTGCCGCTATTTTTACAAGGATTGTCTTTACAATATGGACCCAGCTGGCACCTGAAGAAGAGAAAAAACAACAATAATGAAAAGAGCTACTAACTATAAGTTCAGTATGTAGTATGGGATTCAAGGCTGCAACATAGGGGTTGGCATTAACCAACTCCAGTCGGTTTCAAAGTCTGGGCTTTAAGTAGAAAATAGAGAATAGGCTATAAATGTAACAGTTTTTTGTTTTGTTTTAGATTTCCCCGATTTCTTTTTTGATCTAATGGGTTCATTTGTACAAAAAAGCCCCGCCATACAAACATACCTTTGGCCTGTGTATTGTCCTCGGCATTGGCAGATGAAATCATCACTGACTGAGATGCAAGTACCACCATAAAGGCAGGGGTTGGAAGCACATGGGTTGACGCTTACATCGCAGTGAGTTCCCATGAACAGAGGAGCACACTTGCAGTAGTAACCTGAAATCAAATACAGTCTTTTTGAAAGACACATGTGGCTTTACTGGATTCAAGACAAAATCCTCCCTGCCCGCCTACTAGTTGAAAGAGAGAGAGAATAGGCATAGAAATATTTTATCAAAAGATGAATGAAAGTCTAACAGTCTAGTTTTTCTTGGGTATGACTCAAGGTTAACTTCCACGTGTCTCACAGAACTGAAGCTTGTCACAATGTTTTCAGAAATTTTTAAGCTCTAAAGCAGGCAGTCAGAGAACAGACCTCAGGTGTTGCCACAGATGAGTAAATCCCAACTTTGCTTCATGAGCTTTGCCTACTTCCTATCCCAAGGAACTGAGCCTAGACCACAGGCAGACACAGCCTTTCTACCTGGCTAACAACCACCCTTCTTCAACTCACTGGAAAAGCAAAAATTATTTACAAAACTGTTCTGGCTTTCCAAGGCAGGTAAGTGGGAAAAGAAGTTTTGAAAACTAGCAGCAGAACAATCCAGCACAGCTTACCTCCATTTGACAATGCATTGCAGATGCCTCCATTCTGACAGGGGTTGCTTGAACAACCTTCTGTTGTGGTGAGTAAGCACCCAGGAGTCACATCCACAGATTCTTCCAGGTGTGCATAATTTCGTGGTTTGCTGTTCAGGGGAAGCTCTTGTCCATTAAGTACAATAGAGTCCATGCAGCCTCTGAAACCATTGCTAACCTGAGGACTCCTACCGTGTCTTGTACCTTGCTGCCGAATATGACCGCCAAAATACACATGATTATCTAGGTTTAGTGTCCTAAGTGTACCAGGAGCGGTACCAGATGCAGTATGCACCCTGTCCAGAACGAGTCGTGCGTAATTTCCATCCACTTCAAGAGATACTGAATGCCACTGGCCATCATTAATCTGAATGCTCTGAACAGAGACAATCCCAGGTCCACTGCCACAATCAAATTTATATTGCAGCCGTCCATGGTGAATCTATGGAGGAAAGACACATACTCAACAAGTGGACCACACAGAGAATCCCTGCAAAAAGTAGAACTTCAAAATATCAACACCTATAAAAGTTTTTGTTTGCTGGAGAGACAAGGTTATGATGGTGTTCATGAAGAGCAGTTTACTGACATTATATTCCAAACAGTCACAGTGACTATGATTCATTTTATATGATTCTTTCAATTAAAATGCATAGTTAGTACATTTTTTTCTCCAGTAAAGAACTCACAGATCATCATCAAAAGATTGCAGCACTTGAAGATGTGCCTTTAATCTCGTGTTTTATGTGACTAATCTCCCACATAGTTTAAAAACTTTTTCTGTGTGGACTTATAGAGTACCATGCACAAATAAATTAAAATAGATCCTTCATATTTTTTTTTTTAAGTATTAACTTTAAACACTGAAGAAAACAGATTCTTTGTACACATTAAAAACATTCTGTACAAGTTTGCAACCAGGATCCACAAGAAACTCTACTTTGAAGGCAGTTCTCAACTGTAACAACTCCACAAAGATTATGGTAAAAATAAAAGAGGTTAAGATGTGTACCTCTAAGATACTGTAGTCTGTTCCTCGAGCATACATAACAACTGCATGAGCAGAGTAGGTTCGAAGTCTCATTGTCAGCTTCATTTCCTCTTTGTTCTCGTTTTCCATGAGACGGTATTTCACATAGCTGCTCCCACTAAATGTCACAGCAGAGCCAACTGATTCTGAGGGATACAGAAAAGCATGAAATGTGTTAACACTGGACTGGAATCAAATTTACCATTGGAAAGTAATAATATGGCTTTAGGCAGAGATCTTTTTTAAGAAAATTTCTCACCAGGACACTGTCCAGCTTTGCTGTCATGGCAAACACAGGTGTATTTTCCTTCCTTTGGATCTCCTAAACATTCGGTACCTTCAGGGCATGGGTTTCCTTCACACACACTATTTACTATGGGGCATTTCCCTTCTGTAAAATGAAATACACTCAATTTAGGGAATACATTCATTTAGGGAGAGGAGAAGAGTTGTGCGTTTGAGATAGAAAATGAATGGGTTTTAAATATTTACTTCAGGTGTGATTTCAGCCGACAATGTTAGTTAATGATTTTTAAAAGCTATGTTGATTTCCTAAGAGCGAAAGACAAGTTCATTATTTGTTATAAACCTGTATGTATTTTGATGCATATTCATTTCCCAGTTCAAGCTGTCATTCAGAGCCAAGTTAGGAAGGTCTGTGAGATACTTGTCTATGCAGAAACTAGGAAATATTTAGGTACTTTGCAAGAACTTTTGTGCATGCAAGACCGAATAGCCATTATTTCAGACAATTTAGAAGAGGCAACAACCGAAAGAACTTCTTTCATAAATTGGAAAATGATGGGGTACCTATAAAAATCCTTTCCCATCAACTTACATTAGATAAAATCTTGCTGCCTCATTTTAAGAGAAGAATTACTCCTTACTCTGAATAAAATTAGGCAAATGTTGCAGTGAGGGTTACAGGACATTCTTACTCTTTGTCCTGTAATATTCATTTTCCCCAGTGGATTATGACCGTTCAAAACCAGACAAATCGTTTGAAGGATACTGTTATCTTTTCTGCTTTTCTTACCTTTACAAAGACAAACCGCTGTTCTGTGATGACGGGGAGTGACAAAACTCAGCCTGGCTGTGCTGTGGGTTGACATGATGTTCTCATCCACCGTTACTTTTTCTTCACAGAATTTCAAAGGACAGTCTAGGCCTGCACATAGCTTATGGAAAACATCAATTATCCGAACACCTAAAATCTCCTCTAGGTCAGGCACAGAAGAGTTTATCTTGTGGAGCAAAATTCTCATTGGGTGCTGAGAGCTGCCAGATTTTTCAATATTCAGGAGGACATCAAGGTTTGAAGGAGGATCAGAAGGCTGCAAACTAACAATCTGGATGTCGTTTCTCCTCACACCCAAGATGTTTCTTAAAGCTCTCTGGAAATTGCGCCAGTAATCACCAATGAATTCTTCAGGAGCAAGGTTTGCAAAGCGTATTGCAATGCTGTGATTTAGTAAATCTTGTGTGATTTGTCTGATGTGCACAGTAATATCAGCTGCAGTTGTAAATTTTCCATCTGTAACTGTGACATTTAGGAGGTATTGTCCTACATCTAACTTCTTATGTGCTATTAGTTTGCCCCCGGTACTGGAAACAGAGAACAAGGATTCCATTTTGGGGTCCAGGCTATATGTCAAAGTATCATAAACATCTTGATCAGTTGCATGAATTTTTCCAATGACACCACCTGAGTATTCTTCCCCAAAGGCTGTAATAAAGATTTCCAGAGGCAGAATTGCTGGAGAATAAATGCTTTCCTCAATAACTCTAATATCAATGTAAGTCAGAGATGACAACGGTGGCTTTCCATTATCTGTGACCTAGTGGAAGATGAGGACAGAATTCAATTTTTGCTTTATTTCATCAAATTCTACTGTAGATACTGTGCTCTATGCAGTAGTGTTGTATTTTTCTATACAAAAGAAAATTAAAATGTTCCTAAAGGAAAATGCTTTACAAAAATTCATAAATGCACATTTATGAAAAGTTAATTTTGAAAATTCAGAAAACTCATAAAGTGCACACACACAAACATGTTTTCATTTCTAAGACTAAAAGGATACAGTACTATTAATACCTGGAAATGCAAGGAAGCCTACTAGCACTTATGGCAAATACAGAGGATTATAGCTGATTTCAGACAGCAGATGGTGCTTGAAGCTTTTTTATTTCAAGCATGGAAAAAAATTACCAACTCTAAATGACTCATGGACTATGCATTTACAACATGCTTCACCAGAGTTATTAGGAGATGGTCTTGAAGACAATCTAAATGTAGTATACCAAACAGTACTGCAAAATTAAAACAATGTATATAGAAAGTTATAATTAATTATGCTCTCTTTGATGATTAGCAATCATGGAGAGGAAGAAAGCAGCCTGTAATGGTATTTGCTTCAGACAAGTAAAGTAATCAATAAAAATCAGCCTAATTCAATTTTAAAGCCTTTTTAAACATCATGTCTCCTGCCCTCCACTCTTTTTCTGACAAAAACATACATTGCTGATGGATGAAGAGAGAACAAAAAAAAAAAAAATGAGAAGAGTGAGAAAACAGCATTCCCCTGGGTTTTCTTTCTCTCTTGCTGTTTCTCATTTCTTATTTCGCTTCTAGCTTTTTCCCAGAGCTGTTTCCCAGTTACTGAAAGTGAGATTACAGAAACAGGCAAAGAAGAAGTAGATCAGATGTGAAAGAACAGAGGGAAAATATACTGCACTGTTCAAAAGATTTTACAGTAATTTTATGATGACTACAGGTAGGTGGTACACATTGCAGATCTACGCAGAGAAGCTGCTTTTGATTGTTCATTTAAATTTAAGCAAAAAGAAAAACTCTGGCACAAGATTACTGCAAATATATACATAATTGTAGAATTTTAAGAAGGTAACTTATGTGTCACAGAACTACATATTTTTATCAGTAACTCCAAAAGCCAGGCATGGCTAGAAGCTTGACCTGTAGTTACCCAAACATAAATAAGGAGAGAAAGAAAGAGAGCTTTTGCTGGCAAAGTTTTGTTTTGCCTAGATTTCTGCCTGGAAACAAGACAAGGAAGGCAGTTTAGCTACAGGACAAATGCCCAAGGGAAAACAAGAAAATACTTAAACAGGCAAGCAAAATTACAACAAATGGACAGCAAGAAGGAAAGAAGAGCCCCAGGAGAAAATATTTTTCAATAGTTCAGTTATTTAAAAATCTGCTGTGGTTTTAAACTAAAGACTTCAGACTGTGGCACAAAAGACTGTATGACTCATAGCTGAAGATTTCACACAGTAATGCTGTGAGACATTTGTTAATGGATAATCTATTTCCTTTGGAAAGCAAATGTGAGTGGCATGAACATGTAGGTGGCTGTTGGAAAAAATCCTTATTTTTCTTAAAAACATTTAAGTTAAATAAAAGGATCGTGTAAAAGATTCTTAGTGGTACTGGTTTGTGTGTGTAAGTATTGTAGGGGGGAAGGGTTTTCTCAGTTAGAGTAAACCTGTAAAATAAGACCTCTGCCTCAGCAATCCACTCAGAAAGTAATGAAGGTGAAAGCTGTGAGTACTGAAAAGCAGGGGCAATGAAGGTCAGTTAAAAAAACAAAACCAAGCATCAACGGATTATGCACAGCCATCAACTTAAGAGCTGCAAGAACAAAACAAAAATTAAAAACCTGGTAAACTTGAGAAGATGCCTTTGGGGTTAAAAAAAAAAAAAAAAAGTCATTCTTTTAAGTGGAAAGAGTATTTTTCCCAGAAGGTCATTTATTTGTTTTTTTTTGTGTGTCATTGAAACTGAAGGCTTGTGATATGGAAATGCCTAGTTTTAGTCTTGGATGCCTTCATACTTGTGTATGCTGACTCGCTAAAGAAAAGATAATAGCAAATTATAGCACTGTGTCAATTTAAAAAGCTATCATAATAAATGATGATAAATGGCAATTGAAAGACGGTGACATACTTCCAGAATCCAGACAGGGAACGTTTAAATCAAAGGATAAGACAGGTACAAATATTGAGATTGCGTGATAACAGCATTAAAAAAAATGACATTAGTATAGTCTGCTTTAGGATGTATGATCTTTGAAAAGTCTATGTTCTAAATTAGTATATTTGTTTTAAGATGCTTGTTTAATTACTGTGTACCATTAAAATATCCCTTTTATTCATTAGAAACAAAGAAGAAAAAGTCTTAAAAAAAAAGACACTCTTCAAGTGCTATGCTAAAGATAAGACAGATAGAGTACTGACAGGCTGTTTACAGGCATCCTACGGCCTAGATGACTTGGAAATGAAAATAAATCCACCTAGAGAAAGGTGTTAGATAGGTTCCTCATACAGGCAGACACGTTAGGAAGGACCAAATGTTCAGGTAAGTCATGAAAAGGGACAAAGGCAGTGTAAGGCTCCACAGAACAGTCATAATTACAGCTGCATGCATTCATAGGAATATGCTTTAGAAGCAAAATACATAGAAATCAGTTACTGCTCAGAAAAAAGATACAAAACATACAAATCTTGTATGATACTAAGAGCACATACAGGAAAAATACTACTTGACATTCTTCCCTTAGCAAAAAGGTGACAAAAATTTGGAAAGCCCATTACAAAAGAGTAACAAAGCCCACCTCTACTGCTCTTTTGGACTCATGCAGCCTAGGAAGGCCAACAGAGCCATCACTTCAAGGCTAACCTGTCCCATAAGGTCATTACTGAGAAGAAAATAGCTGACAGGGGGACGATTTATATCCTTACCCCCTTTTTCATCCATGTATATGGAAAAATATATATATATATATATTTTAATATTATATAAGGAATATTCATATTCCTTATCTAGAACTGAAATGGAGCCTTTATCTATGCTGATTCTCATACTGATGTCTCCTTATACCACATTTCAGTGACTCAAGCAGGAAATCACAGTACCTGTGAGATTTTTTTTTCCTTGCTCAAAGAAAAGAGAGAGATGTGCAAATACACCACGATTATTACCCCAGTGTGGACAGAATTCACTATGCCCTGGAGCAAATAGTACTGGTCTAGCACTCTGCACATTTGCTCATAAATTATGTGCAATATTACACAGGAGAATAACATGGAGATTTAAAGAAATTCCTGTAGGCCATGTAAAAATAAAGGTGAGAAGTTTTCTAAAAACATGTATCTGGAAATGAAGTGTAAGAATTAAGGCCAACTATTTTTAGCCTACCAATTTCAAGTTCCCTGGTCACAGTTTCTTAATTTATTACTGAATTATAAAGGGCTAGATTTGATTTTTAAAAAAATGGCTTAAACTTTATGTTAGGTTACATAAAGTATTTAGAGAACTTTGCTATATACTCTGTGTTAATGTAACTCTGATTTTTGAACATGGCCTGGTCTTTTGGCACAACTGCAGCAACTATTTACAGATAGTTGCCTTTCAGGGTCACTTTTGAATTCTTTGCCACTGCAAAATTCTGAGACCTACAAGTAAAGTGCTGTTTATGAGAATCAGACAGCAAGGCTGAATGCTATCTGATACCATCCACTCATTTGTTTTCAACTGCCCTTGACAGAACAATGTAGCACTACAGAAAAACATGCCAGTACTGCTATGACGTGAAACTTTTAAAATCCCTGTTTCCATTGTTATCACTGCAGTCCAGCTCACGGCTCCAAGCATCACAGTGATGGTTGTCAGAGGAAGTTTGCAACAAATAGTAGGTGGCTCAAGAGACTCATCTTCTGCTGGCTTCTCTAGATAGATGCCAGAGTAAAACAAAATGCATAGGCTGAAAAATGCATCCCATGTGAAAGACAAGGTTCACTTGCAGTGAGTTTAATTAAGGTTACTATTACACCTGTGTAGATTTCCATTTAAATCAAGACTCTCTGAACATTCTCCCACAAGGGACATGCCTCAAATAACTACTTAGCATGTCAAGATCTTCTGAGAAAGACAAGTGGCTATCCTCCAAGTAACAGGAAAAGGTGGTGGATTTAGCATGAGTGGAAAAAGTTGAGTATTTATACTAATAACACAAAACAGCTAGACACAGTGTATCCTACCTTAACGTGAAGTAAATAGTGATCCCTCACTTTTCGGTTCAGTGCAGCAGTTGTTGTCAGTATTCCTTGCTGGTTAATCTGGAAAGTATTTTCTTCATTTCCACTCAGGATGGTGAAGAGGAAAGGAGGACCATTGTGTGAAGAATCTTTGTCTGTTACCACCAGCTGCAGCACACTAAATCCAATAGGCTTATTTTCCTATAAATGTATAATGCAACCACATTGGTTTTGTTGTAAATGAGGATATACAGTGAGATTGATTTTTCACAACAGAAAAAAAAAATCACTGTCAATCCAGTCAATCAGTATCAGTGAAATCAGAATGACAACATTATGAAAAAACACCACCCTCTGTTTATAATGACAAAAACAATAAAAGGCAGCACACTCTTAAACTTTATTTTTTTTACTTTGAGATTGTTAAAAGTAGCTCAGCCTTGTACATCTATTTCTACTTTTGGTTTGAATTAAAATTATAGTAGATTAATTACTTAGTTGTCAAAGATTTCAAATTTAGCTAAAACACCTGTTAAGAATAATCTAATGCTTTTTTTGGGAGGACTACAAAAGCACGCTATTCTGTCTAACCCACTGTGTGCCTTATTATTGTTCCGACTACAGCTATGGTCTGGTTAAAATATGAAATCCTGGTTTAAAAGTTTGTACCATAAAATGTCAATTTTGCATCATGTGAATGCCCCAGGTTTCAGACACCTCACACACTTAGGTTTATCGTGCATCTGATACACACATACAACCTTATCTAACAATCATAATACCTCTCCTAGAATATTTATGTTATGCTGTATTTACCAGATTTTTATATATACATATTTTAAATGCAAAAAAGTGTTATTCCAAAGTACAACAATAACAAAATGCTACTCTTTCGTGCTTGCAAAACCTAACAAGCATACTCTCTGTTCTTGAGAGATTAAGTAGGTGACATTCTGTCAAGTTAATTTTATCAGATACTGCAGCCTGGCCTTTTTTCTTTTTTTCTTCCTTTTAAGCAAAGCAGACAAGGATCACAATTTAAAAATACAAATATTTACATTTTGACAACTAAGTTAATTTGGTTTTCATAATAGCTAAGCATATTTTCAACTGTGACCAAATTTGTACATTTCCAATGTAACAGGAAATGCAGACCAGCATTCTTGGGCAACTCCTTCAGCTTCTTCTCCATGTCCCTTATACTGGGATGGGCTAATATGAATGAAAAATAAAATGTCTTCTTTTTTTAGTTGAGTAAAGGAAACATTACTAACATTGGCTTAAGACTGTATTTGGGGAAAGCAAAATACCTTCAACAACACACAAAAATACAGTTCTCGCTTTAAAAAAAAAATCATGACACCTTACTTGCATACTCTAAATGTTGGGTAGAAATGAATCCTCTTGTCCTCTTTTGGAAAAGTACCTTTACAAATCATGTACATGGTCTTGAACAGAAGTAGTACATTTGGATGGCACAGTGTACCAGATAGCACTGCCTGATCCTTATTTATCTGTCATACAAGGCCAGGCCAGACACGAGTGACAGCAAAAGGACCCAAGGAATTGAACTGACTTACATTACCAGTATAGAGTTCTTAATGTGATTCTTTTGTTCCTTTCCATTCATTCTCTACTGGGTTCAGGAAGAAAAGTACAGAAGCTGTCTCTGCTATCTTTGCTTTAGTAGAGAGTTCTCTGAATCAGGCCAATACTTGACAGCCATTTGAGAATCTAGCCCACTACTAACATCCTAAGGTGCAAAATTAGTCAAAAGATTGGTATGTAGCCATACAAAATACTACTCCTGTTTTGTAATGCCTCTGATCCCAGAAGAGAACAATATGAATTAACTCCTGAGCTATGTGTCACAATGCAGAGTATCTGCTTCACAGTAACACATACCTAAAGCATCTTTTCCCAAGCAGTAACTTGAAGATCAAAAATAAATAGAAAATTATGTATGATTTTAAGGACATTGTACATATGAATTCAATGTATCATAGATACACATGTACACACGTGAAGTACATAAAAAGGACACACTCTACTTGCAAAATAAGTTTCTACATAGACTGCATAACATGGATTTTGTAACCCTTAATACTTGTTCAAGCAGGCAGTCTCACTGACAACATTAATTAAAAACACAGTAAAACAAAATGGAAGTATTAAATTTACCTTATCTTGCAGAATATTTAAAGTCACAAATTAACACTCAAATAATACTATTTTTTAATTACTAAAACTTTACTGCATGTGTTTACCTGGATGATAACGCTATAGTTTCCTTTTGAGAATACTGGAGGATTGTCATTTACATCAGAAACATCAATGTTAACAGTGGTTGTGTTATGTCTAGGTGGGTTTCCATTATCTGAAGCTTGTACTGTCAAAGTATATCCTGAAATCTAATAAATAATAATAATAATAATAAAAATCACATATTCAATGAAGAATAAAGAAAGAATAACAAACTCAGCTTTTATTTTAAGAAATATTTTAGTGCAATCCTCCAATAAAGCTTGCCTTTATATATTTAATCCTTTCTCTCCCCTTGCAGATGTCCCCTACCTCCCAACCCCAGAAGGCATTGACATAAATAGGTGCTTTCACTTCTGTTATGGCTGTAATAATTTTAGAATGTTTGAAATATTAATTTACAAATATATCAAAAAATGGTGGTTATCAAAAGCAAATACCTAATTAAATCCCCACTGCTCAATAAGTATAGAAAACTTACCTTTTCTCGGTCTAGAAGTTTAGTGACTTTTATTTCACCCCTGGTAGGGTCAATTGTAAAAGGATTTCCCTGATTGCCATCTATAATGGCGTAGTGAATATAGTTGTTGGAAGGTCCATCAGCATCATCTGCCATAACCTAAGGAATATTATAGGATCATTTAAAATAATCTAAGTATATTCTATAATTTTTCAAACAAACTCAGCCTGAAGATGATCATAGCTGGTTTGGTCTAACATATTACGTAGTTCTCAGGAGAAACATCATAGTATTCTGAACATATTATTATCACTTAATTTTCAGAATGAATTCAGAAAATTATTTTAAGTCCTGTTCTGATGAGGAGAAAAAAAAAAAAACAACACAAAATAATATAATACTTCCCCACAGCATTTCATGTTGCTGGTTCTGAAAATTCTTCAGAATATTTTTCAGTTACTCAGTGGCAAACTTATCTATTCATTTATCCCCATTCTCAAATCAATATTTATTCCTTCAAGACTGAAAGTATGATTGTTATGACAGCATATTTCAAGGGGAAAAAATGACAATACATACTGTAATGACTGACTGTTCAAGCACAGCATCTTCACTGATTACTGCAGTGTAGGTGTCTTGGCTGAACACTGGAGTATTGTCATTGATATCCGTTACATTAATATTCACTGTTACAACATCACTTAATGAAGGTGTGCCTCCATCTGTGGCTTCCACTGTCAAGTAATACTCATGAGAACTTTCATAATCCAAGCTTTCAATTATAAAAATGGCTCCTATTGGAGAAAATAAGACAAAACCATAGAAATTCCACTGTTACTGTAGTATTATATATTGCAACTTCTGATTTTGTTCTGATGAATACTCAGCTTTTTCAGGGCTCAACTTGTCCCTGTAAAGCTGGAGCTACACAGTGAGATAATCAGGCTTTACACATAAAAAAAAAAAATCAGAAATTCCTGCCATTACCACAAAAGATTCTTATAATTTAAAACTACCTGGCTCACATTATATAATTAAAAAAGAATAAAATAATGAAGAAGTTTAGAAAATGTCCTTTTCAATATTTTCAATTACAATTAACCCAAAATACAAAAACACCTTTAGCTTGACTTTCCTTGTGACCAACATTAATTTCAGGTATTGAGAATACAAAGGATACTCCAGTAACAGAAGTGCCTGATCATGATTTTGATTGATAGAGATACCTGAGTTAAAGTGCGAGCTCTTAACCAAATAGTTAAAATAGTTCAGTTGCTAATATACACAATAATTTACAGCTGGAAGAGTGTTTTCCTGGAATCGTCTTTCAAATATGTGAAGAAGTTAAACTAGCAAAGTATTTCTATACTATAACACCAGTGTGCACACTGGAAAAAGCATTAGGAAGAATTACAATTTCTGTTGCATTGGTATAAACAACTGCTGTTAACTGTTAAAAAAAGTCATGATTTCTACCCAAAAGTATTGTCATTAGTAGGGTAAATTTTTCCTAAGAACCTAAGTGCTTCCAGAGACTAAATCTGATTAACACGCAAGCCTAAAATCTCCACTGTCATGCTGGATATACACTTGAATAGAATATTCCAATCTCTCTTTAATGCTGCATCAAACTCCTCTAGAATTACTGTCTTTGTAGGCCAATGAGTATTTTTCCCTGCCAATTTAATTTCTGACCTTTCTTTTACTGAGTCTGGCCACTCATTCTGATTACATGGGTTTTGTGAAAAGACTATTATGCTTCTATCATTACAAAACCATGTCTTTCTCCCTGGATGGGGAACATTCCAGCTAGGAAACCTTTACTTTTGCCAGCTATATCTTAGAATCATACAATATCCTGAGTTGGAAGGGACCCACAAGGATCATCGAGTCCAGTTCCTGGCTCCACATAAAACAACCCAATAATCAGACCATGCATCTGAGAGCTTTGTCTGAATGCTTCTTTAACTCTGATAGGCTTGGTGCCAAGACCACTGCCCTGGGCAGCCTGTCCTAGTGCTTGACCACCCTCTGGATGCAGAACCTTTCCCTAACCCCCAGCCTGAGCCTCCCCTGTCCCAGCTCCATGCCGTTCCCTCGGGTCCTGTCACTGTCCCCAGAGAGCAGAGCTCAGCGCCTGCCCCTCTGCTCCCCTCCTGAAGGAGCTGCAGGCCGCCATGAGGCCTCCCCTCAGCCTGCTCTGCTCTGGGCTGGACAAACCTAGGGACCTCAGCCACTCCTCATATGTCTTGCCCTCTAGACCCTTCACCATCTTCACAGCCCTTCTTTGGACACTCTCTAACAGTTTTATGTCCTTCTTACATTGGAACACCATAACTACACACAGTGCTTGAGGTGAGGCCGCACCAGCCCAGAGCAGAGCAGGACAATCCCTTCCCTTTCCTGGGGTGAATCAGGCCCAGCACTGCCAGACAGGTGTTATATAGATCAGTCAGGTTATATGGATCTGTGTCTATGAATCTAACTCGAATAATAATAATAGCAATAAATGAAGTTACTATTCTACCTTCTGTTGCACTCATTTAGTAGGCATCCCATCAAAACAGGTAAATAGACAGTAGCGCTGGCTTCACAGCCAGGATGGTGGTATGGATGATGCACATAGATTATGCATTATATATTTGGATGAATTACTGCAGAACATAGTATAAGCACTATTCTTGGTGAGACTAACATATCCTTTCAGGATAAACATTGCAGTAAGACCAGTTGCAATCTGTTACCTGTTGTTGAGTCAATACTGAATTTTCCATGTTCGTTCCCACTGGCTATTGAGTATGTGATTTCAGCATTGGCTTCAATGTCCCTGCTTGCAGCGTAGATCTGCAGAACTTCAGTTCCAACCAAAGTGTCTTCTGATACACTTGCACTATATTCCCTATGCTCAAATACAGGTGGGTTATCATTTATATCCAAAACGGAAACTATGAGGCTACTTGTGGAAGAAAGTCTTCTAGGTAAACCTTCATCTGTAGCTTTCAAAATCAGAGTGTACACAGCTTGTAACTCCCGATCCAAAGGCTTCTCCAACTGGATGATTCCTGAGAATTCATCAATAGAGAACTGGCCCTCTGCAGAGTTCACCAGTGAATAATGGATTTTACGGTTCATCCCTGCATTTTGAAAACATTGGCAGAGTTTGAATCAGCAGTCAAAATACACCAACGTAATAACAGGTCTGATAGCTATAGAAATATAATATGCATGTTAAATACTATCATTCACGCTAAAGTAAATTTCAACAGGAGTTAAAGGCTCCTGTCAAGGCCAGAATGATTTACAAAAAGATGTAATTAATTAAAAAAAATTAAGCTAACACTTCATTGCACCAATTTTCTGCAAGACAAAAAAATATGAAGCATGGTTCTGCTTCAGTCACAGTACTAGCTAATATGAAACGATTAGTAATACAAATCTAATTATAACTTTAGAACAACAGCATCTGCTTAGCAGGCTTAAAAAATAACACAGGAGGATATGGAAGAGTTTGGCTGTATCAAATAACTAGACATCATTCCAGTAAGTTTATTTAAGAACTATAACCCAAAATTAACAGGAATGTCATTTCTGGCAAACACTGCTGTAAAGTAGAGCAAACAAAAAGCCTACAGGGTTTTGGACCAAGTACTTTGCTCCAGAGTCTCAAAGAGTAGTGAAGTGTGAAAACATCTGTCTGCTGCCTTTCAATTCAGCAACCTAGCTATATCATAGCACAAAGCAGGTTAGTTGTTTCAAGAGACTAAGGCAACTATTAATTATGCTGATATATGGAAATCATACACTTTTAAATACTTTATGCTGTTTTGTTCTTCCTTCCAAAAACAAAGCCTAAGAACGAATTCTACATGTATCTAAAGTCATTTTCAGTTCACGTTCACTTAAATAATTATAACTAAACAGTGATGAAAGAGATAGCAAAAATCTTAATGGGCAGCATATGCTTTTAGAATAGAATAGAGTAGTGCAGTTGGAAGTGGCCTTCTTAAAATCTTCTTAAGATCATCTACTCCCTACATAAAATTTTAATTGACCGGTTATCTTTATGGTGTGATCATTAATGCCATTCCTGAGGAATGCACATTCAAAATCTATGAATAAATATTTACACAAGTATATTTGGTCTTCTTTCACTTACATCAGGAGTAAAAGGATGTAACTGACCGTAACAATTTAGCACACAAAAAATAACCTAAATTCTGTCTCCTTCTTCCCTCTTCTTTTTAACAGAGAGAGACAAAAGGGATGTTTTCCAAGCCACTCACATATGGATGTCAGGTGTTACATGCTTTAGTAGACCTAAATATATCT
The DNA here is from genome assembly GCF_965140915.1 of Aythya marila. Taxonomy (NCBI): domain Eukaryota; kingdom Metazoa; phylum Chordata; class Aves; order Anseriformes; family Anatidae; genus Aythya; species Aythya marila. The sequence continues at coordinate 19,382,083 of NC_139045.1, read as the reverse complement.
TTCAGGAGTCTGATCTTGAGATGTATTGAAAATCTGTCAGTTCCACTGAAAGACTTAACACCTTTCAGGGTAAGCCTAAATAAACATTACTGTAACTTTGAGACCATGACAAAAGTATTGGTCAAAGAATGCATACCCGCATCTGCATCTGTTGCCTGCACTCTTGTCAAAAGGGTTTTAGGCTCTGTGTTTTCAAATACTGTAATGGAGTACGGATCAGCTGTAAACTCTGGGGCATTATCATTCACATCTTCCAGAGTAAGAATAATATTAGCCTGGCAGAATCTTCCTCCTCCATCTGTGGCTTTCACTAGAAGGTAATAAACTGCTTGCTGCTCACGATCAAGTGGCATTAATGTTTTCAATTCACCTATAAACAGAATAACAAATATAAGTTAATACAAGTTGCAAGAATCAAGTAACTTTAATATGCTCTCTTCTAAAATCTTTGTACTCAGAAAAACAAAACAACAATTTTCTTTTTTAGGATAATTTAATCAGTGGCTAAGTCAGCAGCTGTACTGCACTAATAAGTTCCACTTTGGACAAAGCGTGTTATTGGCCTGCCTTTTGTGCTTGAAGAGATTAAATACTAAAACCCTTGGCTTTTTTTTTTTTTTTTTTCCCCAAATTCTTCTGAAAAAAGAATTTAGCTAGAGTAAGAATACCCAATAGTCCAGAGATAATGTATGTACAATCATGAATTAATAAGTTACTATGTAAAGAAAATTAAAATATGAGAACACAGGTTTTAATAAAATGCAAGGTGAAGTCCTGGGCTATTTTGTTGTGTTTCTTCCACAGGTATTGACTTGGCCCTCTCCTCTAACATTTAATGAATAAACAGAGCTATTCACACCATCAAATATAACATGCTGCTACAGAAAAAATTCTAGAAGCCTTTCTTACCCAAGTGACAGAAAACATGATGACAGGCATAAAGTATAGTCATTGTCTTCTTTTGACTGATTAAAAAAAGTATTCTGAAATGTTGTTTGCAAGTATTCTAGCCCCAACAATTCTGAATTTATGTAACAACATGCAAGCATAGCACACAGGTGACAAAGTCTACCCCTATGAAATAAAAAGTGAACATTGCATTGACCTACCTTATAACCCAGAAGATATGAATGCAATGAAAACCAAACAAAGCCAGGGAATTTAAAAGTTTATCTTGCTTTTAAAATGATTCCAGTGAAATTGGAGGCAATTTTGGTATTTACTACAGAAAGGAAATGTGTTGCTCATTCTAACCTCAGCCTATTTAACATACCAAACCAAATGATGGCAAAGAGAGAATCTGAATTAAGATATTCTCAGTTTACAAACTATGATCGCTACTAACAAAATATAAAAAGCACAACATTCATGGTGTACTTTTACTCCAGTCCCTTCTGCATGAAGTTTCTGGCTTCTGGGAAGTTACCTTATTTACTCTTTAGTTCCTTGTGTTTTAAACACTTGCCTTTTCCCTGACTTCTAATCAATATATTATTAGTATTTGTACTAGAAACTCACAATTTAAATAACAGTTACATAACAAACTCAACCATAATGCAAAGCTTAAAATACTGACCTTTATGCATGTCTTAATGTAATCATATAACATTTTATAAAATTACATGATAATTACAATTTTGTGTGCAAAGCATTATTACCTGTGTCTGGAGTGAGTCCGAACTTCTCTGCTCCTGTGCCATGCAATGTGTAAGTAATTTCTGCATTGGAACGAATATCTGCATCTGTAGCAGATACCTGCATTATGAGTTTGCCAGGAAGGGCATCCTCTGGAACAGTGTCAGTGTATAAAGCCTGAAAGATTTTAAAATTTCATTGAAGGACATAACACGTAGAGTAAGTAGGGCTTGGAAAGGGGATGGAAAGAACGACAGATGAGATAATATTCTGTTTCAATGTTTGGAAAAACATGAAGTGAACTGGAGAATGAAATACCTGAAAATGATAAGGGCTTATGATTTTCCAATTAATTACCTCACATTTATTAAATTACACATAAAGCTAATTATTACTGAAACCACAGGGACTCTTGGGTGTCAATGCATAGTTAAGAACTCTAACCACTTGTCACTGATTAACTGCTAATTAAGTACATTCCCAAGGTAGGAGTTCTGAATTTTTGGCAATTTTTTCCTCTTTCAGTAAATCAACTTGTCTAGGTCTGACTCAATCTAGAAGAAACTGACGTCGATATTTTATGTAACAGTGCATGAAATACAAGCTTCCAGTTTAAAAGTCTCTGAGCACTCTAACAGTTCATTTAAATGAGGGATGTGATTTCAATTAGGACTGAGACTTATAACACCAATATTATCAAAAGAATAAAGCTAAAAACACTGACTTTCCAGTTTGTATTTAACTACAATAATTTGTATGCAAGTGATCACTGACTATTAAAAAGAATCAGTCACTGTATACTTGATCCTTCCTAGGACAAGAAAAGATTTTGTCTTTCTACCCAGTAACATCAAATCTGTGCTCAACAAGACAGCTATGAAGAATCCAATCATGCTAAAATTAATTAAAAAAAAAAAAGAAAAAAAAAGGCTATGAAAATCTAGGGGTTTCTTATAATGTAGCCATACTTCCCCCTTCTTGTTTGTTTTTTTTTTTTTTTTTTTTTTTTTCCCCCCCTCATTTTCCCATTCTCTACCTTTCATATCTGTTTTTGCAGACTATCAAATGTGGTAAAGTAGATAGTTTAGTAAAAAGAAAACGTTTATGGATTACAGATTTTTGATGTTGCTGAGTGCATCTGCAGGAAAACATTCCAGTCTTTTCAACTCATCTACTCTTATCACAAATACATCAACTAAGTGATGGTATGTGGCTTTCTTTGGCTTTGCTTCCTTCAGAAAAAAGAGCATATAAACTATAATGGCAGTAGCTTAGAACAATTCATATTTGGGAAAGCATGCACTAACACAGGAGAAATGAACTAAAATACTCCTCGTACTCTTTTAACACCCATAAAGTGTTAAAATTGTATCAATGAATTGTTGTTGTTTGCTTTTTTTTTTTTTTTTATTAACAGAAACTTGTCCATTGCTTTCTTTGACAGCAGTACTAGTCCAGTATCTTAGTAGTCCAAAGCTCTGTTACCAGCATAAAACGAATACCTATTTGTATCCTGAGAACTCCTGAGAAGCAGTTTCAGCTAAAGTGTGCTTACATTTTACCTACAGAAGCAGCTGGACGCGGAAGATAGAAGACTGTGCCTACCTTTTCACAAACAGGACTATTATCATTGGCATCAAGGACTTTAACCTCCACCACAGCTCTAGTTGCAAATGTCCCATCAGTTGCTGTAATATTTAGAAGATAATTGTCCTTTTCTTCCCTGTCCAGGGGCTTTTTCACATAGACTTTCCATTCATTCTGTATATTTTCAACAGCAAACTGTCCCAAGGGATCACCTCCTAAAATACGAAAAGAAGCATTTAATTAAAGACGAGGGAGAATGTTGCTCTGTCAACATAGTTTTTGAAAGAAAAAATCCAAATGCAATCAAGCACTTTCTGTGGCTTTATATGGAAAGAGCTTCATTTTTCAGGTAGATATAGTCAGTAGATGGCTCATACAACAAACCTAACTGCTGCCAATAGGATCTATAAAAATCAATATAGAGATTCATGTAGCATTATAGATAACATCATAAGACACTTACACAGAAAGAATAACATTAGAATACTCCACTGGAAAGCAATACTTATTTTACAATATTTCTTGGATTCCTTGTTTAAATGCATCATTGATTTTAGTGTAAATCTATATTTCTTAATAAAATGCGATATATAGGAAGCAAACAAAAAATTAGGAAAGCATGTTAAGCAAAGCACATGTCAAAGAGAAAGTCAAAGACCTGTTTTCTAAAACTCTTCTTCCCTTCCCCCCCCCCCCAAAGTCCTTATTTCATTTTAAGGCACACACATTCTTTCTCTGCAGCTACATGATTTCCAGTGTTCTTCAATAATTTGAAGGATTAAGTTATACCGCACTTCATTCCAGGACTACTCAAATGATTATTATGACATTACTCAAAAAGAGTTACCTGTAATGTAGTAAGAGACCTGTCTATTGGCTTCTTCTGTATCAGCATCGGTTGTACTTAAGATGGCAATTACTCCACCAGGAGGGTCATCCTCACTGACTGTTCCTTTATATATCTCTGCAGTAAAGCGTGGAGGATTGTCATTCACATCTGTAACAGTAACTTCAACCACAGCCATAGAAGACAGTTGAATTTTTTCACCCCGATCAGATGCGACCACTGTTATTTTGTATTTGTCTCGCTTCTCATGGTCAAGTTCTTTGAGAGTCGTAATCCAGCCAGTTTCCATGTTTATGGTAAAAGACTCTATAATGTCCAGTTCTTGAGAAGGATCTAAGCTGTAAGTGACCTGCCCGTTGAGTCCTGAATCTGAGTCAGTGCCTTTAACTTGGATGACTCTTGTTCCAGCTGGCATGTTTTCTACGATGAATGCTTCATATGGATTAGACTCCAAAACTGGTTTGTTATCATTTGCATCTTTTACCTGAATGCTTACCTCTACAGTGGAAACAACATTATAATCTTCATTTGTATACTGTGCTAGCACTGAGAATTGGTACCACTTAGTTGTTTCATGATCAAGATTCTTCTCAAGTTTCAGCTTTCCAGTCTGTCGGTCAATCACAAAAAAATCATCTCTATTGCTTTCAGGAGTGTTTCCTTTAATCAGACTATATACCAAAGTCTGATTATGCTCCGCTTTGATAACATCTATCTCAGTTCCAATTGGAATGTCCTCGGAAACCGTGTAAGAATAAAACGGTTCTGAAAATTTTGGAAGAGGCACTTCTGGTGGTAGTATTCTAACATAGACAGGAACAACTGACTCTTTCTGGGGGGATCCACCATCGACAGCTCTAACAAAGAAGGTTAGAAACTCATTTTCTAATCCAATTAAGCTTTCTTTTGTAGTAATGATACCAGACAATGAATCAATTTCTAAATTCTCTTTAACATTTTCAGACTCTGCTTCAATAGCATATGTGATATCTGCATTTGTACCCTCATCAGCATCAGAAGCCCAGATTTTAATGACAGAAGTACCCCGTGGAACATCAGATCCAATATTTACTTCATACTCTGTTGCTCGGAATTGAGGAGCATTATCATTGTCATCTGTAAGTATTACATTGACTGTACAGAAAGCGACTTTTCCTCCCGAATCTTTGGCCATTAAACTAATGGCAATAACTTTTTCTGCTTGTGTTTCACGGTCAAGCTTTTCAGAGGTAAATATTTGCCCTCTCTCATTTGTATAAAACCTATCTTTGGCAAAGTCATTTACAATGTGGTAAGTGATGTGGCCATAAGTACCAGAATCTTCATCTGTTGCTTTAACTTCAGTCACCAAAGTATGCAATGGAGCATTTTCAGCTAGTTCAACCTCATACTCATTCTGGCTGAAAACAGGGCTGTGCATATTGGCACTGGTTACAGTTATATGAACTTGGGCTGAACTTCTGAAAACCCCATCAGAAACAGACACATTAAGATTGTAATGTGACTTTAGCATCTGTCTGCGTAGGTTTGAGACAGTGATAATGCCAGTTTTACTGTTAATTACAAAATTCTTTTGGTCATTGCCTGTCAGAATGGAGTACTCCAGCTTGTCAACATCTGAACTATCTGCATCTGAGGCTTGCACACATGTCACAAAATGTCCACGGGGAGCCAGTTCACTAATTTTAGCTTCATAAAGCAATTGGTTAAAAAGAGGGGGATTGTCATTGAGATCAGTTATATCAACAGTTACAATAGTGTCACTGCTCAAGGGCAGCATGCCACCATCTATTGCCCTTATTAGTAACTTGTGTTGCTGAATTTTTTCGTAGTCCAAAGTTCTTGCTGTGAGAATGAGTCCAGTGCTGCTGTCTATGTGGAAGTAGTCATGACTTTCACTGTTATCCTCAACCAAATAATAGGAAATCCCCCTGTTTGTTCCAGAATCAGCATCTGTAGCGCTCACTTGTACAACAGATGTTCCAATGACAGATGCCTCAGAAAGGGTTGCAGTGTAAGACTGCTCTGTAAACACAGGAGGATTATCATTGATGTCTTCCACTATTATGTCTACAAACACATCAGCATGTGCCCCAGTTAGGGAGTCTGTTGCCCGAATACTCAGCTTGTAGGCTGGATGAGATTCGAAGTCAAGAGGGGCAACAACATTTATAACTCCAGTGTTGAAGTTGATAGTGAACTGATTGAAAGGATCTCCATCTGTGATGCTGTAAAACACTTTAAGTCCTTCTGGGCTGATTGCTTGTACATGTACAACAGGACTATGGAGCTGAATGTTTTCTGGTATCTCTGCGCTGTAGAAAGGCTTTTCAAAAACTGGCATAGCTTTATTCATAACTGTAATTGGGACTATAACTTCAGCAGAAAAAGCAGGTTCTCCTCCATCTTTTGCCACTACTGTGATCAGGTACTCCTTATTTAGTGTGTCTGGTTCAAACTTTTTCTTCAGTGAGATTTCGCCAGTTGGATCAATTTGGAAATGTTCATGATGTTCTTTAAGATAGTAATGTACCTCTCCATTTCTGCCTGTATCTTTGTCTACAGCAGTGACACGTCGAACAACATGGCCTACTTCAGCGTCTACTTTAACAACAGCATAATACGGAAGATTAACAAAAAACGGAGCGTTATCATTTACATCTTCCACTGTCACTTTAACTACAATATGTGCAACAACTGATGGTTTATGTTCCTCTGTCACTTCTATGACCACATCAAAAGATTCTTGCTGTTCACGATCAAATGGTATTCCTGTTGTTGAAAGGACTCCTGAAGTTGGGCTTATTTTAAATCTGCTGTCTGGATTTAGAATATGGTAAAACAAAGGCTCATTTATTTGATTCCCTATAGCAGTAACCACAGCTATTGTTTTTGCCTCGGTGGAATTCTCCTGCACTGTTGCAGAGTAAGAACTCTGTGTGAATTTCAGCTGGCTTGTCTTGCTTTCTTTCACATTAATTTTTACAGATGCAGTGCTTGCAAATCTGCCATCAGATGCTCTCATTGTTAATTCATATCTGCTTCGTAACTGAGTTGTATTTTGTACTGTTATATCTCCAGTCTTAGGGTTTATTGCAAATTTTTCTCCAATGTTGCCGTCGATAATGGAATAAATTAATTGTGAAAAAACGCCTGAATCAGCATCTGTGGCATTTACGCTGATGACTTTCACGCCTTTATAGGTTGGAACCAAAATGGATGTCTCATACAACTCTCTTGAAAACACAGGAGGACAATCATTGATGTCAATTACATAAATAGTAACATTAGCTGCATATTCTGCATATAAACGTGGTATCCCCATATCATGTACTTGAACTGAAAAGTGGAAAATGTTTGTCTCCTCGTAGTCCAGACTCATTACTGTTCGAACGGCACCAGTGCTAGAATCAATGGCAAAATACTTGCGGACAGATGGTTCAACAATTTGATAAACAAGCAAAGCATTTGATTCTTTATCAGCATCTGTAGCTCGAATTACTAATGGGACATTCTTGTCAGTTAGAACCACACTGTTAATTGAAGCTGATTCACTGATGAGTCCTGTATATTCAGCCTGCATAAAAATTGGTGTATTGTCATTCTCATCGCGAAGATGGACCAAAACAGTTGCATTAGTGGACAAGCCAGCCATGTTTGTTCCCTGCACAGTCAATGTGTAAATGGGCAAAGTTTCAAAATCAAGAATCTTCTGAGAAACAATGACGCCTGAGTTGGGGTTGATAGCAAAGGCATCACCTATATTACCATCCTTTATTTCATAAATGACTGAAGACTGACTGTATGCTGTAACCATTCCAACAAAACTGCCAATGCTGGCACTTTCACTAATTTCTGTAGAATATTCTTTGGCTGTGAATTTTGGTGAGGCGTTGTCAGAAACTGTAACAAATATGCGCACAGAGGTCACTTCACTCATTGGAGGATCTCCTTTGTCTGTAGCTTTTACTATCAAGTTGTATTCTTCCTGGTTACTACGATCTAATTCCTTTGCAATTTTAATCATACCCAAGATGGGATCTATAAAGAAGGAATTTCCAATATTGCCTATGAGAAAAAAAGAAAAGTAATTAAGATAAAGGTATATACAAATTAAAAAAAAACAAAACAAAAGTTTATTTGGCCATGTACTAAAACAGACAGAGAAAATAAAGACAATTTTGTTTAACAATCATTTGTAGCCTCTCAAAGTTTTCTGTCATGAAGAGCTCGCACTAATTCTAAGTTTATTTGTGGAACCATAAAAAGTTAGTAGAGCTATCCAAGACTTGAAAATAAATGCAAAATATTTGACTCATTTTTCATTTAAAAAAAAAAAAAAAAACAAAAAACAAAAAAAAACCCTCAAAAGATGGCAAGTACTCTGCAAATTTCAACATTATAAATTATTTATTTTCTTTAAATTATCTTTGTAACTGAGTTTGTGCATAAGCCCACTTAAGTATCTACTGAAGTTGAAAAAATTATGTTCATAAATTAACATCAGTGGAACACAAGTTAAATTTCATGATCTAAAATAACTAGACTGTTCTGAAAAATTGAAATGTTTTAATGATGTGTTAATTGTCATCATGTTAATTGTTTAAGCATTAAAGCACTGCTTCAAAATTAATCTTTCTGAACTGTATCAAAAGTTGCATTTCTAATTTCATATTAATACATAGGCAAGTTATTCCTTGTGATGAAGTATTAGGGAAAAAAATAATACTACCTGCTAATTATTGCCAGCTGCCACTTGATAAACATTTGTTTTCTTTATACTTCCAAATATAAAGAACACACGGCACACAATATTCAGCTCATGTACTAAATATAGTGAGTTTTAACATTTTACTTCCTTAAAATTTATGTTACTAAAGCCATGTTCTCAGCATGGAAAAAAATTTTAAGAACTTCTGAGTTATGCATACAAGTAGGCAAAAGATTGTTGGTCTTTTTTTTTTTTTTTTTTTTTTTTTTTACGTGGAGGCTCTAAACACAGTGGCATTCTTAGAATATCCCATTACAAATCTAAACAGTAATTACAAACATTTAAGGAATGTTCCTTCCATAAGCTTAGAATATCAATTATAATGCTTTAACCTCCCGGTCCTATAAAATAAACTTAACCTAAGTCTTACATTTACTCCTATAAAAAGCTAGAAGAAATCAAGAGAACAGGGTTTAACTTAATTTTAGACAGCATGCATACACATATTTTTCTTACAATGTTTTGGCATTGATAAAACAAGAACTACTAAACTAGCAAAGGGGAAAATTTCATGAACATTAGTGTCCTGCCTAGCAAAAAAGTAGTATTTTTTACAAATAACAGAAAAAAAAACATATTTTTAGAATTTTATCAAATATATTATTCTTGTTCAAACAATTATAATTGCAGCTTCATTTTAATAGTGTTTAAATGTGTTTTCGAAACAAAATAACATTTTGGAGGAAGAAACGAATAATGCTTACAAAATACAATTTACATACCTTTACAAAATAACTTATGTCAAACAAGAATAAACACTTGTGTATAACACCTTGCATGCAACCGTAACTGAACAAATTTTACCTACTGTTCTGTTTAAAATGCAATTTCTTATGCTTGTGACTGGGACTTTTGTTTTAAATCACTTTCTAGATTGAAGGTCGTACAGCACATAGTTAATGAAATGTAAATGACTTTTTTTTTCTGGCATAGGGAGGTTCAGGACCTTAGTTATAGTAGGCTTGTACCTAGATTTCATGGGCCAAACCAAAACTCACTTCTGCATGCTAAGTGAACTCAATCTGTGCCATCCCATATTCACACCATTCGAAATCACTGTCATTAGAACATCATTGTTATAGGCATATTCAGGAAGACACTATGAAGTGAAAAATAAGTAGCTGCACTTAACATTCTTCTCTGGTCTATGATCTGAAGGACTCTCTATGGTAAATTGACTGGCTATTAAAGGAATTCTTAAATATTTTATTGAACGAGAATAGCAATCCTGATTTAAAATTGGCTAGAGGGAACCCTGCAAAGCAAGCCCTTCCCTGCTACTTGTATCAGAAAGTTTAACTTAAACTGGGACAATTCAGCGGTTATTTCTGCAGAACTATATGGATATCATAAGTATCATCAAATAATATTTTAGAAAGATGCAAGAACTAAGATGTAAGAATGTCAACATACCTGATTCAATAGAATACACAATTTCAGCATTTTTCCCTTTGTCCTTATCTAATGCTGTAACCTGGAGCACTGCTGATCCAATAGCTGCTGACTCATATACCCGTCCTTCATAAGAAGAGCTGGTGAACCATGGAGCATGGTCATTCGTGTCACTAACATTAATGACGATCCTAGCATAGTTGCGCTTTACAGGAACATCTTGATCTCGAACCTGAAACAATTAGCATAACACTAGTAATTATCACTAATAACTCTGAAGTTCATCAAACATTACTAATAATTCAACGTTCAATCTGTACCAGAGACAAAGCCTGCATACAAATTAAACACACAAAATCAATGAATGTTTGTATTATGGGGACAAATTAAAAAGACATTAATGAAAAAAACTTTTATAGGATACAGAACAAATATTGTGCTTATTTACCATTACTGTGAGAATATGCTGGTTCATGGTCTCATGATCCAGTTTCTCTGAAGTATAAAGAGATCCAGTTCCAGGGTCCAGACGGAATTTTTTAAGACTGATGGGATCTGTGCTGCCCTGCATAGTATAAATGAGTTTATTCTTCTCATCTCTGTCCGTGGCACTGACTTGCAAAATTTCTGTCTCTGGTACAGTGTCCTCAGGTATAACAATTTCATATTTTGATGCAGAAAACTGAGGCCTGTGGTTATTTGTATCTATAACTTTGATGTATACCTGAAATGATACAATAGGGAGCGAAAAACATTAATCATATTTGGGAAGCAAAGATGAAAATTAGATCATAATGCTAATACAATTCCAATGGAAGCATTTATTATTATTATTATTTTTTTCTTCTCTTTTCAGAAGGAGAGACAGGTATAGGGAAGAGGTAGAGGAAAAAAGGGACTCACTAAATCCAAATCTGCCTCACCTTCCTTAAAGTCAAAAAGAGTTTCTAAGAAGATTTGAAGGATTTTATTCTAAGTAACAGCAAAAAGATAGCTGCATATAACTACCAAAGTCTTGAACCAAACCCTGCAGGCACCACAGTATAGCCTCATGAATTGAATTGACAATCTGGGAATACAAAGACAGAAGTGGGTGTGTAATTTTTGGGTAACTCTGTATTATAAAATACAATGGTCTTCCCAAAAACTGGGATGTCACCCACTCTGCTAGCTGAAATAATTGTTACCAGAAAGACTATTTTCAATAATTGCCCTCAAATAAAAAAAGGATAGACAAGCACATAAAATGTAATATAAGAGAGTTGAAGAGGGCAAGTGTGCAGTCTTAAGAGTTAGATATAGAATAAAATGCTACACAAGGAATAAAAAAAAGAAGTTGTAAGTTTATTTGAAACCACAAAACAACCTGCGGGTAAACAAGGTCACCAGGAAATATAAAAAAGCAATTAAAACAAAGGAAGCCTGTGCTAAATTACAATTCTGCTTCAGTCCCATTTACTAAGAAGAACAGGGAGCATGACCCTACACAAAACAAAATAAAAATGTGATACTGGTAAAGCAGTGGGGCTGGAATAAGCTGCTAAATGAAATAAAAAATTCAGCAAGACAAGATGAGAACCACACACAGATTCTGCTGAATTGCAGAGGAACAACAAATAGATGGCAATGCTCCTAATGTAACATGCACTGCTAATAATACTGAGCTCCACTGCCAGGCAGCAGGGGCATGCGCATGTACACGTGTGTGCACACTGGTATCTGCAGCCACAAGCACAGCCCCCTAAATATTTTACTCATAGGCGTTCCAGATCAGTGAGACATAATCCATTATATGGCACATCCTTCAGTGTTTGCCTCCTGTGACAAATACAAACTATCACCACTTTTTATAGGAAAATGCTGCCTCCCACAACCTACTAGAATTCTCAGAAAACAGAAGAAATAGAAAATAACCAATTCTTTGGCACATCAATAAAATCCCTCGCAAGAGGTTGCTATGGAAACTAAGGAGTTTGGCTTCTTTTCTCATTGATTAGAAACTACTTACAGGTAGAAAATAAAAAGAAAAAATACTGATTTCCAGTAGAGAGAAAATTAATGGTAGGTTATCCAGGAGGTCTTTTAGGTCAAAGTTATATTCATTAACAAATTCAATTGGAAAATGAACAGCAAGCATGAAGAGAATATGACCTTACGTATGCAATTTTTTAGATTATCATTATTAGAGCAACACAAAAAAAAAAAAGTTCTCTCTCTCTCTCTTTTTTTTTTTTTTTTTTTTTTTAATTCTGTATAAATTAATACACTTTAATGCATCCTGGAAGAAGAACTGATATCAAATTCTGAATGGTCCAGTACAGTCACTTCCATAGTAGTTTAGTAAAATATATACCTGCACATTGAATACTCACACTCAAGAAAATAAAAAATGAAACCAAATGAAGATGACTAACAAATGAAAAAGCAGAAAACCCCAACCTCAATATAAATCAAACTAGACTAGTACACATTGTATAAATAAAAGCTTAGGAGACCATATACAACACAATTCGTACACAGATAATGTGCTTTCAAAATCAGTACACCTCAACAACTTTTTATTCAATTCCCACCTTCTAGCAGATTATTAAGTTCAGACTCAGAAAAACAGTGAGTGATAAGATAAAGTGTAAATTTTGATGAATCTAAATCAAAATCATTATTTAAGTTCATGTGTATTCCTCTCCAGATAAGAAAACATGGAAACTATGGTAAAACTTGGTGGTGAGGGGGAATGCAACTCCAGAGCAACTGTGTTAGATCAATCTGCAGAGTGGAAGACGTGGCCATTCGTGCTGCTGGAACTACACAAAACCAGTGCAGGAAAACAGAATTTCTAGAACACGGCACCCAAAAAATTTTGCAAAGTACTAAATGAAATACCTGAAATGTAGTGACTGTGATGCCAACTAATTGTATTATTAACAGACATATTGCTAAGGAATTAACACAATGACTCAGTCGTCATAAGTGGCTTGCTCAGGTATTCAAATTACTTGTCAAATTACTTGCTCAGGCACGCAGCTTTTCTGAATACTGGTAAACACAACTGCAAAAACAATCTGATCTATAAGTGTAATCATTTTAAATGCACCTAAAATTCAGAGTTCATATTTGACTCGGCTGGAAAGGTCTTTTATCTACACACTTTAGGATTCATTTCTCACTCACTGATTTGTTACTTTATGCCTATCTGATGGACAAGCGTAACGTGAATCCAAGTGCACTCTTGCAGTAAGGAAGGCTAACCACATGCTGGGCTGCTTGAATAAGGGGATCAGCTGGCAGGGGGAAAGGAATTACTCCCCTCTACTTAGCACTTGCTTGTGGGACTGTAGATCCACTATAGTTTTGAGCCCTGCTGAGCAAAACGGATCTTGACAAACTGAAAAGAAAACAGTTAAATGCTGTTAAAATTCAGACTTCTCAGAGGTGCACAGTGAAAGAACAAGAAGCAACACTGACAAGCTTCAATAAGGGAAATTACAAGTAGACATAAGATAAAAATAAAAATTTATTTTCAAGAAGGGTTGCCTAACACTGACATAAAAACATGTCCAAAGAAGATAAGCTTTAGTTTGGATATTAAGATAAATTTCTTTACTGCAAGGGTTATGTGGCATTAGAACAGGCTGCCAAGGGAAGTGGTTGAGTCACCATCCCTGGAGGTCTTCAAGAAATGTGCAGATATAGAAATTAGAAACATGGTTTAGTGGTGGACTTGTCAGTATTAGGCTAAAGGTTGGACTAGATGATCTTAGAGGTCTTTTCCAACAGGAATAATTCTATAAAGAGGTGGAAGTCCTGTCATCTCAGGTGCTCAGAGCTGGACAAGTCCTTGAACAACTTGATCCAACTTTACAGCTTGCTCTGCTTTGAGCCACTAGGCTTAACTAGATGAGCTCCAGGACTTCCCTCCAATCTAAAGTCTTGGTCTAAGAACTAATAGACTAAGGAAACCCTGCTTTCAAGACAGATATTCTTGACGATGCTAAGTGACAGATGCTAGATGTGCAATTTCCTCTCAAACGTGAAAAGACCAAATTGTCATGTAAACTGTTAAGGCCTTCACATTAAATATGAGGCAACAGAAGACAAAAGTAAAATTGCACTCTCAGTTATTAAAGACCCACACACTATGAGATGGGTTTGTGTGCTTGAGAACAAAGTAACTACATGAAGAGTTTGTGCTACTCTAAAGTAAAATGTATAGTAAAAGACAATTCTGCAAATTTTCAATGAAATTATTTAAAGATTCAAATTAATTATATGAGTATTATCACCTAAGAAAGAAGTTTCTTTGTGAAGAGGCACACAATAGAAAAGTTTGACATTAATAGACCATAATGTGATCTCTGAAATGAAGCAGTGTGGAACTGAAGAGACTTGACTGACTCTGCAGGGCTATGTAAGGACTGGATTGCACAATTTTTCTCTCCTCACAGATCTCTCAGAGAACAATACAGTCTGATGATACAGAAAGAGAACAAAGCAAACCAGGATTACTTAGGGGAAGGACTTGAAATGAATTACTTAAATAGCAGGTGAAACTGAAATTTGCATAGGAATGCATTGATTTTTAGTATGTTATAGAGTGGATATGTGTCACTGGCAAAACACATTGTGTAATGTTTAAAAATGATGTTCTTTTGGATTGTTTTAAACTAATTTTTCATTTGCTGAATTCTTGTTGAGTTTTAAATCTCCTCTCTTCATTCATAATAATATTATAGTTACTTTGACATGTTTATATTCATGTTCATAAACAAAAAGTTTTATTATCCAGAGATAATAAAAATGCATTCTGTTTCCTTTATGCTTCTGTGGAGCAGAGTGGTGATCACAAGCAAAAATGCACATTTAATCAATGAAGAACATTCTATCCTTCATTCCTAAGTCAACCCCAAAGCATAATGTCCATATAAATTTTGCACAAAGCAACATTAAATATTCTGCAAAGTACAGCAATAGGTAAAATGCCGCAATTAGCTTTACACCATTTCAAGTGTTACTTCTCATGAAAAGAATTGATAGTCATAGCAAGGACTGGAAGTAGCATAGCTCAAAACAGGACTTTTATTTATTTGTTTTCAATAGTTCGTATATTGCTTCTCGTATCTTGTGAATAACCTTTTCTGTTTAAGACCAAAACATAATAATCTGAAAACCTTAGTACACTGATTTGCTTTTCAAATTATAATCCTTCCTAGTCATCTCTAATATCATTTGTCAAACACCACTACTGTAGGCCTGGAATTTGCTTGTCCTTATTTTGCATCATGCATTTGGCATTTAGATGTGCACAAAATTCTAATAGCCTCCACGCCTACGGCTGCTGTATTTTTCAAAAAAGCTATTTAACTGAAGTCCTGAAAGAGTCAAATGCTCTACAGATGTTAAGGGCCCAAGGCCAGCAAAAGCCTTCTAGTTTAAAGTCAGATTCAATACACTACTTGTACACAATGAGATCGATGTTTCGTGTGTCTCGTCCTCCTTCCCAATATCTTGAAAATGTCGTTAGCTTTTTCAAGTTGAATTATAAAATTACTTAGTATGCTGTTAATCAAGGCCTGTTAAATTGTTTACTGTATTTCAAATGTTTACTTTGTAAGCTAAAAGCTGCACACAGCTTATTGCTGTTACTAATGTATGCACTCAGTATTCAGTTTTTGTGTCTGTCACTCCTTATTAACTGTTTATCAGCTCTTACAAGGATCCAAAACAACATCAATATTCAAAATTTAACCAGGATTATTTCAGCAGCAAGTAATGGATTGTACATGCTGGTAGCCATAAATAACACCTTCAACTTTGATTTCACATTAACATTTTTTATTTCTCTGAAGTTAAGCCTCATTCCTGAAATGCATCTTCTAAACTACAATGCTGAGGGCTATGTTAACAGATCAGTCCATTTGGGTGGGCTGAGTTACGGAAGAGATAAGAAAATCAGGAGTTATGGGGAGAGATAAGGGAATCTGTTGAAATCAGGAGTCTGTACATGCACCAACAGAGTTTGCACTAATCCATGCTTCTCAATCTGTATACCACAGTATCATGAGACTCAAACAGCAACAGTGTAACTTGTCCTTTTCCCACAGGCAGAGGAAAAAGGATGATAATGACAAGGAAGTTTCTGTGCTCTTGCAACAGAAACCACAACCTCTCTTCTTGCCAACTGTAGCGGAGAGAGGAAAGTAGAGACACAAATGAAAGTCATACTAAAAGCTATCAGAAATAAAAGGACTTCAAATTCAAGACTAGTATTCTAACTCTTCTGCAGAAGGTTGTTGTGGCAAATGGTTATAACGTTCAACCAGCTTTACAAAATGCTAAAACAACAGTTTCATTTAAAGAAATTGGACAAAAGCTACAGGGTGCACTTCTGAGAAAAACTAAATGAATCACATAACCCAGAGAAGAGAAAGGGTGAGGATTAAAGTATTTCTGTGACCTTCCAATTCTTGGTTGTTTCAGGAGACAAAAAAAGATTATGGTTCAAATGTGACAGCTCAGGATGCTTGCTATGTATTCAGCTACATATAAGCAACAGCGTGGATAGAATATCTGCTGTCATTGAGACCATAAATTCATCCTTTACTAATTCAAGCTCTACTGAGGGACCTGTTGTCATATTTGGAGATTTGTGGATTACCATATCACTCATAATCGTCACCATTAAAGTAAAAGCAAGCTCTCGAACAAAACTGCTATTCTTGTACTCTTCAACTACAGAATTTAGTATATTTGACCTATCAAATGCAGTCATCTCAATAAAGACCCTGTTTCAAATCCTAAATGTTGACAAGCTATTTTTTGCTCTGGCTGGAAGGGGGAAGATGACATATAAGACACAGGGTAAAACAACAGAAGAACATACATATCATACAAAAGTTGAACAAGAAATTACGTTCATAACACAGATTTCTATGTACATAAGAGTACCAACATGTTTATTGCTCTTTGAGCTCTGTAACTGAGAGGTAACCCAATTACAGATAACACAAATATATCACCATCTTTATCCAACAGTTTTAATGCAGTAACTAAAACCTTTCTTCTCCATCTGGAAGAAAAGGAGAGCTCCTCCATGCTTACAGCTCCATTCACACCAACCTCAGGTAAACCTTATTTCCAACTATAATCAGGTTGTGTGCTGGGGGAAGAAGCTAGATGGGAGAAACAGGAGGGATAATACATCACAGCTCCCTTTACTATGAGCTGTTTCCACTAGTGTCACAAAATACTTCTGCCTTACAGATAACTTTCTATTAACCTGACTGCAAACACTTGCTACTGCCATGGAGTCTTAGCAAAGAAATTAAAGAAATGTGACTTGTCATATATTGCCAAACACTGTCCAGAAAGCAGCTATCTCTACCTCTACTGAAGGTAAACAATACTACTCAGGAGGATATACAATGATGCTATCACCTAAACCTCATTTCTATAACACACACCATGCAGAAGGAGAAACTCAGTTTCAAAAAACAGTCATTGGTTACTGTACCATTTGCCAGCCACAGACCTTGGAAAAAAAATATAAAAACTTACCCTGGATTTTAAAGACCATTGTAAGTAATCATATAATGTGGTGCTTTGGGAGGAGTAGGATAAAGAGGGGATAACTCAAATAAGAAGTATTAACCCTTTTCTTTTGAGTAAATCATGCATTGAAAGGCTTTGTTTCTACTTTCATTTTCTTAGCTAATGTAGAAACATGATATAAGTTAAAAGCTGCCAACTCAAACTACAGCATACTAAAATACACCTTCCTGGACTGCCAAATGCCACAGCTCTATGAATATCATAATCCACTTCTGTTTTAGACAAAATACCTAATTTATTATAAAGCATATTAATTGTTCAGAATGAAAAAAAAAATTACATAGAAAAGGAAACTCTCTCTCCCCACGCAGCTCCATATTCCTCCTTCTACAAACACTTCTTCATTAAGTCCATTACCTGAGTGCTGATAGATCTGGTTCCATCTGTTGCCTCCACCGTCAAGTTGTAATTTGATTTCTGTTCTGCATCAAGAGGTCTAGCAACAATGATAGTTCCAGTGCCCTTGTCCACATCAAATCGACTGTCATAGTTGCCACCTTGTTCAGGAAATGAGGAGAGAGAGAAGTTCATAAAACACAGCATCATTGTTTCATGTTATGGTCATGTTCTTTCTTCAGATGCTTAATGAAGGTGGAACTATATACACATGTACTTATATACACATTTATTTTAAATCCTTTTTTTTTTTTTTTTTTTCTTTTCTTTTTCCTGGTAATGCAGTATGGTGCTACTTAAAATATTTGAAACTGACTAATTTTGGACAAAACTGATTTGTCTATTCTACTGTCTATGACATATGTCTATTTTAGTAGGATAGATTTTTAGACAGGATTCTCTATTTTTTAATCAGAATTTTAGGATTCCAAATAGTGGGAAACTAAGAATTACCAGGTGAATTGTGATAGTTTATTTTATGAGCAGACATTCAGGATAAATAGTGAAAAACATACTTTGTATTGAAATAAATGAAAACCCCAAATCAGAAATACTGTCAAATTTATATCTCTTGAATCAGAGTATAAATTACTATACTCATACATGAATATAGATAAGGTTGAAAAAGCTCCAATACCTCCAAAGGATACTCAGGTCAATGCAGAGTATCTGAAGAACTCATTACCTAACCCCTCCTTACTGAAGTAGGATTTCAGATGAGTGCTAAATGTTTAAATGACCAATGCCCACGCTGTTTTTCTGAAGCAAATTATCTTCCTTTGCCTAACTTTCAAATTTCCCTTTGAAATATAGTTAAATAACCATGCGGATCAATAGCTACACTTAGTCATTTAAACATTTAATTGATCATCATCATCAAGCCATTCTGAGCAGACCATTGTGAGAATACAATGTCCATGATGTCCAAATATTTTTAACAATGATAAATATTGCCATTTACCTTCAATTGCTTTAGGCCTCTCAATAAACTGCCTAAAATGGACGAGCCAATTTTTATTTTGGTCACGCCAGTGCTAGATATGGCAAACCAATTTCTCCTGATTATGTACATTTGTTTTTCTAATTGCATTTTACAAAGATAGGATTCAGATAAGTTCTGCATACTCTGTTTATTTATTATTTTTTAAATAGTTTTTACATGCTATGTTTTGTAAATCATGGAATGTCTTTTAAGAAAAACCAAGGCTAGAAGCGAGTGGGTAAAGTTCCCAAGGTTGCAAATTCATACTTAATCTAAGAAAGAACAGTAAATACTGAAATGGGCCCCCATTCACATGTAAAAGGATTTCACCTTTAGAAGGTTCCACTGCATGACAGACATATCGGGTTGGGAAAGATGGACTGGATTCTGCTTCACTGGATTTAAGATAGTTGGTAACAATTAATGACAAACATAATGACTTTTTTTTTTTTTTAGTTTCACTGAAAGCCAGTTTCTCTTAGTGGCTCTGATTGACATGAACAGATATCAACTGAATAGCATGAAACATAGCATCTTTGTTTTGAGCAGGTTTACATGAAAAAAAAAATACTTTGGCTTTGTGCAAGATGTTAACTTCAGAAAATGAGTCTAACTTTTTATAGCTGGTATGTGATACCAATTTCTCAGATGGCTAGGAAAGTAGAATTCAGTATCTCAATGGAGTAATCTCCATTATAAGGGAAGAACAGGGTGAATTAACCTTTTCATTTAGTTTCCCTGATACAAGGACAAGCTCTTCTAACCAACTTTATTTTCTTCCCTTTTCAAGGGAATCACAAAGACATTCCCTAATTTTTTACAGTAGTGGTGGTAGTAGTAATCCGCTGAAGCAGAACTCAACCCAAACTTCTGCATCTGGTACACTGAAAGTGTAACAGCAACAGTTTTGGTTAAAACCAAAACTGGAAGCTATGAATTGATGCAGTATAAATGTAATGATGACAAAACAAAACAAAAACGAACCTGTCACAAATGCAACTGTGAGCACTTTGATTTCCGAAGGGTTAATAAAATAAATATTTTATAAATGTACGCTTTCATTTCAGATCTCATAATCTGGTAATAAATTATGTGATCTCAGCAGATACCTTCTGCTGTACAGTTCAGGTCACAAGCCATCTGAAAGATGTAAAATACTTCACTAGCAAGCTTGTCTCCTGGCTCAGCCAAAAAGAAAGAAAGCATGGAAAGCAAGCACAGAACACAAAGGAAAGCTGTCAATCAAATTAATTCATGCTATTAGAAACAGTAAAAGAGGGCAGTAAAGTGATAGTCTACAAAAGTAGCTGATAACTCATCAACATGGTCATATATCAAACTTTCCAAAAACACTTTCACTAAGAAAACAATCAGAAAAATTTCATTTTCTACAGTTTGTGGACAAGTCCTGTTCTTTCCCCTTTGGAGTTTTCTGCATTTGTCTTTTTAAAAATACCATCTGTTTACTCTGTTAAGCACAAAATAAAAATGCTGTAAATATTAAAACTATGCTACATGCTTTGAAGCAACAATTCAAAATAACACTATCATCAGAATTCTATTCATTTGTACACACTACTCAGAGTGCACAACAGTTGAAACAAACTAAAAAGATTAGAAAAATGCATCTCTAGTCTAGTTAACAAATTCTGCTAATTAGAACCCAGAAAATGCTATTGGTTTACTCGGTAGAAACTCTAAAGACTGGGATAAAGGATATCTGAGTCCTCTTCTGTTTACTGTCCTTCATCTCTGTGAACCACTCACCTCTTTCTGACAACATCCCTTTCTTCACCTTTCCTTTAATGGTCTCTATCTGGTCTACAGATGTTCTTGTTTGTTGACTGGATGACCCTGTCTGAATTGGAGCCTTCTCCTCATATTCCATCTTGGCTCACTTAAGCTGTTTTTATATTTTCTGATTTTCTGTTCCTATGTCTATGTGGATGCATGTCTGGGAGAACAGTAAAAGAACTGTCTCAGTTTCAAAATACCTCTAATGAAAATAGCTTTGCCCCTACAAGAATACAAGGAGGCATCTTTGAACCCTTTATTTCCTTTACCAAGTTTTACAGATCTCTTTCCCCACTACTTGTCTAAAAGCAAACTCTTTTTATTTGACTCTGATCTGTTCGGACAAAAACTATTCTTTTCCCCTGGAATAGATTCAAAGGAATCGAACAAAAACTCTGTGGAACTATTTAATACATTGGCAATTTTATCAGTACTGTCACATGCTGTTCACATATGTAGCATGCATTCAGGAAA
This sequence comes from Aythya marila, assembly GCF_965140915.1. NCBI lineage: Eukaryota > Metazoa > Chordata > Aves > Anseriformes > Anatidae > Aythya > Aythya marila. The sequence continues at coordinate 19,360,597 of NC_139045.1, read as the reverse complement.
TAGTTCTCTGTACTAGTGAGTGCTTGAATGTTTTCTGAGAACACCTTCAAATATTTGGCATTTCTATATTCATGCTACACTTATCAGTTTTACAAACGTTGTCTTTAACTGCTGCCGTTCTCAGAATCCCCTAAAACAAAAGTACCAATAGAAAAGATCTTTAAATTGATTAGATTTGTAAGAAGTGATTTTTTAAAAAGTTCGCCCCAACAGCTAAGGACAACTTCACTCCATAACCATGGATAACATGTTTAGTTGTAACTAAGGTCCCTTATCTCTCTCGTGAATGTGGTGGAAAATCTGAATCTTACAGGGCTATCTTAAGACCAGAAACAGTTTACTACAGATACCTCTCCTGAAACAAGGCTCTGATGTTCAACTTGATCCTGAAATGTAACACAGGTCAGAACTTGTTTTTAGTATCAGTTATACAGTGAACACTCTCTGTATTCCTGGTACTCAGTGGTTTAATGAGTTAGTCTAAAATTAAAAAAGTACTATTAATTTTGTCACCAGAGCATCTATGTATAGTCATATTACTGACTAGAATTCCACTTCCAATGGCAGAGATTAAAGCATGTTATAACAGGAAGAATATGTAAAGAAAAAGTTTGCTGGGGTTAGTAGCACACGAGCTTTCCTTTTAGTACTGAATCAGAGGACAGCAGCAGATTGAGGGGCAGCCCAGAGGAAAAGAAATCAGTGTGAACAGTGTAATCTCTCTTTGGGTGTACTATCCCTATTTGCAGAAAAGTGGCATTTTATTTCTTTCCCTATCATATAACTTTTAAGATTGATTTGATTTGTTTTAATTTTACTGACACAATATTCATAAGTCATTTACAAAACTGCAACACAGCAAATATTTTGCAATGCAATTTTATTTTTTGATATATAGTGGCATTGATAAAAACAGTCGTTTTGATTTACAACAAAATAAATCCTACAGGAAAAAATATCTACTGCTGAAGAATGCCAAAACTGCATTACTTAGAAGAGTGGTTAAGAAACCAAGCTGCAATGAGCCCTCCAGTATCTCAGACTCCATGCATTCGTTTCTAATAATAAAAGCCCTTAAGGCATCCTTACCCGTTATGTCAAACCAAAGTGGTGTTCCAAGAGGTTCAACAGCTATTACGCCAATCATGTGAGCAACTGGGTCGCTTTCCATCACCGTAAAAGAAAAAAATGCTTCCTCAAAATAAATGGGCTCTGTGGGTGGGACAGGCTTTGGAATCCATTCTATGTGAAGCCGTGTAGTTGATGATTTTTGTGGACGACCATTATCTACAGCTTTAATCTGTGAAACAGACACAACTTTTAAGCTACAGAGTCATATAAATCATTATGTCACATAAATGGAAAAGTAATAATAAGCTCCAGGCATGTTTGTTTGTGTGAGATTTATCCAGAATGGCTAAGTGTCTCTCAGAGTGCTACTTGCCCCTCATTAGTTGGGGAGCAAATGGAGAAAAAAAATGTAGCACCTGACAGTAGCATAAACTGTTACCATAAATTCACTTTTATTTCACTTTCTTCCTGAAAGAGAGTCAATGTGATTGTTTATGCTCCCTTATTCTGTTCATTATCTGTCAAGTTCTGGAAAAGAACTGTAGCTTCTTGATTCACTTGCTCAATACAAGCATCTGAAAGCATCCTTTAAAAAACAGTACCAACCCACAAAGCAATACTTCTCGATTTGTTGATGCTTTCCTTCCTCCAGATACTGCAGTAACTCATCTGCCAGCTACTGAATAAAATGTGATGAGAATACAGATAAAAGAATATTTCACATATTCATGATATATGAGATTTTGACTCACGGAAAGGATATCATATTCCCTCGCTGCAGAAAACTTTTTGGATGAAACCACTCCAGTTTTAGGCTCAATGAAGAATTTGCCATGTTCATCACCATCTTCAATGCTGTAAGAGATCTCCGCATTGGGGCCTTCATCTTTATCTGCAGCAATAACTCGATAGATTGGCTCTCTCCTAGCAGTTCTTTCTCGTTCTGGCTTACCGCGCTCTGGAAGCCTGATTTTGTAGAACTTTTGCAAAAATTGAGGCTTATTGTCATTCTCATCTAAAACCTTCACAATCACTCGTGCAACTGTTGATTTTGCAGGAATACCATTATCTGTTACTGTTACCTGTTTTTTATTAAAAAAAGATACAGTTAGTGTTCAATTCAACTATGGTCTTTCTGACAACGCTCTTTTAAAATCAGATTTTCCTATGACTGCAAAGTAATTCTCTAACTTCAGTTACATAAAGACTGTTGAATAAAGCTGTAATGGTAAATACTTAGAAAAAGAACTACAAAGAGTTACTCAGCTACTATCTTAACATTATCATGCTTTATGTACGGCATGAAGGAGTTGATATATATTAAATACATTCTGCTATTTTGCAGCATAGATATATATTAAATCTATTCTACTGTTTTGCAGCACTGTGGAGGAAATATTAAATTTTTGAGTTCAGGAACAGCACACAAGTATAGTATCTTTAATAACAGTTTCACTGTAATAATAATATGTTAACGTAATTTCAGCCTAGTGTTTCCTTACAACATTTCAATTTAATCATTTGATTTTACATCTCCAAGATGCAATTTATAATACTATAATTTTCAGAATTTGACAGGCCTATGCATTAAAAAACTATATTTTAAGACATAAAATCACTATCTTGTTTGAAAGAAGCTTAAAAAATAGCCTTTTAAAGCAATACACATAACAATCTATTACTGTAGCCTAACTGAATTGGGAAATGAAATGAAATCTGTTCTTCGAGCAATAGTCAAATTTTCTAATAAAAATGCCAGGAAATGAATAAGGAATCTTCTGCAAGCACTGATATGATGTTATTGATATATGCATATTGAACAAAAATACAGCAAAATTAAGAATTCTGTTAATTTGAAATCAGAAAACATAGAAAAAGATGGAAATGGACCAAACTGATATGAAAACATATCATATATAGCAATCTTACCTTATTACTTTACCTTTTACTATTTAACCCCTTATTGAGTAATATATTATTGTCCAATAATATAATTGCTAATAATTAATTGCTATAATTATTGGCTAATAAGGAGTTAAATATGTGCATCATGGGGTACAGAATAACTTGTCTGTTAACATAAAATTAATATTGCTCCATTATTGCTTAATTTTGAGCCAAGAAGAAAAATGGCAAATTTAAAGAAAATGAAGTTTGATTTAATGGCAACCTGAGTTTTGAAGACATTACCGATAAAACAAAAAGAATGCTAAGATATGAGAGAATGGCATGAAGCTGATCTAAAATAATAGCATGAAAAATAATCCATCAAATTGGAACTCAGAAAATAGTTACAAATTGGGAATAAAAGAATGGGGCATAGTAATTACTACTATATAAGCAGGAGTGCAATCCAAGATCAATTTTAATAGCAAACAAGGAATAAACTCACCAACCCATCTGGTCAACATTTCAATGCTCAATTAATTAGCCAGATGCACAGCACTTGGCTTGAGTGGCTGACAACATTGCCCACCATTCTGTGCATTTCTGGGTTTCTTTCCAATCTATTTTCAAAGGTGTCAACATAAAACTAACAAATGGGAAAACTGCTACTTTGGGCCATAGTGCCTGTCACTATCACACCATAGTTCAGGACTTTTGCACTGGATATTTTGCAGACTTTTATTTACAACTTTATTAACCAGCTGGGATTCAAACTGAAGAAAGAATGAAGAATTATAAACAATACCATCAGGCAATAACCAACATTCCAAACTAGAGCACAAGCAGCTTAATCTGCTATCTTTATAGAGAATGGTGAAAGCATGAGTATTTATGTACCACTGTGGGATACTGTAACCTTAGAACAGCCTGAGTTCTGTACATGTCATCTTGGAATAATTAGCTCAGTTCATTTATCTATTTATTTATTATTTTTTGTATTGCAATATCAAAAGGCAGGGCTTTGATCTTATTGTGTTCACAGCATGACACCAAGCAGGATCCAAAATTCAAGCATGAATGTTAGTGGACAACTGTCCATACCTTTACACTGCTAGTACGACCTCTGACAAGCTTTTGTCCAGATCAAATAGCACTCTCGCAAACATTGCCTAGGTACAGTCAGGAATTCACCGAATTCAGGCACCACTCTCAACAGGCAACTTGGAGATAGCCAGCCTATTCTAGGGATAAGTTATATGCATTCAAAGCCATACTGTGCCACGTGGCTTTGGGGTCAGAGAATGATTCACAGCTCATTTTATTTAATGTGTAAGTCCAACAGAAAAGCCAATACAATATGCATAGGAGCAAAAGTCATTAGATACCAATTTTAAAATCAATATACATAGCAATGGGTCACAGAAATAAGATATAAGTGACAGGAATTGCTTTTGGAAACTTACACAAGCAGATTTCAGGAGGCAATTTAAAAGAGAATAATATAGTGGTTTTACAATTTACAAGAATAACATGTCTAGTACTAAACAGCACTTGCCAGTTAATTCACTTTTCTATTACTTCTAGCTTAGCCAGTTAATTCACTTAGCTTCTATTACTACTACACACTTTAGAGGAAATCCCACCCTATTGCTACTTAAGTGAAAAGAATTCATTCCAATTCTGGTATAGAAGTTAAAATCATGTTAAGAAATCATATTAATCCAGCTTCCAATGTGCCTAAGGGATTGAAAAGACCCAAGAGGACTCTCTGTACTCCAGAGTTTTGCAAAAGAATAGTTCATGTTAACGAGGTTTACATTCTCCAACAAATCTATGCAGTTTTTATGCTTATATTTCTATCAGAAAACCTTCCTACAGGTATACAAGTACTGAGTAAGTCCAGATTTGCTCCGACAATTCTGGAGAAAAACCAGATAAGTTTTAAAGCTTGTTTTGGTGACTCATATTGCAGTCCTTTACCTATCATCCAGATGGAGTGTGTAATAATGGTTCCAGATCTTAGGTACAATGTTAAAATCACTGTGAATATTAAGTTGCTGGTGAAGGGCAATGCCATCACATTACATGACAGTAACAGGAAACTGGCAAACTCACAGTTGTCTACATTTTCTTCCAAGTTCTTTGACAGAGAAGGAGAGTATCTATTGCATAAATTCCAGATGATCAATCAAAAGTAACTAAATAAAAGAATTGTGTCACAAATGTCATCTTCTTAGAATCTGTCATGCACATTGTCAACAGATCTATTTAAGTGACTGATGAATAAGTTATAAAAAAAATAAAGTCTACTTAATCTGTTTGTATTCTCAATGTTGAAAAAAAAAGAAAACAAATCTGTGTATCTTTCAGAGGTCTATATTCAGTAGGGTAACACTGACTGTTTCAATAGAGGAGAAAAAAGAATCACAGTGCTCTTTCTAACAATCATGTCTTTGTACTGTTTGAAATAAGATCTTGGCTTACTGATATAAAAACAAAAAAATACCCTTTATTTGTATCTTAATTCTTAATAAAAAGTCCCAACACACTGTTTTAATGCATAGCTTTGTGCATTGCAATATAACACAGACACAAATTACTTCTGAAATCCAATTATCTAAGTTCTTCATATGGTAATCAAGTATGGCATACTTAACTTTCCGTAAAAGAATAATTAACTTGTAGTCACTGTTTTTCAGAGAATGAAAGAAATTATTTACCTCCAATATGTGTTCTCCCTGCTGCTCTCGATCTAGTTTTCTAGATGTGGTTGTAATTAGACCTGTAACATAAAAGAATAATTCATCAGATCCTCTAAGAAAATAATCTGGATGGGGGTTATGTTAAACCTGTAGTCACCAATATATCCAATCTCAATTTCTTCTTTGGTGGTCCCTTCCATTTTTGCAGCACTTAGCTTTCATTAAAGGAATGGTTGAGGGGTTTCCAGTCCTTAAGGTCTGTGAAAATATTCTTTGTTATTTGAAAGCTAAGCTGTAGTAGTCCTTAAGACAACAGATGCAGTTCTACTTTCTGACCCATCCATGTCTTGTTTCTGACAGCAGGAATTTATGTATTTCTCTCACAATAAGTCTTTTTTCAAAGGGTGTTCATATACCTTATTCAAAGAATGATTACACATACTACATAAATAATTTGAATAATCACTTCAGTGGAAACATCTGCTTGTATTTATTTTTACCAACAATAACAGAGTAAGGATGACCTGAAGAGATGCACTAATAGTGTGAAACAGCAATTTGAGTATGTGTGCATGTGGACACACCTGATGGCTTGATTTAGCAGAGATGAAGACTCAAACAGTAGTGCTGCTGGCAGTAACACAGAAGAAGGATGAGTTTTTGGTGCAAGACGTTAGATATTGTTGCAAGAGTTTGATACAAATTTGATGCAATATTAGGAAGGTATGATATTTGCTTTAAATGAGGAAAGTCAAAGAATTCAGGGTGAAAAATGAATAAGATCTAAACACAAAAGGAACTAAGCTATACAATGCTCCCTAATAGCAGGCTCAAAATTTTAGCTACTGAGTTTCATGAAAAGTAAACTCAGTCAACTTTCAGTTATAGCTGAATGGCTTGCCCATGGTGGGGGTTAAATGTGCCAGGCATTCAAATATACAAGACAGAACTCTGTGTAAAGCCAAGCTGGGATTTACTAGCTCAGGCTAAGTGCCAAGTGAACACACTGATGGCAGTTTGTAGGGCCAACTTGTACCTGCAAACAGTTTAATGGCTTTTGTGTGGCAAAGAAACCGAGCTAACAACAGTATTTGGGTTCAGTTCCCAGAAAAAACATGCTCATTAGCTCAGGTGCAGCACTAGTTCTGCCTGACTCAAGCAGTTGTCTCACAGCTGATAAAAACTGAGCATATAATTAAGAACAGCAACATCAATAAATATTTCAATTTCACTTAAAAGAGAAAGGCCAACAGAAACAGAATTTTACACCATCTGTGCATAGCTATCCAATGCTTATGTCAAAACAGAATTGTAGTCTACATATTCCAACAAAACAGACAGCCTGTACTAAATAATATGAACAAAACATATAACACAATATTACAGCTGTCAAAGGTTCAACTGTTCTTCAAAAAATAGTTCAAAGAACAACCATTCAATTATGGCCATATCTGCCCCCTGTTTTTCAAGCAATTTGACTTGCCATTTTATCAAATCTATCATACACCTAGTATTCTGACCAAATTTCTATCATCTTCTACTTCACCTTTTTATACTTTTGCAACACAGAAGATTTGTATGCTATCCTTGTGGTATCTATTTTCAGTTTTATGAAATAATTGCCCTTAATTCCAAGAAAAGTGTGAATGAAAAAAAAAGGGGGGGGGGGGGGGGGAACTGTTGTGGTAGTACTATGAATTTAGGAGGGAGGGAGGAAAGTATGTGTCAAAGTATTAATGTCCTTGAGGTAACATCTTCCCACAGAGATTACAGAGCTGTGAACAATGACAACTGGAAATATTTACTGTCACATACTCTAAACAAAGCTTTCTTCTTATTTCCTGGTGAGGCTGGCCAAACCACACCACTTCTTTTTCACAGGCTCTATGAGGAGCTGCACAGAACCGTTAATTGGAAATGAACAAATGGCCAAGCAGATGCCTCATCTACTTCCATTGAGCAAAGGGACTTGTAGGAGACTTGAAGAAACACAGGCTCTCCTAACCACTCCCTTCCACCAAATACCTCTGGAGAAAGCCATCACAAGCCCTCCCATGAAGCATTAATCCCCTGAGGCTCATTGGAGTTGCAAGGGAGAATGGTAAGTTTCAGCACAGCCACTCAATGAGTTAGCTATTGAATAGCTGGGTTGGGGGGGGGGGGGTGTCTCTAAAAGACCAAGAATAAAGAAATTCCAGTAGAAACAACTCATTATGCTTGTGTTTTTCTGAATACACTTCCCATATTCATTCTGCACCCTCTGCACAATATTAGATTCCATCTCTCATGGCAGCAGCAAGTAGAGAACTGCGCACATGAGAGTAGAAAGACAGCATCTTTCAGCAGTTTCCTACCCACTTTTTCCCCAGTGGAGCCATAAGGACTGGAAGACTGGAACCACTGCTAATAAATGCCAGCTAATACTTTGGGGGGGGGAAAAAAAAAACAACAAACACAAACCCTTTGCTGCAAGCACTCCAAAAAAGAATTCCATCTTGTTCCGCTATTCTACATACAGTAGTTTGTTAAAGAAAAGCTAGTTCCATATATATTTTTTCTTAATGAAGCTGCTCAGTAGAACTCAAAAAGGTAAGCAGATAGATAAGTATACAGTATGAACAAAATGTATAATGCTTTGATCTGTTAAATCTTCCAACCTTTTCAACCAAGCATGCCACACTGCTGTTAAAACACTTCAGACCATTAACAGAAGGGCTTAGTCTTCACCATATATATCCTGTAAATTCAGCAGAAACTAGTGCCAACAAAGGAAATGTAACACTTCTGGATTTAGAATCACATACACATGCATGACATTCTTTGCATTTAACCCTTTACTGCTAGCCACTTTCCTAAGTGAAACATTAGCTTGAGTGAGGTTTGTTTCAAAACAGTTTAACATTATAAAGGGTTTGATTATAGCAAACACTGAGATTTTCCCTTTTTTTTTTTTCTTTTTTTCCCCTCAAGCTTTTGTACATTCTAAACACCCAGTGCTGCACTGATAGATTTAATTTGTTGTTAGAGCATTTCAGAATTACAGCCAGGATGGTAAAGTCCAGCATTCCTAATCCAAGCACTATGGCTTTTCTGACTGCTCATTAAGATGGTTGGAGAGAATCTTTGGACTTACTGTAAATCAGCTCCCCATGACAGGAGCCAACAGTCTGCTCTTTCTACTGAGTTAACATTCTCAAAGTTTTTAGATCGAGTTCCCCCTCTTTCCTGTAACAGTTTGGAGATCTCATTGCCCTACCTTTACACACATAAATGAATATCCACACTTCTGCATACACTAAATCCCCACCTGACCATTAAATGGCCCTCAATTCCAGCCTAACTCTGTTCCTATTCTCCTGCCCAACAAACATTCAGCAAAGTGATCCTTGTCCCCATCATGCTAGTCCTGTGAAACTTGCACCTCACTTTCACTAGACTATATTCATCATTGTCTGATCAACTGCCTCTATTGCCAAAACTGCTGCAAACCTCTAGCTAAGCCAACTCCTGCATCTTCCATCCATGGTGATGCTTCTCAGTTCTAATAAAATATTTTTAGATATTCATCTTAAATACATAAAAGAAGGCACCATTACAGGAAAGCCAAACCACTGTCCTTAAACTCACAGCAGTGTATTGTGTTAGAGCAAATGTTTTACTCTTCTGCTGCTAGTCTGGGGTTGTGATGAGCCCTGGCTACCTAGCTACCAATGCTGCAAAGCACAGAAGTGACAATGAAAGATGATTTTTAATTAATTTCTGAAGAAGTGTGTAACATAATCACTTTGGAGATCCTTACTACATGGTGTGGAGAATCTGTTCACTGCTGAATGAGAGAAATGACAGAGTGTGTTTGAAAGAGCACTGTGACAACGCATTCCTTTTTGAAGCAAAACTGACTCACAGAGCATTGTTTTGCAGTCATATTTTCCTGTTTTCCTTCTGTGCCCTCTTATTGCACACTTCTCCCCTCTTGTCCTCCCCAGAACACAACAGGAACTATCAGCTCCAGTAATTTCCATCACTGTTATTCCACCTGGGAATCAGTGCACAGTAAGTCAAGATAGGTCAGCCATCCTTGGGAAAACACAAGTTTATAACAAACATTTCTAAGCTAATGATGAGAAAATGGTGCCTTTAGAAAATTAGTTCAATCTTTGCATTCAGTAATGTTTTAAAACTCACCTCACCAGTAACATTTTCATAACAGCAGCTGTATAATTTAGAGTCTTTGGATAAAACCACAGCAGTTATGCCTCACTAGATGGAAAAGTACTGTAATGAATTGAAACTAATTGTAAACATCCTTGAGAAAAACAACAACAAAAAACCCCACACAAGGTAACAAACAATTGTATTGTTCCTCCTTCCTTCCTCCTTAGAGTTTACATTCGGGGGATATCTACTATGAGGTCTACTGCAAAATCAAAACAGTTACAACTGTATCCAAATACAATTTATTTCAGTTGTTCACTTCAAACAATATTAAGCAGACAAAAATGCAAGTACAGCATTGAATTGCATAAATATTAAGAAAACTGCTACAAGAAAATAGCACAAGGGAGCTGACATTAGTAGGGATTTATTCTATCCCACATGTTTTCATCTCAGTGCCTAGTTACATCCCATTACCTCTGCATCTCAGTCCCATATCTGAAAAAATAACACCTCAACAACAACTCCAATCAATACTGAAATGGCAAACTCTTTTAAAAAATTCTAGGACAGTAGGTAGGCACCATGATAAAAATAGTAACGCCACTCTATTAGCCACATGGATCATCTCAGTGGTTCTATTGGAATCTATTTTGATTGAGAATGAATGAAGTTAATTTCCCTCAGGTTGAGTCAGCCTGGGAGCGATGGCAGTCAGTAAGCAATCCTCCTGTCTTTATCACGATGAATGAGCCTTCTTTGTTTCCGGTTTTCCTAGTTTCTCCTGCATCCCACTGGAGTGAGCAGCTGGGTGGGAGTTTGGCTAATAGCCAAAACCCTAAACCCCACAATCCAAAAGACTAAACCAGGTGCCAAGTCTGCTAGTTGCTTCCAGTGAGTTGGAGCTGATTGGTTTGGTTTGAATGCAGTGTAACGGTATTTGAACTGTAGTATACAAAAATAAATACAGCTTTTTTGATCTTTGAATGCATTGGCACTGAAGGTTTAAGGAAATGGAAAGCAGATATAACATTTTTATCAACAACAGACACAAGACACTGGAATTAAATCTGATAAGGGGTAGTCATAATTTTACAGTTACATTTTGTTGACGAGATTTTTGTCTTCCCTGCTGAATGCAAACCATAACCAGTCTGCAGAAATGTTTTTTTTTTCTAGACTGTTTTAGTACAACTCAATTTAAAGCTCTAGATCAGTTTAATTATTTACACTTCCATTCCCCCAGTTTGAGTTCCAAAATGGTGAATTACTAATGAATATTAAAAACTATTATCTTGGAATTTTCTTTACAATGTCTAAAAATATCGATCAGTGTAAGAATTTAAGTATGGATTTTAAATTTACATGTGGCTCTAATGATAACCTAGTTTTGACTACTGCATAACACAACCCTAACATACCGGGTCAATTACAGGATACATTCTCTGTACAGTGATAACCAATTACATCTCTTCAAGAAAAAAAAAGGCTGTTGTGCCCTTAGGTATGGGATCAGTAGTTTCCTCCTCATTAAAGTACTCAATGTGATCAAGTCACATCCTAGACTTCTCTGATAAATGAATACACTGAACTTCAAGTCCCACTGTCAGGAAGACCTCTTAGGATGTTTGGAACTGCTTTTGGTATTTCAACATTTTCTGAAAGAATGGATAAAATGATTAATAATCCATGACTGTTTCATCATGGCCATGGAAAAACAAGTGTGTTTCCCCCTCCCTCCCCCAGTCTTCTTTCTTTCAACCAATTTCAAATTAATTATGATTTGCACTTAATTTACTTTACAGTGACCATCAAAAAAGGTTCAGACTTCCTTTCTAAATAAATTCTTTATTGATACTATGTTCAGATATACTTTTGGCAAGACTACAGTCAAACCTTGTCTTCTACGTAAGCCAGACATTTCTTCACAAGTGAAGTAAATAAACAGGTTAATAAAAATAAGTCAATGGAAAGCAATAGAAGAGGGATTTTAGATCAGATTTCAGCTTTGCAGCTGCTAAAATTTAAAGTCCATGTCCCACCAGTCATATATAGATGATTTCAAGCTAGACAGTGAGACTTTGTAACATATCACTATGAATGCAGGCTGCTGAGCAGAAAAAAAAAAAAAAAAAAAATGAACAACTTAATCAACTATCATACTAGAGAGAGCATACCATGAAGAAATGGTACTTTTTTCTTTTATTACATGGCCCTGAAGATTGTTCCTTAGCAATTTGACTTGCTTTTCAAACTCTTCCTTGACCTAAGTGCCTTAACAGCTCTCAATAAAACCACTGACAAAACCATCACCAATAATTTTCAAATGCTGAAAATATGATTATAAGCATACAGTCCCAAAAGAAACTAGCTATACCACTTAAAAGTGCTAAATGGTTGGAAATACCTTTTCTGCTCAAGTGAAGCATTTAAAAGTAATCATTTCTATTATTTTAACAAAAGACTGGTAAGTATAAAAATGAGACAAATTTGAGACTGAAAGCCCAGGTTTCTCCTTCTACTCTGGTGCTTAGTAGACTTTTCTAGGCAGTTTAAATCTACTTTGGGGGCTTAAGGAATAGTTTTCCACTTCATGTATGAACCTGATTCATGCATGATTTGATTATTTTACAGAAAAGGGTTTCACCACTTATAAAGAGCTAGCTTTAGAAAAATTAAAACAGAGATGCTACTGTAGTATACTGTGCTGAAATCAGTTTTCCTTTTCTGTTAAGTATAGCATGATTGCACTCAACCAGCACAGTCTTTCAGCATTTAGCTGCTTTTCTGTCTTCATTTCCCACCTGCAGCTGATGAGGCAAAAGCCAGCAGCCATTCCCAGTGCACATGCAGCAAGGTCAAGTTGAGACTTAAAGGGCTAAAATGCTTCACAGGAGTCCAGACATCATTGGCTTTGCAGATCACCTTCTTTTATTTAGGCAGTTACTTCTTTCCTATTTCAGATGCTGATGCATATACTCTAGATTTCATACACAAAAATCATTTTTGTCACACTTATCCCAGTTGAATAAACGTCTTGCCCTTTGAACAGTACTCTATGAAAGAAACATAATGAATAACTGAGATCTTGGTTCCACCCAGCCCAAGACTGCATTAAATAAGGGATAACAAGCCTAGACCATAGGGGCTTGCTTGTGTCAGCACATTAGCCATTTATTGAGGTACAACTACATCAGTGTTTATAAGTTTGTTACATGTTACTAGGAGGGACTGCAAGCTTTGTATATAGGGTCAAAAAGTAAGTTACTTAGATCTCTGGCAACATTTCAAGTTAATCAGTAGCCAGGCAATTTAATTACTCAAAGTACTCAAAGGTACAACTACAAAGTATAACTTCCTATGTGCACCTTGCACTTATTAAGAATCACTTCCCTCAACTATTTTAACAGCATCCAGATACAAAGACCTGGAATTTGCTGATCAGAGTGCTCATTAATCATTTTAGTGACTGCAAGCAGAGAGCAAAGACAAACAACCCACCAAAGATTATTAACATATGGTATACAGAGGAAAAAACGATTTACGTAAATAACCAAGTCATTTAATCCAATAAATATTGTGGAATTTGAGCTATACTTCAGCTGAAGTATAAAATCTGTGTTTAGTAACCATATAATTATAGGAAACTGTTCAAAACGTATCCTATAACATTAACTGTGTAGCTTTACAGTCATGGAGTACTTTATGTTCAGCCTTTATTTATTAAGATAATGGTATAACTACCACTGCATTTTTTTATTTTTTATTTTTAACTAGTAAAACTGTTTGGAGAATAATATAATTATATAAATAATCACACCACTTCCTCCTCCCCCATACACCCTTCCCCATGCACAATAGCTACACTGGAAAAACTAACCTAAGTCTAATATTCATCATTCTGAATCATGGAATCACAGAATTGAAGGGGTTGGAAGGGACCTCGAAAGATGAATACTTGAGAGCATTTAGTAAGTAGCTGCTTTTACTGGCAATCATATACTTTTTTTAGGTTGTTTCTCTTGTACTTGAGAAGATTAAAAAAAAAATTGGAAGTCATAAGCAGTATAAGGTAAAATCACACAAACACATACACAAACACACACACACAAACCAACTTAATAAATTATAAAAATTGTTTAAAATAAATTTGTGTGAAAAAAGAACCTTAAACCTAAATTTAATTATTAAAAGGAAGCTAGTAACAGTGATGACAAATTTCCCATAGAATTAACTTTGATCTTATTATCAACAGAAAACTGTAAGTTTGTTATCTCTTTGCTGACCTTGCAAAAATACTCTTGCCATCAGCCCTATCTGGTACAGTGATGTCACACCCATTCAAAGCCCAAATTCCTAGAGTAATTAACTCTCTTACTAACCTTATCTTCATCACTCTCCTTTATTCCCTCATTTTGAGACTTACTATCTTCAATAAAAAAGTGCAGGATTATTGCTATAAAATCTCACAACACCTTGAACAACCTTTTCCAACCTAACATAATCTTGCTGCATTTGTAGTGTTTGAATAAAGAAACCCTATGCTCCTTTCCAAACTTGGCTTTTTTTTTTTTTTTTTTCCCCTGAGCAAGGAAATGAAGTTTTTATCTCACTGTGGCTATCGCTGAGTTATGCTTTAAAAAGTCATAATTATTTGAGAGAAATATTTGAAAACAATTATTAAAGGAGTAAGATGAGTTTTGTGGCCACTTTCTCTGTCACAGTTTTACAATTCCATAATTAATCTCCCATAATACCACTGAAACATATATATATGGATTATGTATGTTGCCAGGAAGTAGCAAATTCATAAAAAAAAAAAAAAAAGAAAAAAAAAGAAAAAAAAATACTCTTTGGACTTCAGTCTGTTGTTAACTGCTATTAACAGTTGGTAAATGCTGTCTCTGAAATTAAACAAAGTTTAATCATGACGTTTTTGCATTGAGTTAATTGAACATATTAATCAACAAACAGATTTGGAGTTACAGGTGCATATCAACAACCATAAAATCAGAGCCTTCATGCATTTCAACTACATCTTGCTACACAAACCTAAAATTTAATGGAGAGATTTTAGAAGTTATTACAGCTAATTAAGAATACATGACCTCAAAGAAAATACTGGAGCAGATTTCTGTGCTGGCTATCGCCTTGACGTCAAACTTGCTCTTGTGTAATTCAACCATTTTTACTAAGATAGATACCAGCGTCTGTTTTGGTGCAATTATAGCATGTACATCATGACAGCTTTGGTTAAGAACAACTAGGTAACATTTGAACTCTTGAAACTATTGAACTCTTTTTGATATTTAATAAATTCTCCAAACAGTAAAGTATATTAGTAGAAGGAAGAGTAAAGTTTAGTACTGCTAGATTTGTTTTAAACCATGAGTACTGTGGTTTAAAATTTTCTGAAAAATTATACCAGCATGTTCCATATTAAACAGGAAATTAAAATCTGTAGTTAAAAGCATTTATTCTATGAGGAAGTGCCTTTCAGGAAAGTAGTTTCCAAATAACCCTATGGGATGCCAGAAAATGGAACAGAAGTACTAGTTTCCTATGTGGTCTCTCTTACTATAACAACCATGGAAACAAAACATTAAAGGGTGGGTTTTGATCTCAATTATTGTAGTGCATCTAAGACTATTTTTATACAAATGAGACCACCCAGTGGACCTGAATGTGCACAGACCATAAAATATTGCCAGTGCAAACAAGAACTTCTTGATGATTAGATGTAGCTTAGATTTCCATGACAAAACCATGTGGGTAATTGACACCATCACAAACAACAACAACAAACACAGGGGAGTAAGAAGACACACATAATACAGTTTGTTAACTGTAATTAAATGAAAATATTAATTAATAAAATATAAACTGATCTGTGAAGGTCACAATGTTTTATGCAACTAATTTTACATTTTAAAACATAGAAACAAGAAAAAATAATATTTACTTAAATGATTTGCACAGAAAGGATATAACACTAACTAACTGACTGTTATTGACAAAATCCAGTCCTTTACAGTTTTGAAAATACAGGTTACGGAAGAGCAAAATTCACCTTCTGAACCCCCATCCATGGATACTTATTATTTTTATCTATGTGGCTTATTTGTTTCATTTTTTGTTTTTCGCTATATTAAATCACAAGGATTTCCTTAAGAAAGCTCTTCAGCTGCAAAAGATGGCTGGTCTTGCTTTGTCAACTGTGGAAGCGGCAATCCAATTTTAAAATTACAGTCTTCTACATTTTTAAACGTAGGCGAGTTCAAGAATGTGTCTCCTTAAGAAAGGAACAAACAGAACTATCTTTCTATTGGTAAAATAAAGATAGCTTTTGGACAACATGCAAAGGAAGATTTGAAAATGAGATTTGGCAGAGGCTTTTCAATCATTTATCACAGAAATAACACTGGAAGCAAAAGCTTATACTCTGAAGGAACCAAGGCAAGAACTATGAGTAGCATGCTGGTAGTAACATCGTATATTCTAACACTATCAATAATCAATCAGTCAAAATTATTATTTATTTTTTTTTGAGGTGCCTTCTTCCAATTCAAATAGTGTGAGTATGTGGATAAATGAGGCACAAATTATCATGTTGAGATATTTCAGGGTTTTAGACAGCCTACAAATAACCTTATTGGAATTTTCTTTGGCTACTCATTTCAATCTTTCAAATGAAAGCAAAGTTCAGGCAACAATGCTGTGCAATGTAATCCTCCTCATTATCCTCCTCATTGACGTTAAGAAGGGGTTAAGGATAATATACGAATTTACAAAATTACTCAGGAAATTGTTCAAATGTCACTAAGAACACTACTGTTATTACACCATTACAGGTAATTGTTTGAGGGCAGTACTTGTCTATACAACCAACTCCCAACATATCTGAGTGAGTGTTTGATTTACACAATGCTGTTGCTCTTTCTTTCTTCTTTTTCTTTTAATTGCGTGTTATTTTCTATATTTACAAGACAGAATACAACTATAACAAGCCTGAAATGCCTTTGATCTACAGATTTAGAAGAAACTGATTTTGCAACCAGACCATATGTAAAGTCCTCCGTGCAACACTCATGACAGAGATGATTACAAACTCCTGTCAAATGTCTTGGTTCAAGATTTGGAGAGAAATTCTTTAGCTCGTTTAGATTTTGACTGACTCCTGTGAATTTTTTAGCTAAAACAAATTATAATCACTCAGGTTTTGATCTTTTATTTTCATCATTCAAAAAATCAAGCCAAGTTTGTTAATATGGGCACTACTTCTGACTGAATAAACATCTCTTAATAGGAAATCGATACTAATGTAGTAGTGTTTTTAGATATACAAACTTCATTACAGTTATGCTACTCAGACAGCCTATCATTGAAAGGCTCACACCTCTGCAAGACATTATACTGTGGTATACGTAGTGGTATTATGCAAGAGGCTCATAATTCTATCTCACCAACAACTCTTCCCTGGCCAGAATTGTAATTTCCCACATTATATATTCAATCTCAAAATGGAGTTCTTAGCTCTTACTATAAAAATTAGTTATACAGTGACTATGTCTCCATCACCATTTCTGTGACACGGTATGGTAAGGGTGAATAATGGAAAGAAAATCTTAATTTCTTTTAAATTCCCACTTCATTACATAAATCATAGAGTATGACCTGAAGGTTTTATGTGGTTCCAGGACAGAAAGAGGGAGGGGGAAAGGACTGCTGCACTGCTACTTTGTTCCCCCTTTTGCTCTTCCCAGCTCAGTTTTCTAAAGATATAACAGAATATTAATTTAAAAAGCTCTAACAGCATCATCTAAAAATTTAAAAGAAGTGATCTCTACATAAGTGCTTGCAAATAGTAATAAAAAACTATCTATAACACAGCATATTTTCCATCTTTTTAAATGTTAAATCTTTAAAAATTGTACGGTGACTGTGAAGATGTTATTAATAATTTTACAGATATAAACTTGTTTTCCCAGGCTCAAGAAAAAAAGTCTATACAAACTTTTGTCTACTCATGTAATCCTCTCTAGTTGCAGAAGAAGTTTAACAAACTTTTGGGTTACTTCTGTTCACATATTCAATAAAGGTGAAGGAAAAAAAATTCTTCTACAGTCAATATAATGAAATGCTTTATTTTCTCTGCACGTGACAAATAGTTGGGCACATACTCGTTACATACACTTTGAGCTGTGGGACATGAATGAACAATAATGGAGCATGTCATTTGTTGTCAGCTAAAGTAGCAAGAAAAATAATTTCAGTGTTTGGGGTTTTTATTTAACTGTAAATCACATTTGCGTGTAATGTAGTAGTGCCTGTTTTATTTGAGTTCTAAACTATTAGCTCAATTGGGATTAAAAACCACACGTAGTTAAGCAACAAAGATTTCCTTTGTCAAAATGAAGTGTATACTATTGTGTGGTCACTGCCCCTTCATTTCCTCACTGAGTAATTCTCCAGCATTATCGGAAACCCATGGAAGTTGTTTGCAGCTGTACCCATTTCCTATTTCACTTCACTCAGTCTCCAAATCAAACACACACACGAGATACTGCTTTAAAGGTACAAACATGAGCTACTATAATTTTATACATTCAAAGCTCTAATGTTTGCTAGACACTAACTAATAAGCAGAGAGCAAGATCCATAGACTAAGTGCTATCAAAACTTTTATCCCCATTTGATAGAACAAACTTTTTATATAAAAAAAAAAAAAACAAAAACTTTATATGGTAGGATTGTATATGCAGAAAAGTTTTATCTCAGCTCGAAGGTTGTTGTGAACTTCATAATGTATATTTGAGGTGAATGTATTATTTAGAAGACAAACTGCCACAATCCTAAACCACTGCAGGATCACTTTAGTGTAAGTACTTTCAAAACTTTGGATACTAAAAAAGAACATAGAAAAAAAGAAAATATGATGATCAGAAGTTGAATCAAATAATATTAAATCATATACAAAACACTAATCTTGAGATTTAGTCACTCAGCTTGGAAATTCCAGAGTCAAGGCTGCAAAGTCATCTGAAGTTGACTTTCTGGTAAGTGTGTGTTAAGATACACAGACTCAGGCCTCGTTCAGATCACAGGACACAGTGTGTTCCAAAATGGGTAATTACTCAGTGTTTCTGTTGGAATTCTCTGGATAAGGGAGGCCTTATCTAAATGGTCTAACTCCTACACCAGCAGATTACTAATTTCAAAGGAATGACCGTGGAATTCTCATAATACTACTTGAAGTGCTTCATAAATATGAACACGTTCACAACACTCCAATGCAATTAGGTAGTGCAATTATTCCTATTTTATACCTGCAAAACTGAAGTACTGGGTAGCGAGCACTCAAAAATAATGTTGTTAATTTCCTACCCAGGTTATGAATACCACTCCAGTTTTTGAATTTATGCACCAACTCTCATATCAAGGCGTGAAGCTATGCTTTTGCACTCAGCATTTCTGCATGTCTGACTCAAAATTCTTATATGAAGCAACATCAGGTAGCTCCCTGCCTCATTTGCTATTATTGTTTTCAATTTCTGAACTGAGGGATGGCTTCTGGAGAAAATGTTATTTACTACCCAATTCTTTCCCCAAGCCAAATCTAGTCAGTACAATAAATGTAGCAGAAGTCCCAGGGGAGTGGAAGTAAGCAAATCAATTTGGCAAAACAAAAAAACAACAAAAGAAAAAACACATCCAAACCTTATTTCACAGGATAAGAAATTATTTCTGGGCTGAATACATGGACAAGGTAATCAAAAAGAGTGTGAAAGGGTCTTCGTTTATCCTATATATATCTGATTAGGATCCAATCTTTTGTTCAGTAATACTAAGGAGAGCTGGAACTCTTTTAGCTTTGCAAATGGAGTCTTTGCCATTCCATTGTATATCCTGCCACTTAAAAGAAAGCAGTACAGGCTTCTTTCAGATACGTCATCTCAGCAATCTTTGACATACTATTTAGATGAAGCCTGTATCATTGAGGAGTAGCTATCTTTTAAAATAATGACATGGCAAAACAATACTATCTGTGTGAAAATGACACAGAGTAAGGCCTACAGTTCAGTTAGTTGTCTTTGTTTGCAGAGTTGAGTTTAATGGTTCTAGCTCTACAGCAATTAAGGATGTTCTTAGCTCTTACATATCCATGCTTTGACTTTGTTGAACCATTATTGTTCGTCAGTTAAAGCTGAATACCTTTCTTCAAGTTTGCAATCACAGAATCCTACAAATTTCTTCCCAATATCTAATCTAAATCTCCCCTCTTTTAGTTTAAAGCTATTGCCCCATGTCCATCACTACTCTCCCAGACAAAGTGTCCCTCCCCAGCTTTCCTGTAAGCACCTTTTAGGTATTGGAAAGCTGCTATAAGGTCTCACCAGACTCTTCTCTCCTAGTCTGTTTTCATAGAAGAGGCACTCCAGCCCCTTTACCATCCTTGTTGCCCTCCTCTAGACTCATTCAAATATGTCTATGTCCTTCTTATATTGGTCTCATAGGTGCAGAGCAGAGGGGCAGAATCCCCTCCCTTGCCCTGCTGGCCACGCTGCTTTTGATGCAGCCCAGGATACAGTTGGCTTTTGTGGCTGCAAGCACACATTGCTGGCTCAAGTTGAGCTTCCCATCAACCAATATCCCTGGTACTTCTCATCTGGGCTGCTCTCAATCCATTCTTCACCCAGACTGTATTTGTGCTTGGGATTGCCCCGCATGAAAGAATAAAAATAAAATAAAACTACAAAACACAAGAAGCAAGGACAGAACAAGAATTCCATTCCAGTCCACTACAATGGCGCACTGAGGAACTCTAAGTTCCTCTTTGCAGTTACAATGAGGAGCTGGCTTGGCTACTACCTTTACAATTCCTGCCAGGTACAACAGCAAAAATCATCTAATTCATGCTCCTCTCATTTCTCAGATAGAAATGAAATTACATGTTTCGATTGAAAGCTCTTAGTAAAATGAATACAATAACTCTCTTGAATTGGCACTAACAGATCAATTTCTGAATGATTAATCCAATATAGACTAGCAACTACATAATTCATAAACAGCTTATAAATATACACTTGTATACAATATTATCAGCTATTATTTGTAGATGCCATACTAAATACCTGTTCTGCTTTCTAAGAACTACTGCATGTTAACCATCATGCTTCAAACATTCCTCATCAAAAGCAATAAAGAAAATCAAGATATTATAATATGAAGGAATAAAAGATGGAACAAAAGCATAAATTTGTCCAGTGCAATTGTGCTCATGTCAAAATAAAAATATTAAATGTTTGCATTGAATATTTTACAAAAACAACCATGGATGTGATTCACTGTGTATAGCTGGAATGCTATAAAGTATGATCTCTGTTTTCCAGACCAGTAAGAGACTTGTCTACAAAACAAACGAAATAAGGTTTCCCAAAGGAACCAATACAGATTTTTAAGTAGTTTTTTGAAGAAAAGAGTTTCCAATAACAAGTTTTTAACATCCACATCTAAAAAAAATATATGCAGATGTAAAACAAATACTACATAAGCATTCCATTTAGTCTGAGTCTGAAGTCAATATACTACCCCTGACAGAATTTGCATATATTAATGAATAAATTGATAATAAAACACCCGCTGAGCTGACAGACTCAAATTAAGGATGCTACACATTTTCCTCTGCTTACTTTAGGTAGGTGAGTACAGTTCTTCAAAAAAGTAGAAGATGAACAGACATGTTTATTAAAGTAAGAGATCTTGTTAAAGGAGAGGCAGATTTCACCGAGATGTAAAATACTTTATTCTAACACATAGATTTTTTGCCCAATTTGTTGCTTTCTCAGACAAAATGTACACAATTGTATCCAATAGATACCACCTGTACTTGTAGGTAGCTAGGATGGATAGTTGTCAAACTCTACCTGTACACAAGAAGCCTAAGAACTCTTAAAAGGCATTTAAATGGTGTAGTACCTGTAATTTACCTATAGCAGCAGATTGTGAATAAAACACCTAGGAAAAAGACGTTTTCTGATGAGCACTCTGGCAGCTTATGTTCCTTATAAGATATTTACTGCCATATAAGCAGAACAATATTATTATAGAACTCTCCATCACCTCTAAAAATGAAAGTTAGCAACTAAAGAGTATTTCAATAATTAATTTTCAAAATCTTTGACCTTCTTAGAAGGCAATAACAAAATGTAAAAAGAAAAAGAAAAAGAGGAAGAAAAAGAAAAAAACCCTACAAGCACGTGAGCCACACCCACAGTAAGTAAAAAAATCACTGTTTTCTATTAGACATACCAGAAAAAAAAACAACACAGACTGAGTTTTGGAGCACAAAAAACAGAAAATGTTTACTTTAACATAATCCTTTGCTTTAGAAAATCACATGAACGTTGTTAAAAGCACAAACCTTTCCTGGAGCACAATAGCTCCAGTTTTAAGTGGTAAGATAAAGCACAGTAGTCCCCAGGATGTGTTCTGAATAGCTATCAATTTCTGCCAATTCCAACTCCTTCACAATACCTTTCATATTTAATTATAAGCTATTTTGCAAGAAGTTAACTAGATATAAAGTACTTACTCTGACTTTATATAGTTTCATAGAATAGTCTGGGTTGGAAGTGACTCTGAGATCAAGTCTACTCCCAACTCCCCAACAAGAGCAGGGACAGGTTTCTCAAAGCCCCATCCAAACTGACTTGGAACACTTCCAATGATGGGACATCCACAACTTCTCTGCACAATTTGTTCCAGTGCCTCACCATGAAAAAAATTCCTCCTTATATCCAGTCTAAATCTATGCTCTTGTAGACATATTCATCTACAGTTCTGTTCAGGTTGACTATGAAAATTGTGCAATTAGTTTTTGCTCTAATTCTTTCCTGGAAATAATATTACGGCAACTATTTTTATTACACTTAGCTAGCTTAAATGTAAAGCAGCTTTTCTTTTCCTTTTTTTTTTTTTTCTCCCTCCATAATATGGGAACTCCCAAACTAAAGACAAATGTATTTCATTTACTTTAACCAAAGGCTAAGTGTATCTGAAAAGATTACAAATATCATGCAATATACTGCATCGTATATCCTGTTCCAAAGAGTGAAATAGCATTTCTGCATGCAAAGAGAAACTTAGCAATGCTTCTTTTCAAGGAAGTTATTTCATAACTTAAAATAATAAAAATATTTTGAAGTGTCAATGAAGATCTACTGGAAACTCAGAAACTGATCACTTTAAGAAGCATGCAGATAGCACTTCAGCTAGTAGCGCTTTCTTTCCAGCAGATCAGTTAAATCGATACTTCTTGTAATAAAAATAATCTTCTTTCTGTGACAGAAGCACTATCCCCTACAAAGGTCCATGTCAGTTTCTCCACCTAAAAAATCATGCTTACTGCACAAATACACACATGCATCCTATTTTAGAGGCTATAAATTCTAGAAATAAACTAGCTACATGCATGAGAACAGATAGCAGTACTTTACTTGACATAATTTGCATGTAGGTTATTGCTATTTATAACCTATATTACTATAATGTGTGGGAGTTGTAGCCACAGACCATGATACAATAGTGTTTAAATCTATAAAAAGACAGAAAAAGATGGATCCTTGACCTAGAGAGGAGACAATAACATAGTATCAGCTGAAATGTATTTTTAGCACTCACCACATATTTTAAGAACCCAAACACTTGTCTTTGCTTTACTTGGACTGAATGCCATCACAGTCCTTGGCTGCAGAGCCAACCAAAGTAACAAACGTAACAGATGCTTAACTTTCACTCTGTCACATTCAATGTTACAATGGCATACAGTTAAAAGCTTGATTCATATTCCAGACCTATCTCCCTTTCAGCTGGACGGGAAACCTGGGGCCCTGCAAAGGTTTCTCTTGCTTGGACAAATACAGTCAGTGTGACAGCCTGACAAGGTCCAACAAGGGTAACACATTTGCAGAAGCAAACATAACAGGATTTGATCTCACTAATTGTGGTCAAATGTACTCTTCAGCTGAGTCCTGTTTTAATTAACTGAGGGGGATAAAATACACTGTGTATTTTATCAGTTACAACAATAACTGAAATCTTTTAAAGTGATCTTTAAGGTCCTTAACATTGCAGTCCTATTGAAAGAGCTTTCACCCCTAGTAAGACTTATCCAGGTTAAACAGATCTGATTGTTAGTAGACAGAAGACTTTAGAAGTAACAAATATGATAACCTCAAAACTCACCTTGATCACTATGTTACTATCTACTGCAGATTTAGTTTCAAACTGAACATGTAGAAGAAAGCAAGAATACCATCCACTAGATGACATGAAATCTAGTGTCCTGTATAGCATGGGAGACATTGTATGAAGTCTAACTATTTAATTTTCATTGAACTTACTTGAATGTAACTCTGGGAACACAACAGAAATCAGCAAGAGAGCTTTTTCCTCTGCCCACCTCTTCTCTTTCCCTCCTCTTGCGTTTATTAACTTTGTCTAACTGTAGCAGTAGTAGACACCAAGGAATTTACCCATCTCTGCTATTCTAACCACCCTCAAAGGCAATATTTCCTCCTCTGCTGAATGTAAATCAGAGGGAGATTTTTTCTTTGCAGTGCTTGTATTGTACAATCTATTGACTTAATTATTTCCATTTGTTTTTCCCCTTTAATGCAGAGCTGAGCAGTACTCCAGACTGCAATACTTACTTCTACAGTATGTATGCCACAATAAAGGCAGGTAAGAAACTCTCTTGACAGAAAATCTTTATTAGCTTTCTATTAAGTGTTCTTTATCACCTCAACATCTTGTGTGTGGGCTCCTTCAAGCTCTCTTTCTAGCATAAATGAGATCACCAGTAAGCTACTGATGTGGAAAACTACAAACTCTGTCTGAAGATAAGTCACAGTCCCTTCCT
Organism: Aythya marila; assembly: GCF_965140915.1. NCBI lineage: Eukaryota > Metazoa > Chordata > Aves > Anseriformes > Anatidae > Aythya > Aythya marila. The sequence goes on along the minus strand of NC_139045.1, from coordinate 19,335,862 downwards.
ACACTGATTTTTCTACCCGTAAAATAAGAATAAAGATGTTTCTTCACCTCCAAACTTATGTGAGGCAGGCATGCAATTGTCCTTTACACAAAGTCTGGAAAATGCTACACAAGGGAAGGCAGAGAGGACTTGGAAAGGACCGGAACAAAGAAGAAGAGAAAATGCAGTATAGAAGATATAAGGACATAGCACACAAAAGCAGATCAGCCAATTATATACAGTAAAGAGTAAATGTAGGTAGAATTCATGTTCACTTGCAGTTTGAGCACCAAAGCCAGTCAAATTCTTTCCAGGTAACTCACAGGTACTTTTTTCTGCCTTTTTTTTTTTTTTTTTTTAAATCAGTATCACTGGTTGAGACAAAAATAAATATCAAAGTAGCAGGCAAATGATAAATTCCAAAAACAGAAAGAAGGGAGGAGTAACAGTATAAAGAATGACCACAAAAGTTTTCCTTTTGAATTGTGTGTGAGCAGAGAAAGAAAAAGAAACACAGTTACTGCACCCAGTTTAGATGACTGGTTTTGAATATTTCTTGTTTTATTTCGTAGGCTGCCTTTGTTGCAAACCAGCATTTCTGTAAACATAGTCAATATAGGCCTTAACAATACTAAAGACATTCTCTTGCTATAGCTATTTCATATGTGCCTGTTGGCAGCGTCTCACAAGTAGACTTACACACTAAGAAATTTTTGTCAGAAATAACCCAAATAACATACCTCTGTTTGCAGTCAGAGCTTTGCTGACACAGCAATTGCAGCTGATGCAGCATATAAGTCTTTCATACCCTAAGCTGAAACAACTCTGAAACAGAATGAAGGCTATAGTGTTAACACAACCTACAAAACACTTTTCACTCATAGTTTGTTGGTTATTTTCCTCTCTCTCCTCTAAATCCCCTTGAAATTCCATCCATCAGTGAACAAAGAGCTAAATGAATAACAAGGTTTTTGTCATGCCTTTCTACTTACTAGTCTTGTTACAGATTAAAATCACCATCTATATTCCTATAGCATCTCTAGTATAAAAATCTCTGGATTCTGAGAAATTTGAGTGAATCAGAAAAGTCTCCTGTAATTTGTACTATAGAAAGGCACCTAAACATAACATATGAAAAGCTGAACCATGCTCTACCCAGCTACCTCTTTTTTTAATATCAGGAAAGATTTGCGTAAAAAACATCTGGAATACCTATTTTCTCAGTATTCATTCACAAGGGATGGAGAGCAACATTTATGTTGTTTTTAAACTCACTCTGCAGCTTCAGTTCAAATGGATTATTTGTTTGCTGTCTCTCTGCCCTACATAGATTTCAGTATTTGTAATTCACAGATACTAAAAGGTGAGCTGTTTCTTGTATTTGTACTTTCCTGTTAAACCCTCAGTAAGTTTTTCTGAAGTTTTCCAATCAAGCACTGAATTCACACTTCCTTTTCACTACACATCAACCACACATAGAGATTACCTTCCAGATTTTGTATCTTGTACAGCGGCAACAGTTATGCATACATCCCGTTGCACTGTCTTGGCTAACACTAGCTGGTGGACGGGCATGGGCTAATAAACTATGAATGAAAATTTGAAGAGAGAGATCACTAAAAACAGTTTGGATGTAGCCAAGCTAAAGCATTCTAAGAACACAATTACAGCACTGCAAATGGAAATGGACACTGACTAGTCTAAAGCTAACCTACTCTGAAGTAAGCCTTCCCTAAATGTGCAGGGTGCGGATTTCAAGTACTTTGAACAGTTTCACTCTCAGATAGTCTTCTACAGGTTTGTAAACATTACTGGTATTGACAGAGACCAAGATACCCATTTATAACTACTGTGAAGCATGGTTACAATATTAGAGATGTTGATTTTGTCCATTTTATGTATTTATGCAAATAAATTGATTCACTCATATTTAAAATAAAACATTATGTTGTACTTACCAGTTTTGGGGTTTATCGAAAAGAATCCTTGTGGATTTCCACTTGTAATCTTGTAGGTTAACTTATCACTTGAGCTAGAATCTGGATCAAATGCCTCAATCTGAATGACAGATACATCTTTAGGTGAATTTTCCATGACCTCTGGGTAATAAACTGGTTCTGTTGTCTGAGGAGCATTGTCGTTAACATCACCAACTTCTATGTAGATTTCAATGAAAGATGATAAAGGCACAACACCTTGGTCTGTTGCATAAACAGTCAACCAGTAATGTGAAGTAGTCTCACGATCCAGGCGATCAGCTGTCTCAATAATACCTGTTTAACAGGACAAAAGATAAACAGAGAACGATCAATAAATATACAGAAGTTTGCAGAAACAGAGCAAGCAACAAGCTTAGAAAATGAGAAAAAAATCAACAAGTTCAGGATAGCTGACATTGATTCTACAAGCTGCGTTAATATACACACACAAGCATTAAAGCTAACCTGAAAACACCAAAACCAAAATCAATAAAACAGTTTTCAACGATTACGTGTTCCAGATATTAAAGCAATATATTACTTAACTTCCTTTCCATTGTCTTTTGAGATTTATCAGATCAATTAACACTATTGAAAAAAAAAAAAACCACAAAACTATTTTGCTGGAAGGATTAAATATAATGGGTAATACACAATTTTGGGGGGCTTGAATGACTCTCTTATTAATATACTGAATATTATAGTATACCAAACTATCTGATTTGGATACCAGACTCTTGATCTGTTTACTGTTACGCATATTAATATACTTAAATATAAAACATTCTTATCTACATGCCCAAATAAATTATTTAACTGAATTTTCTTAATGTGCATAAGTATTTAGACTCACACAGAAATCTCACAGAAAAGGAAAACAAAGTTAGACCTGAAGGCAACCTTTGTAGCATTATGACCAACCACTGGTTGCCATTACTTTGATAATAGAAAGCAACACCTAGCTCATTTTAGCACCCATAAAATGAATTACCATTTACGGAACACCTAGACAAACCTCATACAGCAGTTTGTCTGAACCAGAACTAAATAAATAATGAGGGGCTCAAATTTTTATCCACTGTGAAGGAAATACAGCCCTGTTTTTTACAAGCACCTTAGTCTACAATCTACAGTCATAAAATGCATATGTTGTATATCAAAAAATTGTGACATGGCATAACTTATTTGTCAAGGGATGAACATTACACAGATTCACAGAGTTACTGCACCATAAAACTGCACTTTTATTTTCTTAATCGAGTTGCTCTTACTGGCTGTCTTAATCAATCATTTTCTATATAGAACTTAAAATGAAGCTAAATACATTCCAGAGGAAGGAAGAGACCAACACCTTGCAGCCACTCCTGTGGCAATCTCGAAAGGCTCTGACATGGCTCTTATTTTTTCTTATACTGATAAGAAAAAATGTTATTATATACTCTAATATATGGTGTGGCCCTTGTCCTCAGCCCAGCCACTCACAAAACATGCATACTGTCAGTTAAGTAACACTCTGATGAACTATGCCACTATCCTTTCACAATAAATCCTACAAAAAATGACTAACTATAGATATGATTTCCTTCACGTATCCCAGACATTTTTATTTTTTAAATATTCAGGCTAAACAAAATTAGATAAATATTGAGGAATTACTGATTTACTCATTACTTTCTTTGCTTTTTGCGAGAATGTATGAAGGGTTGATGGTGACCATCTTATATTTTAAGATGTCAGTAAGATCTTAGGAAGACTGGAAGAAACAGCGTCTAATACCTAAACCTGCAAAATGCCCATATATAGCATTTTAAGCAACACAGTATCCCAGAACTACCACCAGGTGTCAGTATGGAAATTGGTTGTATACAGTCTCAGACCACTGGGATGAAAAGTGGCAAGTAACACACTGCACTTTGAAAAAAAAAAAAAAAATCTATATGCATTAGATACAAGTTTTCTTGAAAGCTAACTGGTGGCTTTATAAATTCCTTCTTTGAAGAGGAACACCGTCAGAAACCAAGTCAAGGTGTTCACTTTAAGGACGCTGACATTTTACAATTCATCTCTTTAGCTCAGTATTTATTTGCATTGTTTAATTTCAGTTTGTTATAAAAAAAAATCCTATAAAGACGCTGCTTTGTGCTGTGGCTAATAGCACAATTTCTCAATTTAATATAAAGAGTGATTTTAAATAGGATACCATGAACTTGCTCTCTCAAAAAAGGAGACCTAGTCTTGAGCACAGTTACCTGGATTCTGTTTTTGTAACTTGCTTATGTTACACCTTTTGCATTTCTCTGCTTCAGCCAGGAGACTTGCCCGGGAGTAAATAAATGTGTTAATTCTTGTGGCCTCATTTCTAAACCTAAATGCTGGATGTGGCATGCAAGCACTTCATCTTCAGTCTGGGTAGATTCCGTGCATGCCTCAGAAAATTTTGTAAAACATTCATGTCCTCCCAAACACAAGCCTAGCCTGTTGTAATTCCCTCTTTGCAGGGCCTCCAGCAATGCTGCTCTGTTGCTTGCAGTCTGTGCAAAGCACAGTGGTGATGCTTACGTGCTGAACTGAGCAACCATTATCATTTTACACCTGCCCTGCATTCCTAACAGTAACTACATCAGAAGTGGCAGATTAATTTTAAGATAGCCTTGCCTGATATTAAAGAAACAGAGAAAGAGACTCTCACAGTAGTGGAGCTCTCCCGCAATCTGCTCACCTGGCATTAACAGATTCTACCACCTTAATTATCAAAGCCTCCCTCAAGGAAAGGAAGACTGAACCAATTATGCTTTCGTGAACTGCCATTTCTCATGTCTCTGTTCTCTTATATCACGTATTCTAAAGGGGGAAAGGGAAGAAAAAAGTACCACACCAAACCAACAACAGTAAGTATTTCAGAAAGAAATATGTAGAAGCATTACTGGGATACAGGAATAGTGACTAATTTTACAATAGAGAAAATGGACAACTTTATTTTCAGTTCATTTTTCATTTCAAGTTAGTTCTGCCTATCTGGCATTACTGCTGCGTATTTGACACTGACTTTTGCAGAAATGCCCAATGAAAAGGGCTGCAATCTGTCTGAGTACCTGACTACTCAACAAGTCATATAACACAGATTTTTGTCCAACAGGGTAGCTCTGGTTTTCAGAATATCTCAATTTTTCTACAGGGTCACCGATAGGCTGTGTGCATTAGCAAAAGTAACACAAAATGTTATTCACTAAAAATTACTCTTCCATTTTTCTCATGTTTCTTACCCAACAGACACTGGATGAACATTTTCTCTCTATGCTCTGCTGTTTATAACCACAAATGGAAGTATAAAGTAGCTAGAAATAACATATTACGAGCATTCAGATATGCGAAAAAGCCTACGTAACTGTTTACATTTTACTGTTATTAACAGATTAATTCCTAATCAAACACTTCCTAGAGGCAAAGGTTACTTAAAAAACATAAAAAAAAAAAAAAATACTCCACCCCTCCCACTTAAAGAATTTAAAATAGATGGAATAGACAGGCATGTATGGAAGTTGGAAAATGTATTAGATGGACATCACGCATGACAAGTGGATTACTTTGACAATATTAAAATGAAGACCCAAAATAACATACCTCCGGTATAAAAAACATGTAAAAGAAGACCAGAGGATATAAGAGCAAAAGTTTCCTTTCATTGCTTGCATGTTGAGGGGGTGGGGGAGCTCACCACACCTTGTTCTTCTTCATTACTCAGAGCTCGGCGAGCAGATAGAGAAGGCATGACTGGTCTATTAACGTGACTCAACTTTCTGCACTTTGCTGCCACCCAACAATAAAATGGAGCAGATACTGATCCGGTACACAAGCCTGGGCGGAGATTGGGAGGGGTGGGGGGGAAGCACTGACTACCAACACCTGAATTCTTCTGGTGTCAGAAAACACAATCAAGAGAACTTGGATTTTTTTCCCCTCTAACATTACTGCACAATCTAACCTCACACCAGTCATTACAGCAGATAATGATGAGAAATCAAACGTCAAAAAAGTGATAAACCAATCCAAGTAAGAGTTAATTTGTTTTAATTTTACAATCAGCTAGATCCATTAAGTATCAGCAAGATGTTAATCAGTATCATCAATTTGAGCAGTAAGTTTCGTCTTCTTAGAAGTACTTTTGCTTTTTTCTTCCAGTGGTGCAAATCGCATTTAGGGAGTACAGTTTAAGTGCTTCTATTATATTTTCAATGTATTAAAGGCTCTATCTCCAACTCTTCTCACATCCAAAAAAATTTTTTTTAGTCAGCAAATTTCCTATTCTCTATGCTGAGAGCAAATCAGTAAATTTGACTTTTACAAGCCATTTGCTTTCTATGTAGCAAGACGAGTAGATAAATCTTCCACAGAGCTCCACCAGAGAATCTTTAGCATGCACGATAATCCCAAAGACCTGTAAATATTATTTTTCATAAAATATGTTGAAATGAGTATTCCAAAAACATTTTCACTTCGCTGGACATGCAATCTTTAAGCTTTTCAGGTGGTTAGGATAAAAATAAATTAATATTCATCAGTTGCTAACTGCCAATGGGGAATACAAAAGAGCTCTGATGAAATGTTTCTCAGTCATTTGCAAGACGACAGTGGAGTTTTATAATCTCCGTGACTCTGAAATTTTAGACTAGATATTGCTACTGTTTGATGCAACTGGACTTTTCTGTTGATTTTATTATAAGAAGGAAAAAGTCCTAAGTGAATACTATACTACGGAAATAAGACAGCATTCAGTATGGAGGAACATGCTGGTTTAAGAATACAGCAAATGGGGAAAAATTAGAACATTAACCCCACTCAGGCCAAGAACCAACATCACTTCCAACTTTAATCCCATAACCCAAATCACTAAAACCAGTCACTCTTAAAACAAAAATAAACATATAAATCCATCTCAAATCTCACAGTCTTACCTTTGCCAATTCTATCTGATTAACAAATGCCTAAACTATAATACCTCCAATTCCCAGGGATGATCCTCCTTAAGTGTACTTATCCATGAGAACTCTCATTAACAATATTAATGATTCTGTAATGGAAATCAAAACCTGCAATCATTTCTCAGCAAAGCATGAAAACACAGTTTAGTAGAACTTGCCCTGGGAGCAACGTTTGAACCACACTAAGAGAAATCCCTGGCCTGGAACACGATTCTTGAAATCTGATTACAAACTTAATTAATCTAAATTCTAATAAGCTGGACAAATCAAAAAGCTTCTTCAGCTGCCTAAATGCCATCTCTGAGGGGAAAAGGCAATATTTTAAGAACTGCAGGAACACAGGTTTTGATCAAATATGACCGTCAATGAACAGCCAATCCCAATTAAAGACTTAAAAAAAAAAAAGAGCAGATTAAGCACGTTATTACCAACGGCATGCTGTCCCTCAGCGGCACAAGGCTGCATTTACACCAACACAGACTGTAACTTTGGCTCGAGTTCTGACCAAAGAGTAAGTCACTTACTCTTGTAAGCCATCACTAAAGTCTACACAATCTTTTCAATTAAAACTAGAATTAGGGGTGGTATTCAGCTTAGTACACACTGCCATTTACTACCTGAATCTCTCTTACCACTACATAGGCTGCATATAGTTTTCTATAAAGTTACCAATATTTATAAAATTAGTTTTTACGTGGACACGGGTCAAAAGAACCCCATCTCAAAAGTCTGCATTTTTTTCTGGTCAAATTGCTGCTTTAAGTTTTGTGGAACTTCACTTAGGCATTTAGAACAACGAAATAATCACATCAGAGTCCTTGATTAGTGGTTTGGTGTGGTTGTTGTTTTTTTTTTTATTTCTTTTTAAAGTAAAATCTTACTAAATATTACAACATTATCATGCTTTGTCTTCTAACGATAAGAAATTTATACCATCTTTTCCCTGAGCTGTATAAATACAGAGGCTGTAACAGATCTGATAGGATGAGGAAAAAAAATAAATAAAAATAAAGAGCATCCAAGCATCCAGGATAGAAGACATGGTACTTATCTGCTTCTCTGCAGTCCCCAGAGGAGTCAAATAACATCCATACTCTTTCGTTCTCCTTTTCCCCTTAAGTAATTTCTAGAGGCACAGTCAAACCAGGACAGTAGGCAAATGCAACCCTGTGTATTATGTATGTTGTTGTTTTTTCCTCCACTTTATGCAAAGTAGTTTTGGGGGAAGCAAAGGGGTGTGGGGGGAATGAAAATTTAGTAACAGTTATGGTGCACAAGATAAAAGAAACTACAGCAGACCAGGGCACACTACTTACAAGTACTATACCTGTCTGTAGTACCTGGTACAAATTGTGATTCTAGAACTAATTATCACCAGTGAAATATCTCAGATCCTTTGCACTTTTAATACAATTTAAAAAAATCCTCTAGCCAATTTATCTGTATTTCTGATGGGCCAGACAACCTCTGACCGCCACTACAGTCCAACACTGAAAATGCCATGAAGTAGCTAAGTATGGCCATATGTACAGCCAAGTAGTCCTATGTGCCATAGAGTGCACTGAAAAGAGAAAGCTTTGACATATGGAACATACTGAATTTCCAAGGGGGAAAAATAAAAAAAGAAAAAGAAAACCTTACTTTCCCTGTGGCTGCTGTGCTACTGTAACTTAGGTCTCTACAGAGCATCCTGTGAGGAACAACTGAGCCTTAAGCCTACAGTTCCTTTACAATAGCATCCAATGACAACAAAATTTAATATTATTTGATCAGCCAAATAATAACCACTTAACAAAACCAAAACAAACAAGGCAGCACAATAAAACATTGGTCTTTATACTACACAAACCAACTGTCCTTAAGTACTGAAGATTTTGAGTATGTCCTGTCACAGAGACAAGGAACTACTCAGCACTTAAAATGTCAGTTGAAAAGACCAAAATCTGCATCCTGTGAACTTGAAACAATCTCCTGCTGAAGAAGGAATGGAATGAGATTCTTTTTGCAGAAGTGAAATGTCAGCTTGTCCCCTGTATAAACAGGGCAGTATGCCAAAAAAGGCTCTGCACTCTAACTTGTGAAATACTAAAGACCTGCGGCTGGCAGCACAAACTTTTACAAATGATATACAACCTCTCTCTTATAAGAGTGGTAGTATTTTGATAAATAAACTGAACTGGAAAAGTGCTAGCCTTGCTTACCTGTATCACATGTGCACTTGTAACAGGAAGCATCACCTGTTTATGCTTCTATGGAAAAAAGTGCAAGAGCCACCCAGAGAAATATGGTTTGAACTTGTAGTAATTTAAAAACTTATCACTGACAATGCAAGCTACACACATATCAGATGCAAGAAGTCTGATTCACACAACAGACTAAACTGTATTGTTTCAGAATATAAATAATCCTTGGTTACAGCCCTGAAGGAGAGGAAGAAGTTGCAGCAGCTATTGCTTGCCTTTGAATCACACATAAATGGGAGGTGTTCGCTACTTTTCTCTCTCCTCTTCTCCAGGAGCATCTCATTAGGCACACGCAGGAAGACTGCAGCCTAGCAACAAGCCATCAATATTGCATTTTGCATAACTCATGAAGAATTCAAATTACTTGTTTGCAAACATCCAAGGAATATGAATATGCATCACTAAGAATTCAATTTAGTTTGAAACAGTTGCATTGTTTCTTTTTAACAATTCAGTGATTCTTTGATTTTGCCTGAGTATAGTTGAACCTTAAGTTAACACATTCTGATTTCTTTTTTCAGTAACTTTGTGCCTTTACCTTTTGTGTGTATCCTGGATAACTGCTTTCCAAAAATAATATTAAAAACAAAACCTTAACCCTCCAGAAAAACAACTACCTTTGAGAAATTCTGCAGCAGGTTATGTTCACAGGCTATAGTTAGGATTATTACTTGCAGCCCAAAAGGCTTTAAATGTCATCTATCGTGTCATCAATATTTCTTTTAACATTTACAGCTTGTCACATGTTTAGATTTTATGTAATTATTTATTTAGACACTCAATATGTTTCTATACAGTGGTTGTATCCTATTTTTTTTCTTTTAAAAAACATATTTCTTGCATATGTTATTGAAGATAAGTAATAAAATATCAGATTTTATAATTTCTGCTTCAGCAAACTCAAAAAATCTCTCTCAGGACTACCTAGGGAAAAAAACACTAAAAATAAGCTGAAATCAATATACTGGAATCACAAGTCTTTTGTCACCCTTTATAAAAGCAGATACCCAGAAATTTGAATGAAACTTCTGCATGTATAGCTCTTTGACAGAGAAAGCTGGATAAGTTTCGTGTCATCTTGTGTACTACCATCTGAAAAATCATGCTCAGACAGTACTGTTAAATGGAAAGCAACTCTAGTTACGGTTTCAAGGACAAATGGCTCATTTTCTAGCATAAATCACTGCTTAGAAAGTTTCAAATAACTTCTCACTAGCAGTATTAGCAAGCTGATGTAACTGTAATGAATTCACACCAGTTCTTTAACCGGTAGATGACATTTCACTGTGGAGCTGCAGGAACTTCAAACATGTCATGTCCACCAATGCTTGTGCTCTTTCCAGGGTCCAGTTATTGCAAGTTCAGAAAGGTGAAAGGGGAAAAATAACACTGTAGGGCATACATGGTCCCTAGAGCACACACAACTTTTAATACCATGTAAAAAGTAGTATTATCACCATTAGAACAGATCTGAGATTTTAACAGAAAAAAAATAATAATGAACTAAAGGCTCAAGCATAATCAGTTTTATGATTATGATTTTTATCATGAAATTATGAACATTAAGTTTCACCACTGAAAAGGTGAAATATAACAAAGGATACAGACAAATCCAGTTTTCTACCATTACTTTAAGTAAATTTGATATAAGTTTTAAAAACTCCCAAATTACATAAAATAATCTACTGTATGAAAAATGAAATAATTTCTGTCTATGACACTAATGTAACGACAGTGAGACTAGTTGGAACAGCCAAAAATTAGCAGTGTCCAGTCAAACCTGGCAGACTCACCTTCATAAATGCATAGAAATTCCCAATGCATTCATAATAAAACAGTATTTTGGGACAAAAACTTGGCATCCAGAGAGCCTCAGCATATGGTCAAACCCAGACCTTGACATAAAGCTTAAAACACAGAACAGTTTATGCATCGCTTCTGAACTACGAACAGATGGCAGCAGTTTGAATTGTGTTGGAGAGAAAGGGTCACTATTGATCTCCCCTATGTGCAGCTTATACATGAGATAGATACAGATATTTTAAGAAGAAATACAAAACATTCAATAGCTTAGAGAGCAGCTATTACTTAATCAAATACCTAGAGGTAGTATGAAGACCTAGGAGAAAAGATGCGCACAGTTAGAACTCTGCAACAAACACAGGACTCTATTTTAAAACATTAAGAAAACAGATTTTGCACATCTTAGTTAAGGAGGCAAAGCAGAACACATTAGGGTCCAAGAAAAAGATTTATAAATAATTAGACCCAGCAAGGTTTTGGCTTCCAGTTCTTGCCACATTGCTTTCAGCACATTTGTACAAAAACAAGTCAAATGAACTGAAAACAGTGTTTAGTCTGTTCTAGAGAAGTTCTAAAAATATGTTCTTTAAACTGTCTACATAAAAGATTATGCCCAGAAATTATGACTCCATACTAATGTAGTCTGGGCTAAAAGTAATAAATGTGCTAAGGCCCCCAAAGATTGTGAACTTGCTTTCAGGAAGTCAGGGGGTGGCGAGGGGGAATTTTTGCAATTAGAAGATCCCTGACAGGGTTGCCTTAGAACTCGGCTGATTACTTCCAGTTCAAAAAATCTTTTGGGACAATGGCAGACAGCTCCTATTGTCAGCTTCATTTACGGTTATTTTAATAGCTCCAGCTTATTTCTGTCAGCTAGGCTACTTGCACATCAGGCTTTCAGACAGGCACTCTAATATGGGGAGGAACAGTTCCATATTGCCGAAGCTCAGTGTAGAGGGACAACCTCCCCCGATGACATTAGGGAAACAAAGCATCAACTCCTATGACACTAAGAAAAATTATTGTAATGCTACTACATACAAACTATATTTCTTTGAAGAGAGCATGTAAAACAAGCTTTGTTTCTGATGGGATCAGTCATATGTTACTTGAGAGAAAACATGCTGCAAAACATGACTCCACCATGGAAGCTTTTGGAAACCAGCATTACTGCAGGTTTGTGAAATATTAGCAAACACAGAAATGGCCAGCAGATTGTGGGCCGAACGCTGTTCTCAGTATCCACAAAAGCAGTTCATCTTACCCTCTAGCACGAGCAAACTGCAGAAATGTGACGCACATCATAGTCCCAGTTGTCCACCCCTTTACTCAGGGTGAACGCTTGTCTTCAGTTAGACACAACAGGTTTCTGTGTCCCAAGAAATATAATTACACAATTATCATAAAAATTGGAATAATTCAATATATTTAAACAAAAATACTTTGGGATAATGTTGGCTACACTATTCAGTTACCTTTAAATCCTGATCTCTTGCACGGGTCATGCAATTGTAGAAGTTTGACTGAAGCTGTCTGAAGTTTAGAAACAAAGGGTTGTATGGGCCTAGGCTTTGTTTACCCAAGAACGAAATGTTATTTCATCAAATTTTTCGTGTGTGTGTGTATGTACTTGCTTGTGTATCAGCAAGTTTGTAAGAATGTGTATGTATACTCACATATAAATAAGCAGGTATCCTTAAGAACTGCAGCTTCACCCAGTAAGAATCTTAACTTTGCTGTCAGCCTTCCCAGTACTAAAGAATTGTTGACAATGTGAATAGTTGTGTTACCACTCCAATAAATTTAACTGGGAAATGGGGAGCCTCTGAAGGGGAAATTCCTCTGCAAACAGCCTCAGGAATTTCAAAACTAACTGGAGTTGACAGATTAACCTAGGTCCCCCCTTAGGCAGAAGAAGAGGCTACAAGGAAAATAATGAGACACACGGGGAAGCCAATTACACACAGGAAAAACATATTTAATTGTACAGAAAGTGATTTTGTTGATCCAGAAGGATGCAGTTGTTTAGGCCTCTGCAAACTATTAAAATACCTGGACAGTTCTACAAGTATATTTGCTTTTTGTCTGTAAATCTCAAAATTCAACAACTGTCCTAAATAAGGAAAATTGTCCTAAGCAACCCAAAAATCTTTCTCCAGCATACAGCACATTTCTCTCACATTCCCTTTTTGGTTGCAATTTCAACAACTGCAGTCTACCTCATACTACCTCCATATAAATAATTTGAAAGCCTAACAAGTTATGCAGAGCAGTCCCATTGTGCAGTAAGAAGCAATTACAGCCACGTTTCACAGCACCACTGGCTCATGACTTATTACATGCAGGAACAGAAGTTTAGCACGTGCGTGGTAGCTATACTAATTTGTGTATTGAACTACTGCAATTGTGGTTCAAGCTTTCAGTCTCCAGCCTATTTTCAGGTGCAGAAACTAATTGGGAACAGTGACAGTTGCCAGAGCAAGTCTGTGCTAGAAAGCATACTGATACACATGAAAAGACAAGAAAAGCATGCTGTGGAAATACTGCAACCCAGGCTGCTATTGCTGTTCATGTTATTACTCCAGGTAGCTGTATGCACAACAGCACCTTATGACTGCCAAAAGAAACACTGTTCCTAAACAGCTTAGTGTGTACAAAGAAGAGCTGGTGTATCTGTGGGTATGGGAGTGTTAGAGAACAAAGCAAATCAATGAAGTCATGAGATTAAAGCATCTGGGATCCAGTGACATCAAAAGACATTCATCCTCGTTCTGACACAGTTTTATTAACCTTCAAAGTATCCATTTATTTATTCAGGCTTTATTTCTATTCGTGTATCTAGAGGGGATCTAGTACCAATCAGTAATTGCCATACTAATTTTATGTTATTTGCCTTTGTGTATGATTCAAAATAAACAAAATGCAGTCAAAGAAGTGTTTCTGAACTTGCTTCTGAGTGAACACTGACTACAGGAGAGAACAGATCATTCATGAAGACAAAGAACTTTGAGATTTGAAAAAAGTTAATTTTCTTTGGTTACAATGATCATAACAAGAAAATGAGAAATCCTCCACATATAAACAAATTATTACACATACACCGAAGAATCAATACTTAACAAGTAAAAAGTACAGTTACACCTAGAAAACTATAAATGACTTATTAGATCTCAAGCTTGCTTAATTGCAAGTTTCCTGGTGTGATTTTTTTCTGCTTGTTTTCCTTCACATAAATAATGTATAACTGCCTGCAGAGTTTTATTAGAACTTTTCTGGAAGGAAAAAAAAAGAATAACTAAAGGTAGTAGAAGCTAATGCAAGTTAACAGTTTAAAAATTATTTAATCTATAGATTTCATTTGTCCCATATTTATTGCTTAATAATAGAACTTGCAAGCATTTGCATAAACACAGAGCATCTCTGTTAGAATTTCTGCTGGAAACCTCCACTAATTACTCTCCACAGAAACATTTTTCAATGAAGATGATTCTGCACCTTTAGTGAAAACATCAAAGAGAATGAGTTATGTGACTGAAAAACTCTTGGTCAAACAAGAAGTTTAAGTTTAACTGTCATAAAATCATGATAAAACCTTGATCAACTCCTTCTACAGTAGAACACTTAATGCAAGTGAAAGGGTACTATGATATTGTAGGTAACTGGCAGACTATTTAGGCACAAAATGTATTTTGCTCCTGGACCACTGAAGGTTTTTTCTTGTTTTAAGTAATTCAAATAATATGCAGAAACTAGAGATGGAATTGCATCAGGTGACCTCCTCAAGTCTTTTTATTTGTGCACAACTGTTCTCAAAAATGCTGGCCATTCTCGTGTTTGACTAGACTGAGCTACTCAGTTTCAAAAGGATTTTTAATCACCTCTGGAATTACAGACATTACATGGCATACATTGCTAACTCCATTTGCTCCTATCATCACATGCTAGGTCAATATTCACTTCAAATTTAATCCACATAATCTGCAGTAATTTTGTTCTCACTGTAATCATCATTCTCTTATTAAGAAACAGTGCACCTCAAAATTGACTTGTCAGCTTGACAACTCATCTTTTTTTCCCCTAATACTGTAGCACCTGTATTTATTTTTAACACTAATTTTAACAAAGGCATTCTTCCATGTCAGATCTTTTAATTACTTCTTTTTGCTACCACCCTTTGGAAGATTTAAGTCAGTCCAAAACGTCACCATTCAGCATGAATATTTTTTAATGTAAGCAAGAAACTAAATTGAAAAGTGCAGGGTCCAAGATATTTTTTTAGCATTTGCAAGCACAGTTCTTGATCTCTGGGCTTCCGTCCTTACTTGACACACAAGTCCAACTTTGGAAAACTAGTCAGAAATGGTATTAAGTAGTAGGGACTAAGAACTGGTTAGGTCTTTATTATTTCCCCTCCTCTCCTCCCATGTTTTCCCTAAATGCATACACAAAACAATTCTGAGGACTTCTTAGCAAGCTGTTATTTCTTCTTACACACTTTTTTGCTTTAAAATGTTCTACACAAACCCAGGCAACACAGAAATATTCCTGTCCTAGCTAGTAGCACAGGTATGGAAGTACATATCCAAACAGCCATTAAAGAGAGACATACTTCATTTTCTTCCATTTCTGATTAATTTGCTGAAATTGGTTCTGTACTATTCAAAGTACCTTTAAAGTGAACTATGATACCAAACATCCTTATGCAAAGGCATGTCATCTTTTTCCCCCACCTGAAGTAATTAACATTCCTTGCACAGGCAGCTGGACATTTGTTAATCATTAACTGTTTGTGTAAAAAAAAAAAAAAAAAAAAAAAGCACAGGGAAAGAAACTGTTAGCTGTTCTTCACAACATTACACAAAGAGAAATCTTTAAGACAGAAAATTTAATTAATAGTGTAAAATTATTTACAGTAACAACAAATCTGTTGTATTATCAGAGCATGCTCAATGTTTGACAAGAATATCTGTCTTTTTGACACTTCCAAGGTTCAAAGCTGAGTAATTAGCTCAGGAATTTAATCAATAAAAATAGCACTTGAAGTAAAACAGAAAAAAGGTATATTTAAAAAGATGAACTATGATGTTCTTGGGAAGTAAAATAATACATATAACCAAAATTTTAACACCAAATATAATAGAGGCATAACCAATGAACACATTCCAACCTTATCTAGAATCACTTTGATTCACTCTACCTTGCTTTCATTACAGGAAGGGCACAGCAAGGGCATTCCTCTCAGATCAAACAGAAAATTCCATAGACAGAAGTTTCCACATGTCTGATTCGTTGCAGATTAAACCCTTATCATTAGACAGCAATCTCTAATTTTCATAGAGACAGGATATACCCTGTCATGGCAAATCTACAGGCAAAGGATCGGAGGGAGGGGAGGGGGGACAGGACAGGACGACAGGGGAATAAATCTATAGAATGGAAATGTATTCTCACTGAAAAAGCTATGCACCTCACTCTCACAACTTTGGGGAAATAGAGGGGACAAGGTATAAAAATATAAGATCCCATACATAGCTCCATTCATACATTCCATCATAGCTTCTTTATAATGCAACTCTTTCAAGCTGAACTACCAAGAACTCCCTCTGTGCATAAATACAGCTGGGACTACAGGCGACACATGAGAATTGTGTTCATTTTTAGCACACTAGGTTACCAAATTCTTCATTTCTTTACCCACACAACTGTAGCAGTTCTGTAGTGCTCATACACATTAACACAACAGTCAGTGTAAAACATATAGGTAACAGAATAGCCTTCTGAGAACTTTTAATATCATAATCTCCTAATCCTTAAATCCTGTACAAAATATGAATTTTGTATAATAATTTCTATACATATATTTAATTCCAGGAATATTTTTGTTGTTGTTTGTTCTTAGTTTACCACGTAGAGGTGGATTCAGGCTTTTTACATCAGCAAAATAAAAATAGCCTTTTGTATAAATAAGCTAAAGCTTGATTTAGGAAACATGCAGATTTTGGAGCCAATCCATGCCAGCAAAGATTACTCTAAAAAGTACACTGGGCCTTAGAACAATGCAACTACAAAATGTTCTGTGTGTAATGTCGCCTGTCAGGCAGGCGAGATTCTTTTCTGGCATCAGTGATGCCACAACTACAAGTCTGCATGGACACAGCTCTAAGCAGAAAGAACTCAAATGCTCATCTCTACTGGTAGCTCAAGACAATTTATACCCACTAGCTCAGCAGTTTGCTCTTTAGCCCTAACGTCTATTAAAATTAGGCAACTCTTTACAAAACCTGCAAATGTATCATTTATCCTTGTTCACAAAATTTAAAATTAAACAGAAGCAGCTAGTAGAAGCATGGATAAAACAAAGCAGGGAAACCTCCTTTCTGAGTAAGGAAATTATCTGTTACAGTCCTGTGGCTAGATTCTTTGGCCACTTTTGGTTTTCCCCAAATTCCTTTTTGATGACACTGGAATGCTAGAGATTTTTTATTTTTGTTGGGCCACACAGAGACTGCTGGGTTGGATCTTTATTCTTGGTCACTTTCGGATGACTAGTGCAATAAAATCACAGATGAAACACGAATTACATGGAGATTGTAAAATGGACCTGCAAACTGTAGTTTCAGCAAGGCCAAAAGTATTTTTAGGTCCAAGATCTAAAGCTGCAATACCGCGTGTTATGAACTGTGGAAGTTTGCCAAGTACTCATGTAGGTTTGTCCTTTGTTAAATATGTCCAAATGCTGTATGATTAAAGTTTAAAATCTTCAAAGAAAAGAATAAACATTACGTAACCATTTTCAAGCTCCTCTCTTTTGACCTTAATATGTACTTCAAAAGCTAAGCAGATGCTTAGTAGGAAATAAATCCCCCAACTCAACAGATGTACCAACAGCAATATGGCAAGATGCACCTTCCATAGCTTTTGGCAAGCCTTCCCTTTTATTATTCCTTTGCTCACAAGTGCTTTTCAAGTCAAAGAGAGGCCTAAACAAGTTAATAGGCCCTTAATATGTACTCCACTGGCTGAATTGATTGCTGCTTATAAGGTAATCTTTGCAACCACATGTGGCTCAGCTTCAGCTCATCTCCTACAGAGAGGCAGCCCCTAGGCTGCTCTGTTTTCATCAGACCAAGTTGCAGCCCAATCAACACCTTGCACAACAAAACAATCCCTCACTTTCAGCAGAAGCAGAAGAGGATGGGAACCCAAGCTTTTGTATAGAATCTCTATTTGGCAGTTGAGGTGATGTTTTGCTCAGCAGGATACCTAAAACAACTCTCAAACTACTTTGGAAGATACCCCTGCCAACAGTAAAACACAAGATAAATATGTTTGTCTAAAACTAATTTAGCTTCTTCCAAAGCCACCTTGTCAAAGCCACATTAACAACCTAATAGCACTCTGATTTACCACCATCACAAATGCAAATCATACGATTTCCTTCAAGCCTAGGAAGGCAAGGTAATCAGCTAGCTCCAGGACAGATAGGACCTCGGTTACCCTTGTGCAAACCTGGGCATAATCCAGGGCTCCTTAATCACTGCCAAACAAACTTAGCTCCAAATTAGCTCCAAATGCCATGCTCTACCCTAGCACCATCTACCCATCTGAACAGTAACCTAAACATAACAGAATTATCCCCAAATTAACCCAGCTGCACCTTCACTGCCAGATCTTAGCCTGAATGAACATAATTAGGCTTTAAATAACTGCAGGCTGGAGTTGCGACTGGACTGAAAAATTAACGAGGTAATTCCTTCCGAACGCAAGTATTTACAAGCACAACTAAACGTGAGCACCCAGCCAGGCTGTAGGTACCAGCAATAATGCAACACAACACTCACACAAAGTTAGTTATTTCCTAAAGAAAAGCTTTCTGGATTGCTTTCTGGATAGCAGTGAATTTAGGAGTTGTCTGCAGTCTAGCTGACAGCAGGTCTCTGGCTCTAACCTTTACTTCTTTGAACAGACACAAATTGTGCTGAAGTGGTTTTATATATCTTCAAAAAAAGTTTTGAAATTTCTCACAATACTAAAAAGGATTTAAAGATAAAAGTTACTCTTAGTAAGCTTCTGTTACAGCTATTTGTTCTGTCTAGTAAAATTAAATCTATGTGCCAAACGCTTCATTTTTAAAACCATAACAAATTGGTGGAAAATATATTTTAGTTGCATGAAATTTTAAACAAATGTTTTTGAATGCAAATTATTACTCAATCTAGGCACAAAGTATACAAATGTGTGGGGTGTTTTTGTTTTTTTCTTTTTAAACGTAACTACTTTTGCCTTGCAGAATGGCCCCAGTTTGGCTCAATGCCACTGAAGAAAAATTCTGTAAGAAGAGTGAAGGCATGCAGATCTTCCTTGAAAATAAGAGTGAAGATTATACAGAGATGATGCTGAGCACACTCAAATCCAACACATATCATTACCTAGAAAGCAGAAGATATCCCATTCTAAAAATAGCCTACACAACGAGATTTTATGATAGCTGTAATCAACCACTATAATATGCCTCCACAAATTAAATGTCCTGCACACAACAGACACAATCGTCTCTTTCGTCATGCAGACTAAACTAGGTTTTCAGTTCTGCTCTACTTATTGCATGTTTGACTATCATTGAAGATTCTGGTATGGAAAATAAGTCATTAAAATACACGATAAATGCTTTAGAAGACAAATTATTGACTTTGAGTGGCTATAATTTGCTAACTGCCTTCAATAGGTATTGCCACGACCACCCTTTTCTTCTGCTGGGCTCTGGAGAAGTTTGGTACGGACTCAAAAGACTACCAATGAAGGAGTTGAAATGGGCAAAGCTTGTCTTTCTGTTACATTAATTCAACTTGATCTTATCCTGTTGTTCTTTCCCAATTCAATATCAAAGCTAGGGAATGCCCAGCTACAGCATAAAATAAACATGCCACTGGAAAAAACACCGAATGCATCAGCATGAAAACATCTTTCAAGAGCAGGCAGCTACAAAATCTGTCTTTGCTTGCCCCTCTTCACCTTTTTGAAATATTCTCTCTCTCTCTCTATATATATATATACACACACACACACAATTTTGTTAAGCTTTCCATAAAAGTAGAGTTTACAAAGAGAATGTCTTTCTCTTTGAATGCCTCCTGTTTCCAGAGCATGGACAGTTGCCTATGTTTGTTTTTAATAATAACTCTGACACTTCTAAAAAGGCATAGAAGACATCTATCACAAACTCAGAAAATGTCCTTTGAATTTCAGAGCTTTAATAGCTTTAATCATAACCTTTTCAAACAAATAAAAGATGTCAGTTCTTGTATAATTTTCCAAAGAATGAGTTTAATAAGTTGCTCTTGAGTTCCACGTTTTGACCTGAAATTCTGTTTCAGATGCTAGCATAGGCAGCTGACCGATCAATCCCAGAATCTAAGAACAACCTCCATAAATCCTGTGATTAAAAGAAACTCCTCATACTCTCATCTGAGTGAAATTTGAATTTCACTGAAATCTCCAGTGTACACACAACAGTCAGGTTTCAGCTCTCAGATTTTAACTGTAGTGCTGACACAGCCCCTTACTGAAAAGATTAACCTTCCAAATCAACATCCATAGTCCTAAGAATTTAATTTTAAATTAGAGTTTGTAGAACCAAGGCATTGTTCCACAAGACTTTGTTTTGAACAAAATGCTTCAGAATAACCTTAAAAATTTTGAATCTGGTACATTTAGACCTCAGTCACTGAAGGAGGTTAGCTGCAATAGCTACATGGGCAGATCATTTACCATAAGTACCACTAGCAAAGTAATGTGGCAGTACAGAATTCAGTGGGAGGCTGAAAAAACTTCTGCAAAGCTAATTAGATACTTGGGAGATTAGTCTGTGCTCTGAGTTTTATTGACTTCAGTACCTGAACTAGCTAGAGCAAGAATTTCCTGTGCAAAAAGCTGCAACCATTTAGTATTCTTCAGAAACAGAGCACCTCCTAATCCAGCTCTCTCTTCAAAAAAAGTGGAAAGAAGCATTGAACTTTGCAAGTTGAAAACACTGAGAATCCCCTCAGAGAAGGTCTTTTTCCCCATTTACTTCTCATTTTTACCTAGTCAAAATATTCACATGAGAAGTTTTAATGTCAAAACCTATGTGTTGATGAGACTATTCGTGGACAGAAGCTAAGCTAGAAATGTCACTGACAAATGGAAGCAATCAGGAAATTTTAAAACACATCCTCATAGTCTGCCATATCAAACCCACCAGGAATATTCTTTCCTGGCTATCAACACCAACTTCATCAATTGCAGTTTTTAAATCTCTTGTTTAACTGTTTCTTATAAAACATGATTTGTTCAACACTTTCTCAGGTCATAGGTCACTGAAAACTATTAATCTGATAGATCACAGAATTACAGAATGTAACAATTACAAATAAACAGAGCATATAGTCACCACATAGCTTTGACAGCAGCATGGCTGGAATATGCATAGTAGAAATTCGGAGATTGTTAGGAACCCCTGGGGTTTTTGTTTGTTTTAAATTTAACCTGAATGAAATTAAGTTGTTACATATACTGGTGTTTATGACTTACATAAACAAGGTAACAAACAGAGGTAAACAGAAGGGAAAACTTCCACATGAGGCAGTCACTGAAAGTGAAAAGAAAGGCCCATATTTGTAAGGCTGCTGAACTCCAAGTATGAGGTTGCTGAACTACAATCGACTTAACCAAAATCATACCATTCTCAGCTTTTATTAAAAACACCACTTCCACCTTCACGTGGTTTAAGACTGTATTAGTAAAACAAGCCTAGAAAATGTTCCCAGGCATTGGAACTTGCTTCTCTGTATTGCTAAACGGCTTTTGGCCTGTGCCAGGCACTGCTCTCCCAGACAGTGCCAGGACGGAGCTAGGAACCGACGAGCAGCAGCGACCATACCCAACAGTCTGGGTGCAGCCACCCTGTTTGGAAGGTACCATAGCTGTTAGGTCAGACACAGCCCATTTGGCTTCTGTTCCAGAAAACACCGCTGGTTTAGTAGATATCCAAAAGGTACTTACGTGTTCTGCTCCACTGATGATACGTATCTAATATTTGCTAATGCCTGTCTTCATCATTAAAACTCAAAACCAGCGAGCGGTAGGATGATTAAAAAAAGCTCAAAAGCCAATGAGTGCTGAAGATACAGAATTTGAAGTTGTCCCTTAGGTGCAAATGTAAACCATACCCTGCCTTTTAATTAATGCAATTTTGAGAGCAC
The DNA here is from genome assembly GCF_965140915.1 of Aythya marila. Classification (NCBI taxonomy): domain Eukaryota; kingdom Metazoa; phylum Chordata; class Aves; order Anseriformes; family Anatidae; genus Aythya; species Aythya marila. The sequence goes on along the minus strand of NC_139045.1, from coordinate 19,313,639 downwards.
TACAAAGAAATGTTAACATGCTTATTATGTGTTAGCAATACTCTGTACCTTTTAAGAACATAATTCAGTACTTTGCTCCATGTAGTTAAAATCCTATTCATTCTCCTTAATGAATTACTGTCTTCCCTGCTGGAAATAGTTCTGGTAATATTAAAAAGTGTCTCATAGCCATTAAGCTTTATTGATGGTATTTTATGCACAGAGATAGTGCAGTAAAATGAGTTTTCCTCTACATTCCCCCGCCCCCTTAATATTTTTTTACTTGCTCCCTTAACATTCTTTACCAAAACAAATAATCTTTCCTTATTAAGGTAGTAAGGTTACACCCAAAAATTACATGACTCCAAGGGAGCACAACACAGGAAAGAATCCACTAACGGCCACTGAATATTTGCAAGCCCCACTTAATTCAAGAACTCCGTAAGAGAAAGCAACCAGTTTGGGAAACTATTAGAAAGAAGTACCACCTGTCTGCTCTGTTCTAGTTCTTACTTAAACTGCTAGAGATGGTATAGCAGGTTAAACAGACCCTTGTTCTAATTAAACACAGTATTACTTGTGTCTTTTCCAAGCAGCAAATTAGTTTTATCATCTGAAATTTTTGTTACTGTTAGAATTGAATTATTATTCTGTAAGCCTCACACACAGCAACTTAAACACAGGTTACCGAAAAAAATCTAAGATTCCTAGTAACAGGTAACTAAATTACGTGATTCAAGAGCAGTACAAAGGTTATCAGGCACAAACTTCAGACTGCCACATCACCCTTGACACCTTTCTGGAACTAGGCTACCTTCTGGGAAATATCCAGAACTGCAGAAACTGAGAAAACACCTGCTGGTGGTAGCCTTGCCAGTTGACCTACATGGGAATTTTCTGATAAAGATGTTTGTAAAATTATCCATGGTTTATTAAAATAGTTCAAATAAATCATCACTAGGGAAATTTTACTGGAAGCACAAGTGCTCAGAGTCCAGCCACTCCAGTACACATCAGGTTAGACACAACTGGACACAAAGGAATTCAGTTTGAAACTTCCTTCGTTTCTGAACAGCTTTCAAGATGGGCTCCTGTTTTCCACAAACACTGCAATGTCCTAGGGCATCTATACTTCCTGAGCCTGCTGATTCCCTCAGCTGTCTAGATTTTGAGAACTAGAAAGAAAACCAAAACCAAAAGAAGAAAGCTCTGATACGAGATAAAAACTAGCTCACAGTAATAACCCAGAAGTCCTGCTATCTTCAGGAAGAGAACAGCCTGCTTGGCACAAATTCCTTGGAGAAGGACAAGCAGATACTGCGCAAAACTAGTAATGGTTCCTCTCATTTAACAACTGAAAATCTGTGTGGAAACTAGTTCACCAGATGCTGCTGATCCTACAGTAGTGTCACATACACCCCGGTGGTAACACTGAATGGCCTTCTTCACCTAACCTATACAACTGGAAGAAATACTAGCAGTTCTTTCCAACACCTTTTTTCATGTACTAGAGCTTCCATCTTTTATTTCACCTTTGAGAAGTGCAAATACTTAATGAAAACACTCATCTTTATATGTAACAACAACAACAAATAGGAAGACATTTTACCTTATTGCCTGCTGGTATGGTATCTGGGAGGAGAAAGAAAAAGGACTCAATGTTGCCTTAGTACCATATAACTTCTGCTTTAGGTTCTCCTCCAGGCATTTCTTCTCTCGTTTGTTAGATTCACTCATTAGTTGTAAAACTGAATTGTCTGACTCAATCTCTCAAATCCTACACTTGCTTTCACTTCTAGCATTGTGAGTGAATGTCAGCAACCCTCCCTGACATGCTCTCCCTGTATGACCTCCCACTTTAAGTGGTCTCTGGAGATGGAGTTTGCTAAACCCCTCATCGACTACAGTGATAACCAACAGTTTCACTTTAATTATCTCAGCATGCACTCTGTACGAGTGACTCATAAAGCACCCTAAGATGATGTGTACAGCAAAAACAGAAAGGATTTTCCATCTTCCTCATCTCTGAAGTGGCAGTGAAAACAGGAAACACTCTGTGTTTCAGACATCCTTATGACCACCTAAGAACTTCTGTAACATTACCTTTGGCTCAGTGCCCTCCCTAGAAGTAACAACCCACTGATACTTAGTACAAGGATAAAAGAACAGGTCAAGTAGCAAATTATGATCTCCTTCCTCACCCACTTGGCTTCCAATTAACAATTTATAAGCTGGAGATAACATAAGGCTGAACCTCAAAATAAACTCATTAGTATCTTTTATTTACTTTAGTCATACTTTTGGTCTCTATAACTTCCTGGGGAAATGAGCTTCTTGACTTTATTACACCGCATGTGAAAAATACTTCCTTTTAGGTTGGCTGCATGTTAACTGTATGCAACCATTTCTTACATTGTAGTACATAGAAAGTGAGATGGCGAAGGTGCTACAGAAACTATTGCAATTTTATAGGCTATCAACTTGCTCTCTACCTTTCCCTACTGTTGTCATATTTATGAGCTAAGAAATATTTATTTGAAAGCTATAATATGACCACCTACCAATTCATTCCTAATGCACTTTTTCTGTGTCTTCTTGAAAAGCATCACAGATTGAAGCAATTAGACAACAAAGTAATCAAAGCAACTCCTGAGTTTAGCAGTATGGGCGCATTAGGGCCCCCATTAAGATATTCACTTCTAAGGGTTTGGACAGAACTGCAGACAGACAACCTATGAAAACCAGCTGGCCTAAGTCAATGGTAAGTCTTAAAAAAAAAAAAGTGGCAAAGTTATATTAAGTTATCTTTGGAAAAATGCCAGAACATTTCAGAATTAAGGGTCAAAATACCAAACACTAATACAATTTCATACCTTCTGAAGTACAGAATAAAAACTACTAACATAGAAACAATAGCTTGAAAGCCAGCAACAACTCCACGTCTAGAACTTGATGTTTCTAATTGATGCTTCTAACACCATCAGTAATCTATTTTTTTTTCCTGAAAATGTGACTGTTGTCCTCAATTCCTAGAAGCAGGGGATAAAACAATTTTCAACCACTGAAAATAGTAGACTTCCAAAATCCAGTTTATCAAATTTTGAACTGGAAGTGCAGTACAATTCTCTCAGACAGCAGGAAACTTAAAAGGTGAAGTCAGAAGAGCCTTTTACCAAGCTGAAAAAGTCACCAAGTTGCTTCCTACATCTCATCTTTCCACAAATTCTTTAATATGCTTTCTTGACTAATTATCAGTCTGTACCTTATATCAAGGACAGTTCATTTTGAAAAGAATGAAAAATATGCAGATAGTTAAGCACAAAGAGTGCCTTCTGTAACAATGCTGGTGATTTCTTAGAAAAAAAAAAAAAAAAAAAAAAGACATTTTAAGCTACATTGTCAAGCTTTAAAATGCTCTACATTCTTTCACCAGGTTCTTGGTTTAGATCGAAGTTTGAAGACAAACACATCCACCAAATGCAAACGAATTCTTCCCCACTCTAGTGTTTAAGAGGGAATTTGTTCCCTAAGATTAAAAAAAAAAAAAAAAAAAGCAACCCCTCTTCATACACCCACCGAAGAGTAACACAATATCAGTGTTCTCTACCTTTATCAGATATGTAAAAGAACAGGTAGTTACAGAGACGCACTACTAGAAGTCAGCACTAGATTTCTTCAGAAACCATCCTTCTGCTTTTTTCTGAATACATGGCATTTGAATAACTCAAAGTTGCTCCTCAATTTATGCATCACTAATGAGGTAAGCCAACAGTTCAGTCTGCTTGATTTATACAAGCTTTTTAAAGGCTGCATCAATGTTTTCTTTACAAGAGCCTTTCCATGAAGAAAGTACTGATTACTAACATAAACATGAGCACCTATAACCATAAAAGGTAGATACAAAAACAGCAAGTATGGCAGTATAAATACCGGTACTGATAAATACTTCTAGTAAATGAAGCACCAGAGCTGTAGTTTAAGAATGCAAAGCATAAAAATGTCAGAATTCAGTCCTTGGACAGAAATCAATTCAATCCCTCTATTTCACACGCCCCACAGTCCTCAGGACAACTGTTTACTTGAAACAGACCTTCATTTTATATCAACAGCATTCTTCTTTTTGCCACATGGTAGATATTTTAAGATCTACCATGCATTTAGGTATGCTGGATGAAAATGAGGACAGAGGAAAAGTACTTATCAAATATACACTTACAATTTCACTAGTGGCAGATGGAACTGTACTTATTATTGGTGACTTTTTATTTTTTGGTCCTAACAAAAACACCTCTCTCAACAGTGACAATGCAGCTTTTATCACCTCTTTGCCAGCATATCATTTTACTTAGAGCATAAAGATAACATAAAAATGCCTTACCTTTTTCTTCATCTATGCGGAAGACTCCTATACCAGACCCATCTCTGATAGAATATCGAATCTCCCCATCTCGTCCTGTGTCTTCGTCATAAGCAGATACTGTCATTACTGAGGAGCCAACAGGAGCATCTTCTTTTATAAAGCCTTTATCAGCAAATATAGAGAACCGTGGCGGGTGCAAGTTTTCATTCACATCAACTACCTCCACTTCAACATAACACGTAGAGGACAATGAAATGGGTTTTCCTTTGTCCTTGGCCCGCACAGTCAGGTTATAAAGTTGTTTCTTTTCATAATCCAGTCTTTGTACAATACGTAGTGCTCCGCTTAGTTTATCAACATCAAACGTGCCATCTCCACTGTCCAAAAGACTGTACCGTACTTGACCTGACTGGCCTAAATCAGGATCATAGGCTTCTAGCCATGTAATAATTGTTCCCTCAGGAAGATCTTCTCGAATTTTCACATGATAATTTGAAGGAATAAATTTAGGAGGATTATCGTTAACATCTTCTATAGATACTTTCAAAATAACCGTTGAAAATAATTGAGGTTCTTCAGTAGGTTGGTCCCTAGCCTCTATTTTCAAGAAATAGACATGCTGTTCTTCACGATCCAGAACCCCCACAACTTTCACAACTCCTGTCACAGCGTTAATAGTAAACTTGTCTGTATCTGTAAGAAGAGAGTATTTTACTTCTCTATTAGCCCCCAAATCTTTATCTGTAGCTTCAATTTGAATAATTTCACTGTTCAGCTCTTTGTTTTCACTCACTTCGACAAAATAGCTGTCTTGTAGGAACACTGGTGGGTTGTCATTAGCATCCAAAATTCTTACATCTAGAAGGTGCCAGGCAGACTTCTGTGGTATTCCAAGATCGTAGACAGTAATGTTCAGTGTATATTTATCTTTTACTTCCCGGTCAAGGGGAGACAAGATTTTCAGCATTCCACTTTCCATGTCAACAATGAAACTACTATCTTCATTACCTCCAGAGATAACATACACTAACTTTCCATTGAAGCCAGTATCAAGATCAGTAGCATTCATAATTATTATGCTGGAGCCCACAGGTTGGTCTTCTCTTACCTCAATGCTACTGGGGAGCGTACTTCTAAATTGAGGTGCATGCAGATTCACTGAGTGAGTGTCAAAGAAAACATCCTCAACTTCTCCACGGCTGTGCAATTTATTTGCTTGCAAGAGCTTCTCTGCGAGCATTTTGGCAACGCCAGTTTCTTCACATTGCAAGTTGACCGGTTTGCGACTAGTAGCTACAGTTATGTTGATATACAATGGTTTTGCAAAGTTTTCTCCATCTGTAGCTGTAATTTTCAAACTGTGAAAAGAAATTTTAGCACCTAGGCCATCTGTTAGCGGCTGCTTGAGAGAAAGTACTCCAGAATTTGGATTTAGGCTGAATAAATCCAGTTCATTTCCAGATTCAATTTGGTATCTCACCAACTGAAGCTCATCAGCATCAATGGCAGATACCGTTGTTATTTGTTCTCCAACACCAAGATCCCTGGGGATTGTTCCCTCACAATTTATTTTCTCAAACAGAGGTACATTGTCATTCAGGTTATTTAAAATAATAGTAACAGGAACTTCAACTTCTCGACGATATGGTATACCCCAATCAGAAGCTCGAATCCTTAAATTGTAAAGCCTTGGCATCAATTCATAATCTAAGTCTTCTGAGGTACTAATAACCCCACTGAAATGGTTTATCACAAAGGGCAAAGGATTTAGGTTTGCGATGCTGTAAGTCACGTAACCATTTTCCCCTTCATCAGGATCTTTTGCACTTACTCTCATGACACTAGTACCTATTGGCACATTCTCATCAAAAGAAGCTTTATAGGATGTCTGAGTAAATTCAGGAGGATTGCTGTTCATGCCTAGTACCTTAATTAATACTTTTGCAGAAGCTCTTCTGTCACTTGTCACAACTTCAAGTTCAAAATGGGATGAGTATTGTGCTTTTATGGGTTCTGAAGTGGTAATGAGACCAGTGTGAGTGTTTAAATTGAATTTTACTTTGCCAGGTGTGTTTTTAAATATATATTTTAAATGGGGGTAACTAGGCAGAGCTTTTACCATTATCACAGGTGTGTTTGGAGGAGCAAATTCACTTATTTCAGCTCTATATATCTCTTTTTCAAATCTGACAGGACCAGACTTAAACAGTGGTGATGTCACATGAACAACTTTTACAGATGAAAACTGTGGAGGATTTCCTTTATCTTTAGCTTGAAGGGTAAGGTTGTATCCAAAGGGGTGGCTCTCCCAGTCGATGGGACCAATGGCTTTGATTCTGTATTCTTTACCTCCTGGAACAGACCTCACTGTTCTGAACTGCTGAAGTGGATCACCTGCAACAATATTTAATGATGCTATTTCTCCATTTGGACCTTGATCATTGTCCTCTACAGTTACAACTGCATAAGTTGGATCCTTATCTGATTCTGAGGGAGTCAGTGTAACAGCTGTAATAATGGGCGCATATTCATTTGCTTGCTCTACATGCACAGTTAGTTTTGCCATACTGCTGATGCCACTGCTACCATACAGCTTCAGTCCACGATCCACTGCAAGAATTTCCATTTCATAACGCTTAGTGTCCGAGTAGTCGAGTCTACCAGTTAGCACTATCACACCACTAGTTGGATGAATAGCAAACACATCTGTTCTTTCTTTAAAGCTATAGTAGAACTCTCCATTGGTTCCTATATCTGCATCTGTTGCACTGACTCTGGCAATGCTTGTCCTTATTGCTGTGTTTTCAGGCAAAGAAACACTGTAAGATGTTGGAGAAAACAAAGGCCGCAAGTCATTTGTATCCAGTACCTGTACCCTGACCTTCGTGCGTGTTTCAGCATTTGTATTTTTTTCAACTGCTTTAACAGTCAGCATATAATGGTCTTTTACCTCTCTGTTAAGGATAGCTGTGTTTCCTCCCTTGGTCCGTATTCTCAAAAAACAGAAATTTCCAAGAACATATTCCTCAGCTTTAAACAAATTCTCATTGTCTCCAGAAATAATTTTGTATCTTATGTCCCATAACGGATTTGTGATGTAAATGCCCATTTTCACTGGATGCCCAACATAAGTCTTTGCTGCAGAATTCTCATACACAGTGGCATTATACTGTGCTTGTGTAAATTGCATTGGTGGAGCATGATGTGGGATTTGATTTCCTTCACAGTTTCCAAAATGCTGCACCAGCAGCATCAGCAGCGACAGCATAGTCAAGTATCTTCCCATGGCAGCAATTACAAAAAAAAACCTGAAACAAGAGAAAGAAGAATTAAGACCTATGACTGTTCAAATACTACTCAGATGACCTTGATGCTTAGTTTAGAACACACACTTGCAAAAACACTATTAGTTATACATCTACGTTATAACCATTTTTGCTGAAAGTTTCAGTGTGATTTCCAGTAACAAAAAAGCAGGTAAATTAAAATCCCCCCAAATTCTCAAGAATCCTTAAGACCAAATTCTAAGAATTAGACACAAGGAGAATGCATTCAGTTAACTTCATCTGAAACACTTCATAAAGCAACACTGTTAGGAGAAATATGCCAGTACTGAAGTAAGCAAGTGAGCAAACTTGATCTGCATGAATTTGGAGTACTCTCTCCAGTCCTCTAGTTCTAGTTTTCTGATAGTAAATTATTCTCACTCATTTCACTTAGATTGTAAAATGACTAATATCTAATGATGCAGAAGTAAAAAAACAAAAACAAACAAACAAAAAAAAACAATTATAAACAGGGAATTATTCCATACCTGTTTTATTCTGTCCTGTCTCAGTACCCTGATAAGAACAGTTGATAGCATTGCCTTTTTTTTTTTTTTTTCTTTTTTTAAAGCCAAGCTCATCACTAAGCTGTACGACCATCAATAAAGAATGAGGCATATTCCTTTATTCCCCTCTCTGAACAGATCTGAAAAACGAGGATCAAGAGCTACAGGAACATGAATCTACAAAAATAACTGGAAGATCTATGGAGATGCGTTTCTTTTAAACACACTCCAGAAATGACAGGGAAAACGTCTGAAACAGCAAGACAGACATGGAGACATGCCTCATCAGCTGTACCTTTTGAGGAAGAAGTCAGTATATAATTTCCAATGTCTAAATCCAGGCAAGACTGCAGCATAACAAAAGGTAGAAACCTCAGGAACAAGACCCTTCAAGACCACCCTCTTCATCTGGGTTTACAGCAAGAGTTGTTACTCCCGGATGTCTCACAGGATGATAAATCAAAGCTTTAAAATTCTTCCTCAACAAACCCAAGCTTTCAAAACAACAACAACAACAAAAAAAAAAGCGTGGGGGGGTGGATTTATTTGCAGCAAGTAGAAAGCCATTTATCTTTAACTTGATTAAGTACCATACATTCTTCTCTTTTACCTTCCCCTATTTATCTTCAGTATTTTTCCCTTGCCTCTTCTTTAGTCTTTCCTTCCCTGGCTGGTCTTTTTCATACAACTTGCATACTAATTCCCAACCATACTCTCCTTTCATTCTTCCCAACCTTTTCTCCCCCATGTTATCCCTATTCTCTCCCCATTTTATCCCTATTCTCCCACTCTCTACCTCTGCCTGCCAGACTTTCCTCTGTGCCTACCCTCACACTGGTTCTGCTCACCTCAGCTTCAAGTGCATCTCATTCTGTTGTCGTCTTCCACCACTCACATTTTCTCTTACTGCTGTTTGTCTCTCCCTTAATTCCTACCTGCTTGATTAGATACCTGAAATATGATATTGGCTGAAATTCCACGGATCATCTCTGCTCACTAGGAGATATTAGAGCAAATTAACCTGCCTGTGTTAACAGTTCACTCCAAAGCCTCAGAAGCAGCTGATTCTGTCACAGCCATTATTAAATCAGCGCTTTTGAGAAGTCCTAAGTCCTAAGGACTTCTAAGGACTTAGGACTCAGATTCACAAAGATAAAGGAAATATTAGAGAGGAATAAGAAAAATCCATCTGGGGAAGAAAAAAAGCAAAAATCTGTGGTCTGTCTTCCAAATCTAGCAATTAACTTACTTGATTAAGGCTATAACCATAGCAGAAATTAAAAGGTAAGTCACTAGCTAGAACCACTACTTAAAAGGTCTTAAAGCTGGAAGAATGAAAGGTTGGGAGGGCAAATGAACGAGGTTGCAACAATCACGATTTCAATGGGTTAACAATATCATTTCTCTCTTTTCTACTGTTTTCCCTAGGCTATGGTTTATCCTTAGAATAAGCAGACACTTGGGACTCCAGGGCTTCATTTTCTTAATATGCCACTAAATAAATGAATATTTTCATCACAAAAATTACTGCAATAAATAACCTATATCAATACCTCTAAAATTTCAAGCAATTTAAGAAGTCATTATACTGCACTAAGACACACATCAAAAGTGATTACATCCTTTGAAGTAATCAACAGAAACAACTCTCCCTGTGGAAGTCTTGGGACCTTCAACTCTGACAGGTGAAAGGAGCTCTGCTTTATCAAATAAATTAAATTGTTAAAGAGAAAATGCTCACCACCTGACTTGTTCCACAAGAGCCTTCCAAAAACTGTGGTACTTCCAAAACCATACACTCAGGGAAACAGAAGTTACTGTCTAGTCTTTCCTACCTATCAGAACATTTCTCTGTGACCCTCTTGCATTCTTCTCAGAGCCAAGGTAGCTCCTCACAAGTCACTTCAATACAATTCCTTAAGCTTTCACCAGTCATTTTGCACTCTTGTCAAAACTGGACACATTTTAGGCCTATAATCTATTAAAATTCAGTAGCAAAGAGCATCAACTCTGAGTCTGTATTTATGGGGCTGCTATTAGTTCTTTTACTCCATTTGTTGGAATTTTAGCAGCTCTTCACTACCCAAAGCTACTTATTGATCAGGTCTTATACTGCATAGTTTCCCTCTTTTCCTCCGTCAGTTGCAACAGGATTTTTTGTTTGTTTTTATTTATGCTGAAATCCAAAACCCCATTTGTCTTCTGAAGCTATAGCATCCTGTAACTCACAGCCCTTACGTACTAGCAGTTGGCAATAAGCTGTCAGAACTGGTGTGTTTATTATGTAAAACACTATCTGTCTGCATCTTTTATCATTTGTTCCTCATATCTCAGGCACATTAGACTATGATGCATTAGACTACACTAAGATATCCAAGCTCCTCATTAAAATTCTAAGTTGAACATATGTGTAGGTTTTACTATTACATAAATATTTTTCTGTGTCATAATACCTTAAGTACTCTTTGCTTATTTTCTGTAATAACTGCTCAGAACTGGCAACAGGCAGGCTACTGAACACAGTTATGCAACTACCAGTAAGAGTCCATTCTGTAGCAGCAACCTCTAATGTCTGCTGAGTCACAACCTACAACTGAAGAGCATCCCTCAACCGGACAGTTAACTGCGCTAAATAAAAAGAAGTTAGATATTTCTGTTACATTATATTTTCCCCATCTTGTGCCATAATTTGGAGAGCTACCAGAAATTAAAAATTGTTGAACCAAGACTATTATCCACATATAATATAATCTTGATAAATATCTAAAGTATTAAACAATGTAAAAAGTTATCGACTAAGAGAAAGCATGAAAGCATTAAGATAAAATGATAGCGTGTTAGATGCAAGCTCAGATGGCTCATTACAGGGAGCCAGAATGACTAAATTTCACAAACATTTTAGCCAAGGGCTACGCTTTGAACTATTTTTTTTTTTTTTTTAATAAATCTTTGGAGTATCACCACTTTAGGATTTTCTGCATCCATTTCCAAGACATAACACAACTGTTTGCTTAATAAAACATCATAGCCCTAGGTTTACAAGAAGTACATCATATTTATTCTGGAAGGCTGATCTCAAACAAACTCTGATTTCCTATTTGGAAGGATGGTTATTATTATGTGCATATTCATACCAATGACAGTTTTACTACTTAGATACTGCATTAACAAAATGATTTAACTCAGTGTCACTCACATATGGGGAAAAAAATACTAACACAACTTAAAAATATGAACTAACTTCACAGTAAAGGCAACAGAATCAGAGAATCAGGTGGGCTGGGTGACCTTTTACTAAAAACTTTCAAATGCTGATAATTTGGCTAAGATGCAAGTTTCTCTTTGCGGAATGCTTGCAGTACATGGACTTCAACCTGTATACATGTAGTTTGAAACTTGCAAGTTTAACTGTTTTAAGCATCAAACACAGTATGTAGCAACCTCAATGCCAAACAGGCAAAACAAGCTTTGTCTTCCACAAAATGTATCAAGAGTGAACAAACATTGTGGGAGTTACTCCCCAACCAATCACAGAAAAATCACGGGCAGAAAAAGCCCCTTAACTGGGCCAGACAGGCTGTTACTACGAGCCTCAGTGCCATTGTTATCCCCTTTCTACACACAAGATCTGCCAGTTAAGCCCAGAAGGACTTCCTGCAACACTACGCTACATTGCTTGTGTTAGCCAAACCAGACTCAGAACACAGCCTGTGAACACTGCACTTGGGAAACACCAGGGAGCATTTTGGGGACTAAAATAAGTCCTTTAGTGCTGTTTGTGCAATGATTGTCTTCTGAAAACTTTTACTAATTTGTAACAAATGAGGTAGCACTTTGCTTTGTTCTCTATGTTTTTTTGGCACATGCACACCAACTTCCCTGAATAGCAACTTTACATTATTAACACTAAAATGTCTCTACTGATCAAAACATCGCCAATTTACTTTAAAGGTCAGTTTTGATCAGCACGTACAAATGATGCCATTTGACACAAACTCACTGTGAAAAGTTATTACCGCAGTAACTAAACTGTCATGACAGGGTTCCTATTGTAGAAGTCTAAGGGAGATCATGTGGCTTTGTGGGCTGTACTAACTGTACAGCTACACCTTCTCTTTCATTTTTTTAAAAGCAATCATTTATGTAGACCAATCAGGTTTAACCGTTTCAACATCCTCAGAACTCCAACCAAAAACTTAATAAATATCTGATTTTCTTTTGAAATAAACACTGAAAGAGGCTTTCATTGATTTTGGGAATAGGGGGAAGGGACAGGGACAACAGTGGGAGGCATCTGTGTGTTGGTAGACAGAAAATTAACACATGATGAAAGCATACAGTAAAGTTACTTAAGTAAAGCTAGTAAGTTATTCAAAAAATGTACGTTGCCGTAGAGATTAACTTAGCAGTTCCATCTTGTGACTAAACTCCAGCAAGGTTTATGTTTATATTCCCCACGGTAGGATTTAATCTCATGAGATACTTTGATTTGTGCAGTCAAGATCTCTGCTGTTAAAGGAAATGCAGCTGCTGTATTCAAACAGCATGGAAAGATTCTCAAGCTTGAGCAAAACAAAGTTTCACACCGGCAATTTTAGGTATTTACATATACCAGTAACTGCCGTGTGTCTAATACTGAACTCATCCATTGTACACAGAAAAGCAAATCTTTGGGAATTAAGAAGTTTGGTTGAAATTCAATATGATGACAACTTTTCGAGGACCAAAAATAGTTTTACTGAGCTTGCACTCAGCTTTAAACTAAAATAAATAACAGATATAAATCTTCACTGTTTTAGAGCTTTGCTTTTTCTTTTGCTTCCTTGCTTTCACTGAAACCAGTTATAACTTGGCCATATAAGGTTCTTTCTCGTGCTAAGTTATAAAAGCAGTAGCCTATCGTATTGCTGCAACTACTAAAGCTCACCTTCCAGTATCCTAAATGCGAGATTTCAGGATCTCACAGAGAACAAAAAGCTTTGAAATAGTCTTATTCAGCGATAAAACAGGGAATTTTACACACTAAATAGCTGGATAATATAACCACATGCTTAGACAGGTAAAAAGGCAGTATGCAGCGAGCAGGAGACACAGCCATTACACACTATTCCTTTCTTTCACAGCAAGACAGTAGGAGCAGTATTTCCCATGCGGCCGCCTGGGAACAACTTGTAAGTACCTCAAACCGCAGGAAAAACTGCTGTTAGAAGCCAGTGTTGGTTTTTTTTAAAAAAAATTCTTAATGCATCCCCCCCCCAAAAAAAAAGTTCATAAGCATTGGCTATGGGAAGCTCCACTGCCACTTGCTGACCCCAGGAAACTAAGCACACCTTCCCAACAAAGCTTGGTTTTGTCTGCGCTGCCAGAGAAGCCAGGCGGAGCGAGGCGAGCTGCCGGGGTCCCCGAGAGCCGCCTCCTCGCCTTCATCTCGCCGAGGAATCCGGCGAGGGGAGCACCGGGAGGCGCCGCGCTCCAGCGGGAACAAAGGGAGAAAATCACCCCGAGACACTTCTTCGCTGCCAGCCTCTCCCCGCGGCTTACCCGGGAATTAAGTTCACAATGGCCCATTACACACATCCCACGGCAGACACCTTGCCTCCAGGGGGAAAATACGATCACCACCCTTTTTTTTTTTTTTTTTTTTTTTCCTCGACATAACTTCGGAGCAACCTGCCGCCTCGCCTCCCTCCCTCCCCTCCCCTCTCGGCCGGCAGACCCCCCAAAACTTCCCCCGACTCTCCCAGCCGCCCCCACCTCAGTGCCCGCGGGGCGGGGACCAGCCCCGCATGGCGACCCCGCACCGGGCGGCTGCACAGCGCACTCCGCTCGCCTTCCTCCGCCGCCAGCCGCCCGTCCCGCCGCTCGCTGCCCCTCGGCGCCGGGCCGTGTCCCCCCCCCCGTCTCCACCACCCCAAGCTCCGTATTCCTCCGCCGCGCCGGCCGCTCCGGATCTCGTTTGTGCCGGCGTTCCGCGGGAGCAGCCCCCGCACCCCGGCCCCTCCGCCCCGCCCGGGGCCGGGCCAGGCGCGGGGTAGGCGGGAGCGGGGCCGGCGGCCGCTCCCCCGGGCGGTGAAGTGCGGAACGGGGAGGGGGGGGGTTGGGGGAGGCGGCTGGGAAAGTTCGCCCGGGCAGCGGCGCCTGCAGAGGGAAGGGGAGCTCGAGGGACGCCGCTGGGACGCGCAGTCCCCGCTCAGGGCGCTCAGCGCAGCGGGCATTTAACTGCTGCTGCCCTCTGCTTCCAGCGACCGGCGCCCGCGGGGCTCGCTGAAGGGGCCCGGCTTTGCAGATGAACGCCCCGCAGGAGCGCTCCCCGCTCCTTCAGAAGCGATCGCGCTCGGCAGCGATCAAACGTTCGCCGGGGAATCCCTCCCGGCTCGGCTGCGGGCGGGAGGAGCCGGCGGGGGCGCGAGTGGGGCGCTTTATTAGCCCCGTATATAAATAAAGCCAGCTGTGAGGGGGGGGGACCCTCCCTCAGTGGAGCCCTGCGCGCCCCGGGGCTGGAGATCAGAAGAGAGCGGCGCCTTCAGACAGCGGCCCCTTCCCGGAGCCGTCCCTTCCCTCGGGGGTCGGCTCCTTCCCTCGGGGGACGCCTCCTTCCCTCGGGGGGCGCCGCTCCGCTCCCCTCGGCCGCCCTCGCCCCCTCTCGGGGCAGCCCCCCGGAGCCCCCTCGCAGCCGCCGGCGGCGCCGCAGTTCCGCAGCGGCCGGCCAGGGGGCGCCGCGCCACAGCGCACCGCAGGCCGGGCACGCTGCCGGCCGCCAGCCCCCAGCCCGGCGCGGAGCCCCGCGGAGCACAGCCCGGCTCCCGGGTCGGTCCGGGAAGGCGGCAGTGGTGCCTCGGGTGCGTCTAGGTCAAGTCTCCGTGCCTATATATATATGTACCCGTATATACGTGAGTGCATATATACAAAGATATACGCACACGGCAGCTTTAAACTGCAGCAGCCGGGGTTGAGGCGCAAGCCCCCCGAGCGCTGCCGCTGAGCAGCGCGGCGAGCCCCACGTGAAGCACCTCTGCGGGCGCCCCGCTGCGAATAAACTCCTCAAACAAAGAACTCACCAGGCCAGCTGGACTCGGCGCTCCCCTCTCAAAGTCTGCTCCACAGCTCAGTTCATCTCCGCGCGCGTCCTTTTCCCTCCCCTCCTTTTTCTTTTTCTTTTTTTCCTCTTTTTCTTTCTTATTTTTTCCTGGCCTTCGGCGAAGGAACGGGAGCAGCCCGGGCGGCCGCGCACCTCTACAGCGGGCAGCCGGCCGCGGCCCCGGCGCTCAGCGAGCGCGGCGCCCGTCCCCATCGCCACAGCGCGGCATGTCGGCTCCCCCCCATCGGCTGCCTGCTACTCGAACGGCGGTGGGAAGGGGGGAGAAGAGATGGGGAGGGAGGGAAAAGATTAAAAGGAGAAGGAAAAAAATAAAAATAAAAAAGAAGAAAAGCAGGCGAAAAGGAGAGATCCAACTTTCTCAAGACATGTCCAGGCAAAGAACGGGAGAGTTGCGGAGTTGCAGCGGCGGAGAGTGAGTGGGGAAGCTGAGACGGATCGCTGGTTCCCTCCCTCCCTCCTTCCCCCGCCTCCTTCCCTCCCTCTCCCCCTTCTCTGGAGCTCCGTCCGCCCCCCGGACCCTGCTGCCGGCGGCGCCACCCCCTCCTTCCCCTCACCGCGGCGGCGGCGCGCACCCCGCCGGGCTCCCGTCGGCCGCTCCGACAGGGCTCCGCGCGGGGCCGCTGCCGCGCACCTGGGCCGCGGCCGGCCGCAGGTGAGGCGGGGCGAGGCGGCCCCCTCCGCTGTCCCCCTGCCCCCGCAGGACCGTGCCGCGGGGGCGACCCCGCCGCCGTCGCCGCGCCGGCCGGACAGCGCGACCCCTCCTGCACAGCGGGTCCACGGCGGGGCACTGCCGCTGGAAGGGACGCCTGGCTGCCGGGGGGGCCGAGCACGGGGATCGCCTCCCGGAGGCACGCCAGGGCTGGAGCTCTCCTGTCCCTCTCCCTCTCTCTCTCCTTCTCCCTCTCCGTCTTTCGTGGGTCCCTTCTGACTGAGCTCTCCTCTCCACAAACGGCTTCCTGTCTACCTCCCACCTTGAACAACAATTTAAAAAAGGCAGTTCCTTCTCAAAAAAAAAAAAAAAAAAAAAAAAAAAAAACACTAAAGCACAACCAAGCAAGGCATGGTTATCATATTTACATTATGCTGCCCCCTCATTTTGAGTGACCACCGATCAGTCACTCTTGATACAGACCTGCAGAGGTGGCACTGTGAAGTCAAAGTGAGCTGCAAGCAGGGGCTGAGTCAATACTGAATGGTGGGGTTTATCAGATTTTGGAAAAACTACAGAAATGGCTTTAAAAGCAGCTCACCTGAGAGAGAGAGTAACGTTAAATTTGTAAAGCACTCTGAGATTCTCAGAAAGTAAAATCTTATTTTGTGACACCGTTTATCCCTAAGGACCTAGAAGTTTGGACTTTCCTCCAAAACTCAAACTGACTTCTGAAGTCATTGGGTCATTGTTTCCTATAAGATACACCAGTGAAATCTACCAGCCAAATGAGCATGCAGTACATTCTGTATTAGGAAGAGCAGATACATACTGCAGTGCATAAATACTAAGTACATTTCCAAATAGTGCACGCAAGCCAATTCACCCTGGGAACGATCACTTTGAATGAACCTGTCTGGAAAGTTTAATGTCAAAATTCTCTGGCCTTGTAGATTTCCACAACAGACACAGCTGATTGATTTAGTGAGCATCTCAGAGGTACTTTCTGAAGATCCTAAATGGAATTATACTAAGTCCTTATCCAAGTGCTACTGGGCCAAATGATCTTTCCTTCTGTGAGGACTCCTTCAAAGGGATCTTCGTAAAGTAAACTGCACTGAAAATAACATTCCTGAAAAGAGATAGACAAGGGAACATTTTAAAGACTTCATAGTTGAGGGCTAGAAACAACTACTCAGTAAAGTTGCAAATACTTCATATTTTCAGGGTATAAAATTAGCTATTGTTCAGATTTATAGCCATGTTATAGCTGATTTCTGAGATGAGTAATGAAGGTTAGTGGTTAATTAAAATAACCTCCTATAAGTGGGGCAGAAGCATCTTTCAAAAGTATCTGGTAAATTTAGACAAAATATAGGGGCTTTTGATTTGGATTTTCTGGTATATTCATGCTGTGCTGACAGATAAAGATAAAGATGAAGAATAAAAGGATATGCTGTCATTCTCTATCAGTGGGCAGTGGCTTAGCACTTCAGATAAACATTGGAGCCAAGATGTCCAAGCAAGTGCATACATAAGTCATCTCGATATATATAATTTTAACTTCTGAAACAGGTTTCTAATATCGTGAATAATATTGACAAAGCCATTCTGATAACATAGTTGCTTGATATTCCATTTTCTTTTCCTGTTTTCTCTGCTCTCTCTCTCTCTTTTTTTTTTTTTTTTTTTTTTTTTTTTTTTTTTTTCCCCTCAGAAATAGTGTTAATAAAGATAGTACAATCATTGTTATGCTTTTAAGGATGAATCCTCCCATAGTATTTTTTTAATATAATGTGCTAAATAAATTAATATATTCTGTGGTATATTAGTATATTCTAATGTATGCATTGTGCTAATCTATAGGGCTGTTATAAAAGGGAATACTTGAAATCACACTTCAGTGCGTAGGGCTCAATACGCTGCTGTAAAAAGCTTCCAGTCTTACAACCATTGTGGCAAAATATGTTCTAGACTTGGTGTTAGCTATGATCTATTAACATACCCTTGTTCTTATGATACTGTCTAAGATGAAGCAATTTTTGGCTCATTTTGTAAATGGAAAATAAATAAATACAGTTATTCGGATTAGATAGTTTTATTTTAAGAGACATATAGATACTTCAAATTCAGACTTAGTTCCCAAGAACTGGAATAGAAATCTGGTATCAGACTGCCAGTGAACAGTTGTGTTAGAGAACCTTTGTCATAAAAGAAAATCAGAAATGGCATTCCCTCTTAATTATCCTCTCCCTGTAAGACATTGTAGCACTAACACTCTCACTAATCCACCTCAAAGCCTAACATTGTAGATCTCAGCTCTTATTTGCTATGTATTTAACAAAAAGGAGCTGATATATGAACTGGGCAAGTCAATAATTAGGAAGTAAATACTGAAGTCAAGTGTCCTCCAGCCCCACATATGCACACAGGGAATGCTATCTCGAGTACTTTGGACTGATCTCCCAGCTCCCATTTTGGAGAAGAGAAGTTAATCTCAATGTGTAGGGACTTTAAGCTACATAAAGCATTAAAGATTGATATCAGTACTTTGAATTGTACCGGCTCAAACTGATGGCAAAGGTAAGGATATGGCTCAGTCTCTATGGGGCAGAAACAGTTGCAATTGCTACACCAAGTGCAGCTAAAAAAAAAAAAAAAAGCAACCAACAAACCAAACTGCTTCTGAACACAATAGCAGTCTGTGACTCAGGAGCAATCAAAGGCCAATAAACATTGAGCCTCTGTGGCAGAGGGCAAATACATCTTCTTAGTAATAGGGTCAGGCGCAGTTTCAAGCAAGTTCTCAGTCAGTTAAATAGGAACCGGTCTGACAATGGTTTTAATGTAAAAATAAAATTCTCTACTGTACAAGAAGCTAGCTAAAACCTGTACCCTATCTAAATCTTATTTACACAGAGGGGAGAAGTCTGATTAGTAGAAGCTCTGCTCCAGCCATTCTTTTCTTCATCTAGCCCCAGTCTTTTATAACAGAACTCTGGGAAGAACTTCCAAGCATTTCAATTAGTTGCTGTATTTAGGAAAAAAAAAATCAAATCAAATAATAAAAAAAACAACTTTGTAATCATCCTTTCATTGTGCTACAGCAAAGGATGTATATTCCTTTACTATCCTATATATAGATATATACATTTTTATTTTTTTTCTTGTAAATGCAGACATGGGGAATAAAAACCAATTCAGCCTGTTCTTTCTGGCTGTTCTTTCTCCTACTCTCTGCAAACTTGAGCTGAACCAGACTGGTCAACTTCCCCCCCCCCCACCTTTTTAAAGGGGAAAAAAGGGCAGTTTGTATAAGGTACACAACTGAGACAATGTTGTGCTTTTTCTACCAAAACTTTTTCAAACTTCCTTAAAATCTTTAGGATTGCTTTTGATTGTACTTCTGTACCTGGCTAAATTTGAGCAAGAATATTCGCCTTTTCATAGTTTAATTATTTTTATTGACTTTCTGTTACCCTAGAGAGTTCTCACAGTGTAAAATAACATTGGCTATTTGATTAGGTACCCTTTCATTGTGCTTTTCAAGACTTTCAAAGCAGCACTGTCAAAATAATAGTCATATATCAGTGTCAGTATAATGAAATGCTAGACAATCTCAGCTACTTGACAATCCCTCGTATGCCCTGTGAACCTAAGGAGCAGTTTACTGAGGCAACTCAATCATTGGACCTGTGAGCTACAGCTATTTGTGGATATTCATTAAATACACACATATGCAATAGTAAAGAAAGCCTGGAGCAATTCCAGATAGGAAAAAAAAAATGGAAAGAACACTTAAAAGGTTATTTACAGTTTCTTGGTACAACTAGTTCTTTGGTGGGGACTCCGGGCAGGACACCCAAATATTTGAGCCTTCAAACAATCGGATCTGTAAAGGAATGATTTTATATTATTATTATTATTATTATTATTATTATTATTATTATTATTATTGCTGTTGTTGTTGTTATTAAAAATAACAGGAATGAGAAATATGCTATCTAACCAAAAGTAGGCTAGGCAGCTTCATATTTACAAATTTTTGATCCTACAGATTGCCTCTGTGTATCTCAACTTTTGAGAAGCATTTTTGCTTCACTTCAGAAATGAGACAAGTTTCCACATTGCACTTTTTTTCACCAACCTGTCTTAGGCTAAGAGCTAGCCAAATAGATTGGTTTAACCAAAACCCACCACATAAGTGAAGTCTGCTTTCATGGCATTTATCCTTCTCTGTGTCTTACTGGTAAACTGGAATGAAACAAGCTACAAAGTTATGAACAGCCCTGGTATTTTTATTCAAGGTCTGGACAGATATTAGGATAATGGTTTGTGCTAGTGTATGCAAAACCAAATTGCAGCATCCCACTTACCTTCGGTGTTCCCAGAAGTGCAAGTTATTGAGGTGGCTTCAAGCTCAGCTAAAGCACTGTACATTTCTATATTTTAGACACTGATACTTCAAATCTAGTCAAGACTAGGAATGAGCCTAGTAGATAAAAGGGTCAAGTGCCCATGTGACATGTCCATACTTTTTAGGAGGGAAAAGCACAGGAAGAAGGCTGGTCTGGGAAAAATGAAAGAAGTTAGAGCCCAGCTGAGCTGAATTTTCAGTGGCCAAAGAAATAAGAGCAATGGGGAGTCTCTCTGCAGGACAAAAAATCTGCTCTCCACTGGGTCTTAAACCTTCTGTTTCCTTGAGCTGGGTCTTCCTGAGCCATAAATTAAGCAAGTTGAAGCTTAGGGATTTTGAAACTGAAAATGTTGGAGTCTAGTTGATGTTAGTATATCATAGTGCTAAAATACTGTTATAAATAGAGAACTTAGCTTTCTCTGTTTTGAGCAGTCTGAATTATTCCTCTATGCTCTGTTCCAGAGCTGGGGGAAGTTCAGAAAATTAAAATATTAAGAGCTTCAGTATTACACAGGGCTGACTGAAGTAAAAGAAGAGCTGTTGTTTGTTGTGGTTTAACCTGGCAGATAGCTAAGCACCACACAGCTATTTGCGCACTCCTCAGCCCCCGCAGTGGGAAGGGGGAGAAAATTGAAAAGTACAAGAACTCTTGGGTTGAGATAAGGACAGTTCAATAAGAAAGGGGAAAAGAACAACAACAACAACAACAACAAACAATAACACAAAAAGAATAAACAAAACAAATGATGTGCGATGCAATTTCTTACCACCAGCCACTGATGCCCAAGCAGACCCCAAGCAGCAGCAGTCCCCTGGTCAACTCCCCCAGTTTTATTGCTGAGCATGAAGCCACATGTTGTGGGACATTCCTTTGACCAGTCTGAGCCAGCTGTCCTGGCTGTGTTCCCTCCCAGCCCCTGGTGCACCCCCAGCCCCCTTGCTGGCAGGGCAGCAAGAGGAGCTGGAAAGTCCTTGGCTCTGTACAAGCACCACTCTGCAACAACTAAAACGTTTGTGTGTTACCAGCATTATTCTTATCCTAAATCCATAACACAGCAACATACCAGCTACTAGGAAGAAAATAAACTCTATCCCAGCTGAAAACAGCACATGTCAAAGTACAATGTTCTGTTTTATAGTGCAATACTGGTCCTTCTGGTTCTAAAACTGGTCCTAAAACTAGAATTAGGATTTGAAGAAACATAGAGAAAAACAGAGAGCCTCAGTGCCTGTGGTACTAATAAATGTGAGGAATAAGGCTGATTGTTGCATAAGCCATGAACTTGCTTAGTGTTCATGGATTGGTAGCTCAATTTTAATTTAGTCTAGAATGATTAATGCTGGACTTCAATACTCTGAATGACTTAAAAATTCTTCAAGTCATAAAGAAGAAGGAAAAGCATAGGTGTCTACAGGGACTAAGTCATTATTCCCCTTTTATTGTGGTCACTTGTCCTTTTATAATCACTGGTTTTAGAGTCACAGCTTATAAACCTCTTGCATTAATATATATATATATATATATATATATATAGCATATAACTCTGAAACTGAATTGACTTCAGTGTACTGTAGGCCTCAAAGAGATTTTGATTGAGCTGGTGTCTACAGTATTGTAAACCTCATGTTTCTTTAGAAGGTGTGGCTTTCTCCTCTAGCTTTAATTAATCTTTGGTTATGCTTTGGCTTAGGATTTGAAAATCAAAATAGTTAAAAACTTAGATGACTTCAGGATTTTGAAAAGCGGATAGTTAAAAGGAAACTGCTCTCACTAAGGTGGATTGTTTTATTCAGTAGTATGGAATACTGTGCTTGATCCTTCTGCTACTATTAGTGTAGACTAATGTCTAAGATTAGGGTTTTCAAAAATAAAGAATTGAGAACCTGGTGATCACCTGTATGCTGCATGGGTTTAATCTCCAGTGTGTGTGTGAATATGTATGTTTTCTTTTACTGTAGGTTCTGAGCCCTTGAATTTCATCACAATGAAGATTCCTGGTCTTTATTGATGGTTTGATCCCATTTTAGTAGTGTTAGGATTCATTTCCAAGTATGTGTTTTGTACATGGATCAACCTTCTGGAGTTCAGTATATTTAGGTATATTATTTCTTTCCATGGAAGAGTGGAAGGAAAGACTCTGATGACTAGACATTTCTATCCCATGTGGCATCTTACCTATTTTAAACGGGGATGCCTGATTCAGAAATACATATGTACAAAGGCCCTTACTTCATTTGCTTACATGGTGTTCTCTATATTATTAATCAAAATCCAACTTCAATCAGTGAAAGGAATCTGAGTTTGGTGAATGACTACTGGATCGTACAAGTGCCGGAATACACAATTAACCAACAGAAGGTTCTCAGCATGACAAATCTGTGTTCCTATTAGCTGCCTAGGCCAGGCACAAGGTCATAGCAAAGAAACAAGAGTTGGTTCTTTAAGGAGAGTTTGCTGGAAGGAACAGAGAGCAGATACTGAGCTGGCTGCCAGGGGTGTTAGAAAGTACCAGAGGGCAACTCTTTGCTACTCAAAATGTTACTCAATTGGATGAAATAAACCCTGAACGGGAAACTAGGATCCCTTCTGCAAGGGCACAGTGGGCATGGAAAGAATCATGAACCCTTTTTACTTATTTATTTATTTTTCTGTTTATGATGTTAACTCTTCTATGTTAAATGTTAATAAAATTTACTTTTCCTGTACTTGAAAGTAATTTACTATCCTTTTTGGAAGGTTGGTGTAAGAAAGTTTTTGGCCTACCCACTTGAAACTCACACAATCTGGGTTTCCATCACCGTACTCCTCACAGAACTGCAGCATTTCTTTTCTGGTATATGCAGGGGAATCGTGTTATCAAAATCTAAACTTTAAAATGAAAAGGTTAATATATATGTTCAGCGTGAGATGTACCTATTTGTTCTCCTTTTCCCATGTGTTCTGTATTACTGAATAGGATTTGACAACCTGTTTTTTTTCTCTTACTTTTTCAGCACTTACAAAACTTCTTCTTCTCTTTTGTTATAAATGTAGATAACATGGTTTGATGCCTTCTTTACTCCCCCCTCCCCCCTTTTTTTGCAGAGCTCTGCATTTTACATAAGTAAATCATTAGAAGCTTCACAGAGCGTCTAAGATCAATCTAATGCACTATCCTCCATAACAAAGCAATGTCTTATACTTAAGCCTTAATCTCTCTGTACTATCTTTACTACACTATACCATCTTTAGTACTGTTATGGCACATCAGATAGGGTTATTTCTATGTAAATTATCCAGATAATGAATACTGTGGAAGTGTTCATTCAGACCAATATTGTAACACTCTGAATGCACTGAAGAATTCAGCACATTCATATAAATGGGATCACATAAAGGTCAATGCCTGTAAAATAAAAGCATATATCAAAATAGGATCTACATAAGAATCAATATCAATATATCCAATTTTCACGTCATCAGCCTATATAAAATTGTCGGTCTCAAGACATATATCGTGTCCTTTTCTGTTTGTAATTGCAACATCATCTTTTGTTTACCTAGAGCAAGTTACAGAGCATGCCTTCAGGCATGAATTGCTCTTAAAATAAAATTCTACTGTTCTATTATTTTATATTGACAATCTTTATAAAGCTAGTATCTCAGAAACAGGATGTGTAATAAAACTTGTACACCACCTACGCTCAACTTCTTATCGAGTTCCTTTAACTTCAGAAAAAAACTTACCATTGTTTTAGTTCATACTAAATAGACACACGTCAATAATATCTTACGTGGAGAGCAGAAAGAAGAAAGAGAAGGCAGATGGTGAGGTGGACTGGGTAGAGTTCGATAGATGATGCATGAAAAAGAAAGATTTTTTTCACTTTCAGAAGAGGTAATATGAGAACTACAGAGGTGACATTCAGTATTTCAAACTTATCATTTTACCAGGAATTTTTTGCATGTTTTATGCATAAACATACATATTTTGTTTTGATAGATCAATATAACTAGGTCTAGATGTACCTTCATAGCATGATGTAGACAGTAATAAATGCTTGTGGTGACATATTCAGCTATATATGGCTCACACAGATGGAAGTTTTCAGACCTATGAATAGAATTTTAGATACATTGTTCAAGGCTGTTGAGTCAAAAACCCTACCAAGCCCTTTCCTATATTCTGAATAAATCATGGTGCTGGCCAAAAACTGGATTAAAGAATAGTACAACATGGATTTTATCCAACACAAACTTATTAATTAATACCCACAGGAAAATATATTTCAATTAATTTTAGAGAAGTCTAGTGAGACAGAAGTATGAGGGGAAATGTTGGTTTACATTTTACACATGGCATTTCCAAGGCAATTTATCAAACAAAATAATTTTGAAGAAAAAATATACCTGATCCCACCTTTCTTTGGTTGGCATTTTATTTGTATTGTCTCCCTCCTTCTCCTTTTTTATCCTGATTTTAAGAACATTTCAACTAACGCTATCTGTCTTAATTTTTCTGTGCACTTACCATCCCATGATGGTAATAGAAATCATGATCTGAGTACATGATAGAAAGCTGGCTTTAATGATAACTCCTTCTCTGCTCTCAAATTATCGACTTTCCTCTCTGCCCAGTTTTCTGCCCTATTAGTGTTACTACCTTAAGTGTTCAGGAATGGGGCATTCCACTGTGCTTTCATTTGAACTTTTGCTGAAAATCTACCCAAGATCAGCAGAATGTCTTATCTAGTGTTTCCTCAATATAAATAGGAGACCTTTCTGTTTCAAGAGGTGCTGGTCTTGAAACTTTCTTCCCATAGATGCAGCGAATACATTTTTTTTAGTTGTTTCTTTGCTATAATGAAGATTCCTTTTATCTGATATTAAGACACTATTCAAATGAAACAATTTTAAGGAAAGGATGTATTGAGATAGAAACATTTTTAATTTATGATCCAAAGAAAGTAAGATAAAATAAATGCTAGAATTTATCACCTATCACTTTCCTGTCAGGGAATGCCAAGGTATGTCAAGGAATCAAAATCAGCTAAGTGTTTGTATCTCATGAAGTCACTGCTATAATGCTTTCATAATCTTTTACAAAATGAAAGGAAAATGAACACTGGAAAAGACTCAACTACTTTCCCAGAAATATAATATTTTTATTTTTATGAATAAGTAACTATGTTTGAAATGGCAGAAGATAAATTTTTACCTCAAGTGCTTGAAATATTCCTGTTATCTCCTTATTTCATTACTGGTCCAGGGAGGCGGGGGAAGCAGAAACTACATTCTATAAACTTTATATATTGCTGTATACAAGTCTTCTCATTTCATTGAATTTAAACACTCAAAGATATTATTAAACTAAGTGCTTAGGCTATGTGGTGACATAGACTGTGAAAGTATCTTACTGCATAAATGAAAATACTCATTACAATGATTTTGATATAGTTTTTCTGGCCTTTCTGATGAAAATGTGTGTTTTCTATCAGGTAAACTCATTGAAATAAGGTTCTCCATAATTAAATTACTGTGGCTATAAGAGCACTTTATGATTGCATTATGTTAACTGTAAAATATTTGTAAAATGTGCTATGAAGATTTTGCTCTTTTGTAATATATATATATATATAAAATATATAATGAGTATATATAAAATATATATATATATATAAATAAAAATATAAAATATATATATATATATTTGGCAACATTGACTGCTGCCTTCAGTTCTGATTAAAGTGTTTTTCCAGCATATCTTCACACACAGAGGACTGTATTTCTTCTCTTGTATTTTCTGCAGTTGTGTTCTAATTGCAAAGATCACTGCACAGAAGAGTAAAAGCTCTGACCATGAAAGAGTTTTCTGCATTTTGATGAAATATCAAATATAAAAGTTAAATTGCCTGTATCTTACCAAGCATCATAGAGTACTTCTGAGTTTAGTGAAAATAAATAATTGCAGAGTAAAAAGGCTATCTGAGATGATGGATGCTCAGGGAAGCGAGAATGGATTTTTCACTGCCAGGTCACTGGCTTGAAGCTGACCCATTTCAGTGGAGACTGAATGCAGGTACCTTCTGATAGCTCATTGCTGGCTGTATGAAATTTGTGGTTTATCTAGTTCTGTGTAGATATGTGTTAGGATTCAGAAAAGACATGTCCAATAAAAATGGATACTTCTAAAGACTATCATAACACTAACATTTTAGCTGAAAATGCAGATATTAAGTGGCTAATAGCAATATAGTGAAGCCTGTACTGTCATGCCTCTGTGTAAGCCTCGTGGATCAAGAACTTCAGTTTCTTAGACTGTTCACAGATTACTTCAAGCAATAATTATTTTAAATAATTTATTTTAAAAGATACCTGGTTAAACGAAAGGAGAAATTCTGTAACCACCACTGAACAAAACTATTTCCATAAGCAAAATTCAGTGTAAGCAACTGTTGCAGAATTGGATCCTAAGCAAAATTCAAGATCTAAACATGTTTACCATTTTGTATAAGAGTACAGACTGAGTTAATTCAAATAAATTCAGGAAAAATGTGTTTAACATAAATCCAAGGAAAACTTTCGCCGAATTTATTAGGAATTTATCTTCCAGATTTCCAGTTGAGAAGTAGGCAGCAATAACATAGCCTATTACTGATCTTTTTTTAACTGCTTTTTCCCTTCAGTTAAATTTTTGAAATATTTCTTCAAGCTAGTCTATGTAATATGGTCTATTCTAAGTGAGATGTCCATAGTTTATTTATGTGTGCCTTTCATTCTGCTGTTAAATAAACATTTTGTTTGTCTTCTTAATACCACGTGAGAAGTCAGAAACAGTGAGATGGTGCTAGTCAGCTAGAGTGGACTAAGTATCACTGTCAGTAACCTAATTTTTGTCAGGAGTATTGTAAACACTGGAGACTTCTTAGGTCAGTTCAGAAGGATTTTAACAAGATATTTTGAAAACATTTACAGGAGAGGCTGATATTGTGGGCCAGAGAGTGTTCAAATAAACCACAAGGCTAGACATTTTAATAATTGAACAGGTCTCTCAGCTTTTTTTCACAGGAGAGGTGCTCCAGTCCTCTGATCATCTTTCTAGCCTCCTTTGGACTTGCTCTAACAGGTACACAACTTTCTTGTGCTGGGGACCCCAAACCTGGACACAGCACTGACAGAATATCTGAGGTTGGAAAGGACATCTGAAGATCATCTAGTCCAATCCCCCGGTTGAGCAGGATCGCCTAGAGCATGTTGTGCAGAATGGCATCCAGGCAGGTTTTGAATATCTCCAGAAAAGCTTCTCTGGGCAACCTGTTCCAGTGCTCTGTCACCCTCACAGTAAAGATATTTACTCCCATATTGAGCTGGAACTTCCTGTGCTTCAGTTTGTGCCCATTGCCTCTCATTCCGTCTCTGGGCACAACTGAAAAGAGACTGGCTCAACACCTTCCCCTCATATGTTTATATGTATTAATGAGTTCTCCCCTCAGTCTTCTCTATTTCAGGCTGAACAGGAGCAGTTCTTTCAGATTGTCTTCATATAACAGGTGCTCCAGTTCTCTGAACTTGCTCCAGTAGTTAGTTCTGCATCCCTCTTGTACTGGAGAACTCAGAACTGGCCACAGTACTCCAGTTATGGCCTCACCAGGGCTGAGTAGAGGGGGAGGATCACCTCCCTTGACCTGCTGGCAACACTCTTCTGAATGCAGCCCTAGAAACCGTTGGCCTTCTTGGCCACCAGGGCACATTGCTGGCTTGTGGTCAGCTTGCTGTCCACCAGGACTCCCGGGTCCCTCTCTGCAGAGCTGCTCTCCAGCAGGTCAGCCCCCAGCCTGTACTGGTGCTTGGGTTTATTCTTTCCCAGGTGCAGGACACTGCACTTGCCTTTGTTGAACTTCATGAAGTTCCTCTTGGTCCAACCCTGAAGCCTGTTGAGGTCCCTCTGAATGGCAGCACAGCCCTCTGAGGTATCAACCACTCCTCCAAGCCTTTGTGTTATCAGCAAACTTGCTAAGGGTGCACTCTGTTCCATCATCCAGGTTGTTGATGAATAAGTTGAACAACACTGGACCCAGTACTGACCTCTGGGAGACTCTGTTAGCTACAGGCCTCCAACTAGATTCTGCACCACTGAGCACAACCCTCTGAGCTCTGCCACCCAGCCAATTGCCAATCCACCTCACCATCCACTCATCTAAGCTGCACTTCCTGAGCTTGTCTATGAGGATGTTATGGAAGACAGTGTCAAAAGCCTTGCTGGAGTCAAGGTAGACCATATCTACTGCTCTCCCCTCACGAGGGCAGCAGAGAGGGGGACAATCACCTCCCTCAACTTGCTGGTCACACCTCTTTTAACGTAGCCCAGGACACAGTTGTACTTCTGGGTTGCAAGTGCACACTACTGGCTCAGGTCAAGCCTTTTGTCCACCAGAACCCCCAAGTCCTTCTTTCTCCGCAGGGCTGCTCTCAATAAGTTCTTCTCCCAGTCTGTACTCCTGCCTGGGATTGCCCCAAACCAGGTGCAGCACCTTGAACTTGGACTTGTTGAACCTCATGTAGTTCACTTGTCCCCCTCTCCTCCAGCCTGTCCAGGTTCCTTTGAAAGGTATCTCTTCCTTTGGTTTAAACCGCAACACAGCTTGATGTCTTCTGCAAACTTGTTGAGGGTGCACTCAATTTCATTGTCTATGTCATTGATGAAGATATTGAAAAGCACTGGTTCCATTTGAGATTTATTTACTTTACAGGAGAAAAGTAAAAGGTATAGTAAAGCTATCCATCTAATATAAATTAAGTCATTTTAGTGTGAAACTGTTGTATGAATATAGAATTGATCTATCTCAAAATCCAGTGCTAAGAGTCCATGTGACTACCATCTGACATTGTCATATAAACATTGTTTACTTCACAAGTTCAACGTGTTTCTTTTTATAATAGCCCTTTGTGGTTAGAAGGTTTTAGTATATTCATTTCATACCTGAGGAAGAGAAACACAAAGGAGAGCTTTTATTAACATACCCAAATCCTATTTTAAAATTACTTTGATTCCTAGACGCCAAAATCTCAGAGTATTGATATTCAAGCACCTAAGGGCCATGTCTTAAATTATTAGCTGTGAAACACTGAGGCATCAAGAATAGGTTAATAAAGTCAGAACAATAATTAAAAATGTATATGATCAGAACCAACTCCATGTTGCTATGCTCTTTAGCTGTTACTGCTGGTGTTCCACCTGAACCTAAACAGTGGGAACAGTGGAAACTGTGGTGACTCTATGTACTCTTAAAGCTATTGTGTAAGACTGGAACTGATAAATAGCTTCAAATCAAGTATTTTTTTTTCCTTTTTTTTTTTTTTTTTTTAAATTTTATTTATTTATTTGTTTCACTCTCAAGCATGTGGCCATCATTTAAGATGTCACACATTGTGCTATTGCACTGTACTAACATTCTGAGGGAATTTAATGTGTTTTAATATGCACCCACTGGCTTCTGTCACTGGCCACCACTGAGAAGAGTCTAGTTCCTTCATCTTCATTTCCTCCTATATAATATTAATAAACATTGATAAGATCCCTACGAGCCTTCCCTTCTCTGAGCTGAAAAGTCCCAGCCCACTCAGTCTCTCCTCCCATGAGGAGTGTTCAGGTTATTAATGAAGATATAAAATAACATTGGCCTCTGGAGTATACATTTGCCTCCAGCTAGACTTTGTGCTGCTGATCAAAACCTTCTGGGCTCAGCTGTTTGGCTGCTAACTTATATTAATATCCTTCTTTAGGCACCTCTGTTGTCCACTATTAGAACACAGGATACTGGGTTATATGGACCCCTTGTGACCATTCTTATACTCTTGGTTTGATAACAGAGGTAGAAAGAGATGTATTTTTTAAAAACGTACCTCCAGGACCATCTGCCATCCCAAGCATCCAAAAAACAAGAAGTGCCGTGAAGAGATTTTCTATAATCATATTCCAAGCATATAATGAGAACCACTTGGACCAAAGTGCCCTTTTCTTGATATTAAAAAGATGGGATATCAATAAATCTGTGCTGTTTTAAGTTCCCTGGCAAAACAAACAAACAAGAAAAACAAACAAACAAAACAAACAAAACCAACCAACCAAACAAAAAGACAAAAGCTACAACCTGAGGAAATGGCTTGAAACTACGACAGGAGCAGTTCAAGTTGGATATCAAGAGAAGGTTCTTCACTGAAGGAAGGGGTGGTTGGATACTGAAACAAGCTCCTCAGGGAAGTGGTCATGGCACTTAGCCTCACAGAGTTCAATAAGTGTTTGGACAATGCTCTCAGACACATGGTCTGATTTTTTGTGTGGTCCTTTGGGGACCCAGGAGTTGGACTTGATGATCCCTGTGGGTCCCTTTCAACTTGGGATATTCTATGATTTTATGAAAAACAACAACAACAAAAACAGCAAAGATTACCTGAATATCCAGTTGCTATTTATTTAATGTTCATGCTGAACACCTATGTCCTTTACATGGCCTTGACAATTCTAGCCCATGAACAAGGTCCATAGAAATAAATGTATGCCTTTCTGAATGACCTTCTTTACCATAATTTTCTTTACATTTCATAATGAATATATCAGTGCAAGATTTATTATTTAGCTTCAACATCTGTATGTGTTGTATTAACTCAGTGTGAACATCAGTGGTCACATGTCTCATGCCATTCTATTATTCTTTGCTGGCACAAAAGATAAAAAAAGACAGAACATTTAAAATATATTATTAAAAAAAAAAAACATCAAAAGGAATGAGCAGCTTTGATCCTCACATCTAATTAATTGCACATTGGATAGATTTAGCTTATACAAATGTGCAATAGTTACTTTACTGTAAATGATTAATAACAACGTATGAACAGTTTTTTTGTTTGCTTTTTTTTTTTTTTTTTTGTCATGCCTTACAACTGTGAAAACTTGGACACCTACAGTTCAAGCATCAGGAAAGAGGTTAAAACAGGTTATATATGATTTTTCAGTTATTTACACTATGTAGGGTCTGAGAAGCATTCATCTTCCAAAAGCTTTTCAGTAATTCAGCTCATAAGCAGGTAGAACATCTATGTGCTTCTCTGAGCATCATTTGAAAGTCAATACAGATGCTCTCCTAGATATCAGTAAAACGTGAGCTGCTGTAATTTATAAAGTCCAGTGTACCAAGATCCATTTATCACACTTTACACCTATACAGCAATTGATGTATGTTGCCAATTCCTTTGCGATATGTGAAAACCTTGGGGACAGGCATAATCTTGTTTAGAATCATGAGGCACATCACAAGTTTCTTTGATCTAGGTATAAAAGGAAGCATAAAATAAACCCACTTTTTTTTTTTTTTTTTTTTAATGAAAATTTTCATGTAACTACCAAATACACTTCAACTTCTTTCACTGTATTTAAAATGCTGTAGTTCAAAACTAAAACTTTAAAGTTATCTTTTACATTATAGTCTGTGATATTTACATTATTACTTATATATAATGTACATTCACTTTTTTCAATTACTTTTCAACAAACTCTTGCTTTGTATAATCCTGCTTTTTATATGTAACACAATAGAAATGAATTGTCTGTGATGAGTGAAATTTTACCTTTGGTTACACCGCAGTAACTCATTGATATTGCAAAGTATGATTTCACAGAAAATGAATTACTGAAAATGTCTGCTGATCTATGCTCTCAGTACGTTTGAGTGTGTTTTTATGTGTGTATGTATAGCTCACGCAATTCTTTTGTAGCTCTGGATACTCTGCAATTTCTCTGAGATGGCAGACATTAAGAAAGTGAAAGGTGCATATTTTCCCAGCAGGGTTCAACGCAGAAAAATAGTACAATTTAGATAACGTTTCTGCCAGGCTCCCTTCACAGTGGAATTCCCATTTGAACATCTTTCCCAGAGCTGCATCACTTCCTTCTCCCTGCTTTACTGTTTCTATACCAATGGCTGTAAGTAGGAGGTGCAGTGAAAGGTGAAACCAAAATGTTTTGATGCTGGGGGCTTTGATCCTTCCTGCTCTTTTAGGATCCCTTGTATCTGAAGCCCTCAATCAAGTTCTGAGAAACTTCTGGAAGGAAGGACGGTCTTAAAGAGTTTTCATTCCTTTTTTGTTTCTGCAGTTTTTCCCACAGAAGGGCGTATTCAGATTCCTAAAGAAGGCTTTGAAAGGGATCCAGCAAGGCAATCACATGCATGTGCAACTATTTTTTCACTAGGCAAGAATATATGGAATGTGAACAGAGTTTCAGCTTAGTTCTGCAAGTGTGAGTATGAATTGAAACTGTGTGGGCAAATTCCATTAAGTTCTAGGTAAATTAATGTGCATATAGCCATTGAATTACTAACTTTGTGTAGCTGAAAGTGGGAAAACCTGTCTGCATTCTCTTGTTTAATAATGTTTAATTAGAAGGAAGATCTTTAAGGGTGAAAGGTAGCATTGAAGAGCACAGGCTTCACAGTATCTCCAGAACATGATTCTGCAAAGTACTGGATTTCTGAAGAAAAAAAATGAATGTTAGTTATGATTTTCTTGTAAAAATAGCAATATCTGCAGTCTTTCTATCTATAGATAAATCCTAAATATTTTCTAAAGACTAGGCAATATATTCTTTCTCCTCAGGGAAAAAGGTGTAATTGAGATTTATGTAACATATAAAGTCTTCGTAATGTAAATTAGTTCAAACATATCTGATTTTCACATTCAAAATAGCTAGTAGATGTAAGGACTTTTGCTCCACATTATTCTTGTCATTTTTTATTCATTATACTCCTGTTTTAAAAGTTTCCTGTCATCCAGCAAGACAATAACAAAAACACCATGTGACTTTAGTGACTACTGCCAATAATCTGGGGAGACTGACCAAGCAGACTTGCAAAGAACTTACTGCTTATGTCAACCGTTTTCCAGCTACTGATCCATACCTATGAATTAGGGATACAGATGCAGCTGCTGGTATTGATTATTGGATAACACAAAAGCAAAACCATGATACATTCATTGGATTCATCCTTTGCTGTGGAAAATCACATCTATTTGTAATTTACTGCTTACACAGTAGTTTTAAGATAAAACATCCCTAAATTTGCCTTCTGTTATTTTTATTTCCTTAATTCTATTTCCACATTTTTACTTCCTAGGAATGCTGTATAGGCTTGTATTTGAGGACCCAAGTAGAATGTCATAATCCTTTTAGAAATTTGACTAATTAGTGCTCCTCAATTTAATTGGTTTTATGCTTCTGTCTAAAGGATATAAACACACCCAAAATTTAGAAAAGTTCACTAAAGTTATTGTTTTGTTTGAAGGATGTTTGCTGGATGTGTTTTTTAGGGATGTGAGTAAAGCATGACCCATTCATGTTTGCTTGACTTTTCTCAGTGTAGTGTGACCCAGCATTGTTGGGTTTGTTGTATCTTTATTTAAACTTTGTTCCTCTGTGAGGAGCTGTGGCTTCTGTATTTCTCAGCATCACTCTACCCAGTGGGTGACATTTCTCTCTGATCTTTAGAATGCTGTATTTCAGATGTTATATCACACCTCTGAAGACTAGCTTGTTAAGGAAAATATAGCTGTATTTTCCTGAAGGAATTGCTGCATCGGGTTGAATTTCACCCTCTAGGTTATTTAAGCACAGTATGATATTATACAAACTGAAAACAAAGGGCAAAATCCTGCCTGTTACTGAAGAGATGTCACTGAGGTGAAAAAAAAAAAGCAAATAATTTCCGTCCACCCCCACACCTCTTCCATGGATATCTTAAAGGCAAGGTTTTCATTTTGCAGCCACGGGAAATAAAATTTATTTCCAGGAGGCATGTCATACAGATAATTTGGCCCTTGCTTTGTAACTCAAGTATATAAAATGAACAGTTTACAGTATGTTGGTCTGATCTGGTTTACAGAATGTGGGCTGAGGGTTTTTTGTTTGCCTATTTATTTTTTTCTTCTAGTTTCAGCTGATTTTAGATGCTCTAGTTTTTCATTAGGCTCAGATTTCTAAGCCATATGGAATAATCTGGCTTTACATTATTGACTTTTTTTTTTTTTTTTTTTAATGGACATTTTTTACTCTGGGGCTGGTTCATCTTCAATTCTTTTCACCTGCACTCTTTCCAGTATTCTAGATCCACTATATTTGCTATGGTGATCTAGATCAAACTGCAATGAGTAAGCAAAGGATCAGTGTGTGGCAGCAGAACTGCAGAGATGGTGTCTGTCTCAGCAAGCTGCAAAATGTCTGCATGGGATCCTGCTGCCCCATATGCATACATGTCTGGGAAGATCAGAATTGAGAAAACATAGAACTGTAAGAAAAATGGAGAAGCAAATATCAATCCTGTTTCAGGTACTCTAGCATCCGAGTTTCATAAAAAAACAGAGATCCTGTTGGACTGTTTCCCATGCTGACGTATGTGAGAAGCTGTATGGGTCAAGTTCTTCCATACTTGGGTGAACTCAGTCAGTTACTGATGGTATTTTTTTCCTCTTCAAAATAGCCAGCTTAGTCTTTAACCTTTATTTTCCACAGTAGTTCTATTCCTCTACTATTCCTCTGCTGTAATCAAACCGTGCTATTCTTCATTATGAGCAGTAAAGTAAGTGATCTGTTCTGTTATGTTTAGTTGTATCACCTGCTCTTCCAGTAGATACTTGGTTGTCAGAAATGCCTCATGCATATCTTTTACTATAGGTGTGTGTATATGTATATATTCATGTATATATATATATATATAAATGTAGACATGTAGATAAAAAAAGTCTTTGCATATTTCTTTATGTTCAGAAAATGAACAATAGTGAAATTCCTTACAGTAAATAGAATCATAGAGTCTTCCAAGCTAGAAGGGACCAACAAGGATCACTGAGTCCTGGGTCCCCAGAGGACCACATGAAAATATCAGGTCATGTGTCTGAGAGTATTGTCCAAACATTTATTGAAGTCTGTGAGGCTCGGTGCTGTGACCACTTCCCTGGGGAGCCTGTTTCAGTGTCCAATCACTCCCTCGGTGAAGAACCTTTTCCTGATATCCAGCTTGAACCAGCCCTGTCGTAGCTTCAAGCCAAGTATATAATGATGAAAATGTATAAGGTACACTGTTTCCAAACAGACTGAGTTCTTTAACAATTTAGTATAAGTATGGTTAAATAAGAGAAGCAATCCAAGAATCTAAGTCTGTGCATTGACTACAAAATAAATTAGCAAAACCCAAGAAGTTCAGGACTTTTTTTTAAGTGTGGTTAATCTGTAAGTATGGGTGTAGGGTCTAAGAGCTGGTTAATTGCTGTTCACTAGTAAAATGGCAGATATTTTCTTTTTCATCCATTGCTTTCTCTAGGGCAGAATACAGGGAAATGATTTTCTTCATTATTTTCTTAAATAATTTTTAAGTTTTCAAACTCACTGCTGCAGCTCTGCTCCCCTCCTCAAGAGGGTAGGTTGTATGTATACTCACCCTTTTCTGCATCTCTTTTACAAGCTGCTCTTTTTCCACTAAAAAGCATTGTGACATGTTGAAGAAAAAGGCTTTGCAATTTTTTATCTGTTACTTTTGAAGGTATCTTCAGCCATCAGAATGCAATCTTCTATCTGTTCCTTTCAAGAACTGTGCCCTGAGCACATAAGACCATGAGATGAAAAAATGTCCTAACAAATGCTTTAAGACATTACTCTGTATCATTGTTTCACAGCAGCTTTTTAATACAGTTATAATGTCATATCTTCCAGTTAGCAGGAAAAGACATAATTTGTTTGATGATGCTAATACTTTTACTAGCCTTTCAGAAACTGCAGAAAGGGCTTTAAACATTTGTTTTGAGCAGTAACGCCGTGTAAAGTAGTACTGGGTTTGTAACTGATAAATGTTTTGTGCTGGGCTTGTCTTTCCCATCTCTCAGTGTTTTCCTGTTTAAAGTAAGGTGGAATTCATACTATACAGTGCTTTTACCTGTTGTTCCCATTCTATATATGTCGTATGCAACGTTTTCAGACATCTCTTTCTGTCTCAAGAAACTTTAATCCCTTCCCTTTTCCTTCCCCTTTCATGTCTGTGTTCATCATTTTAGTGTATGGTTTATATTTCAATAAAGAAATGAAAGTGAGTTCATTCTTGGTTCACATCTTCACTTCCTCACCAACCTTTCGTATAGTTGTATGTTATTAAACCTCTCCTCATTGTCTTTTTTTTTTTTCCCCCAATATAACATATTCTGCTCCTGATGATTTTAGATGAGGCCTAAACAAAGTCTTGCGTAATGTGATCATTATCTTTCAAGGTTTAAATTTTAAGTTAATTCACAAACTGCAATAGCATAAAATGCCTTAAGATAGGTGAATAGATAAAGAAAGGGCAGAAAGAGCCCTTAAAAAGATAAATAGATAAAGAAAGGGCAAAGAGGCAGACAAAAGGTGTCAAAAACAATGATTATGGCGAAAAGAATAGGACAGATTAAAATAAATAAATAAATAAATAAAAGATAAAAAAGAAGCACCCTGCTTAAATCAAAGCAGTTCCAAGTTACTGCTACAACACCGGTATCCTCTTTTAACAACTGCAGTTCTGGACCCGTGACTATCAACCCCATCTTATAACACTACTTGTATTGAAACCCATTGCATATTTAGTTTGGCTTACTATGATCCTTGATATGATCCTTGACTGTGAAAAACTGTATTGTGCAGTGTCACCAGAAGTGACACTCCCATCCTGTGCAGTGCCGCACCAAAGATGTCTCAGTTAAAGTGTTCATGCAAACAGTGCTACACAGAGCCAAGTTAGATGCTACCCCATGGACTGGAAGATATGCAGATTTGCCCCAGGTTATCACAGGTGAATTTGACAAAAGGCAGCATCATATTTTCTCTCATTCTCTTCACCGATTGGTAGGATTAAGTAGGGTACAACATCATACTGATGGAGCTACACCACTTCTAGTTTTGGAGCTACTGTAGTTGGCACTAACTAGATATCTCCCAGCAGCATTATATGGATAAATGTAGACAAGTTCTACAGTTGTAGGCCTTTCCTCAGTGGTTGAATGTGGTTGGAAGTTGGAAGTTGGATGCCAAATGTTCTTTGATTATCAACTCCAATTTATTTAGTCATTCTGTTGATAGTGCCTGCTGACAAACTATTGTATTATTATAAGGGAAGGAACAGTGTTTTGTGGTGTGGGTTTGTAAACAACTAACTTCACCACTGAAGAACAAAATGTAATGTCTACAGAATGTTTGAATTCACTGCTTTCCTGAATGTTCCAAATAGTCTTATACTTTTTTACTGAAACAGCTGAAATTTGCATTGCCCAATTTGATATAAATGGAGTAAAAAAGCAGCTGGAATGAAGTTTACTGCCCAAGGGACAAGGCATAAGCACACACCTTCTGAGAATCAGATGCAAGAAACTTCTCTAAACTGGTCAAGGATGAAGATTTGAATGTCCCAAATGATTCATATTAAATTGTCATAGTTGCAATCCCTCTGGCTTGCTCTGTCACAATAGAGAATTTTTATTTTTATTTTTTCCCTTTAGAGAAACAGGTTCAAAAGGAGAAAACGACTTTTTCCCCTTTCTCTTTAAATAGCTTGTGGATTGAGCACTCTTACAGAACAGTTAGGGTTTCATCTTCAGGAAAAAAGGACAAGCTCCAAGCTATTAGATAAACATTTTGCCTCATATGCAAAACCAGTATTATTTTATTATTTTGGGAAAAAAAAAAAGAAAACTATTTTTTTCCTGATTTCTTTTTTCCTGAACTCCTGATTTCATGCACGTCATATAGACTGAGCACCTGAAGATATAAGGTGCCCAGATTATGGATCCATGTCTTATTTAATGTCTACTAAATGAGGGTCTCTGAAGTGTCAGGAACAGAGTTCTTATGTTTGATGATAAACAGAACTTCAGGTGTTTGGCAAATATCAATGTCCAAGCTTCTGTGACTATGAAGCTTTTGGTTTAGGCAGACTTGACAAGGAATCACAGCTGTATTTCTGCAAATGTGTAGTCTTTTGGGGCACACTGCCATGCAGTTCATGAGAAACTTATCCACTTAGCTCAAAGCTCAGGATTTCAATAGACAAGGAAGCACCTTCAAATGAAAAATTGCCATGAAAAATTGCTTAAATAAGACTGAGTCTCTTGCACAGAGCCAGACCTGATTGCTATTGATTTCAGTGAGAATGGGACAATTAACTTAGGAACTTTTCAAAATATCACCTACATTGTGAAAATCCTAAAACTTTAGAGGATTCTTTAGAGAGTTGTTATTAATTTTAAGGAGAATTACAATTTTTCCACAGAAATGTGCTTTTTAGATTTATTTATTTATTTATTTTCATGCAGGCTTTCTGCTTTCTTCCAATATCAAAAGCATTTAAAAGTGGACAGCAAATTTATTCCTACAAAATATTCAGATTTGTGTATACACTGTTTATATGTGTATGCACATATTTGGAATAATATGCACATAATTGGAATATTAGCCCCAATTTGCACTATTGCTCTAAAGTAGATACATGTTAATTTCTTTAAAAAATTAACAGTTTTTACCACATCACACTTTATTACACAACTTCTTAAGATGTCTTTTGGAAATTTAGCCCTGGTTGTCCTTCTTAAGACATAAGAAGAGATTAAACTTCATATATCATCTTCTTTCTCTCTAAATCTTATTAACATCTAATCAAGATTAGATATGTGGTCAGACTTCTGGGGGAGGTCTGTCAGCAAGCAACAACATGTGTAAAGTGTCCTGTATCTGTTCATCATAATTACAGCAGCAGAAAGGTTATATGGCTGCTGGAAAGTAAAATCTGAAATAAAACCCTAGAAGGGGTTCTTTTCATGAGTCTGTAATTCCTTAAATGATTCACTTTTTTATTTTTATTTTTTTTTCTTTGTTTATTTTTTTATCTTCAGGAAGTCAATCCATCAAATAGCAAAGGTGAACTGCTTACTCTAAAATATTATTATTATACAGTTTTAAAAAACTATATATTTCTGATTTCTACCACAAAATAATTTTATCACAAAATAATTCCCAAAAGAATTCTGATAACTGAAAGTCTGATATTTACGAAAATATCTTTCTGACCTAGAGAAGTTGTAATATATTTAAAATGATTTTTTTTTTTTAAGATTATCCTCATGTTCCTTCTAAGGATATAGAAACATGATGTAAATTGTATAGAAACTTAAAAACATGATGTAAATTTTATAGAAACTTAAAAAATAGTCTTACCTTTGGCATAAAATTTCTTGACCTAGATTTTCCTCCATTTAGAGGGGCTTATTTCATCTACTGATTTCAGCAAGAGCAAGAACAAATCCTCACTTTGTTAGTACTCTCCTCAAACATCTTTTTAAATGGTCAGTGCTTTAAAAATAAAACTTTCTTACAAAATGTGATAATACATAATTCTCTTTCCGACTAAAATCCACACTTTATAAACTATATAATACTAATAATATATAAACTATAATATTATAAATAATATATAAACTATAATATTATAATTATAATAATATATAAACTATAATATCCTTAACTAAAAACAAAACAAAACAAAAAACACCACCACCGCCACCAAAAATAAGAACAACAACAACAAACCCAACAATAACAAAAAAGCCAGTGCAATCTTCCTTTCTCTTACTGTTTATTTACTTATTTATTTTATTTGATTTTATTTATGCTTGCATCAATTTAGGCATTATGCATATTGACAAATTTGAAAGGTTGTCTCTAAAATGAAAGTGTAAAGTTCTGTAGATCTGCAACTACATGTAGCAGTGAGAAAAAAGTAATGCCTAATATTTATTTCCTGACACACCAGGTATGCAATAAATATATATATATGTATATTATGTACATATTTTTTAATGCATCTGTTGTCTTGTCTTGTGTTCAAGACAACTAGTTCTGTCATAAGGACAAATTTTAAATACAGAATCTTTTGTACTTATTGACCCAAGCCTCCTCTGTAAAGTATAGTGCTTTTAACATACTGAAGATAGTTAAAATTGTTTGATCTTTCCTCTATACACACTGTATCACAGACAAATAATAGGAAGTAAAAGTAATTAAAGAAAGATCAAAATCTGTAACATTCACTTGCATTTTTTGTGCAAAACACAAACTGTGTTAGCTCCTCAAGGTGTTATCATTTTTAGATATCCTTGCATCACTATGACAGGCAAGTCATAATTTATTTGAAAGATATGATATGGATGTTTACTACCAATCTATATTTAATCAGCTACATATCTTGAATCAACAGATCACCTGGACAGATGAATACACCATGTGAAGAGTAACTACAATTCACTTGTTGAGAAAACCATAATACAACTTTGATTTCTGTTATGGCATATGAATATAACACAGACTAAATGGTATTTAAATTATGCATAAATAAATAAAAACTAGAGTCATCTCAACAATTATTTTCTGTAAGACTTACTGCCTCCACATTTTCCTAACTGCCTATGAAAAATCTTGTCCTGAACTGACTTCAATAAGAATATCTATTCCAATTTGTTTTGTTTAACCTGTATTAAAAATTGAGTAAAACAATTCTCTTATCACCTCTGCTCCACATAAACATACACATAATCTTGACAGTATGAGGGGGAATGGTTTTAAACTAAAAGATGAGAGATTTAGATTAGAGGGTAGTAGGAAATTCTTCACTCAGAGGGTGGTGAGGCACTGGAACAGGTTGCCCAGAGAGGTTGTGGATCCATAGACGTGTTCAAGACCCTGGGCAACCTGATCTAGTGAGTGGCACCCTTGATGATGGCAGGGAGGTTGGAACTAGATGATCTTTAAGGTTCTTTCCAACCCAAGCTGTTCTATAATTCCATGATCTCTTATTTCTTGAAATAGTAGTGTGGCATTCTGTGTAAATTAGAAAATGAAATTAAGTTTTAAGGCATGATTTTTACTTAAGTCTCTGGGTCTTAATGATTTATTTAGCATTGGCAGAAAACAAGTTTAGTACAAGTAAAAACATTTTGAGACAGTAAATACAGAAAAAAGCATTTTTTAACTGTATCAGAA
This sequence comes from Aythya marila, assembly GCF_965140915.1. NCBI lineage: Eukaryota > Metazoa > Chordata > Aves > Anseriformes > Anatidae > Aythya > Aythya marila. The sequence continues at coordinate 19,272,229 of NC_139045.1, read as the reverse complement.
TCAAAGTCTATGCATTTGCTTCATTTTTATTTCTTTCCTCACTTTGGGGTTTTCTAGATGAAGGCTCCAGTATAAAGTTAAAACTGATTTAAAAATGATTCAAAAAAAAAAAAAAAATAGATAAGGTATGACTGAATAGAACACTGGAATAATTTTTTTGCTTTAAGTTGAGTAATTTGGTTTAATGGTTTATTCTGTAACTTCTCTTGAATAGCAGAAATATGCTAAGTAAAATTAGATCTGTTGTTGTAATCTTATAATTGTTTTATTTGAAAACAGTGAGCACCATTATTAAAGATGAATTAGAGTGTACATATTAAAATAAGTTTTTGATTTCCACCAGAGTGTCCAAATGAATGTGGTGGAGTAAAAGCAAACACGGACCCAATAGTAAAATCTCTACTACGGATAACAAATTATCCCAACACAGTATATTAGCTAGGGGATATAACAGTCCAGGGCTATTAACAAACAGTGGAGTTAGCCTTCTAATGAAAAAAAAGATGTTATTTTCAGAATCATTTTCGCTGATGTTCATCTTAACATCAGGTAGCATCAACGTGACATCAGTCAATAAATATGATATAATCACAGAATCACAGAATCACAGAATTTCTAGGTTGGAAGAGACCTCAAGATCATCGAGTCCAACCTCTGACCTAACGCTAACAGTCCGCACTAAACTATATCCCTAAGCTCTACATCTAAACGTCTTTTAAAGACTTCCAGGGATGGTGACTCCACCACTTCCCTGGGCAGACAGTTCCAATGTCTAAAAATATGACTCAGCTTTAGAGTCGAATAATTAATCATCAGTTCATTTTATTCTTTTATTTTTTTTCCAGATTAGGGAAGAAAGATAGTAAAATTCAGCTAGATTTTGGATCAGATTTTGGTGGCATACAAATATCAGTTTTAAAAAGATATTCTACTGAAGATTTTCCATATATTCATTTATAACTCAAGGCAATTCAGCTTCCACCAAAAAAGAATAAAAGATGATTTTACCTGACATACCCAGAATCTGAGGTATAGTGCCTCATAGTGTCTCTCTATCTATCCTTTGGCTCTTGCATCTAAGAAATCCTGACAGAGGACTCTTTAGAAATGAAGCCATAATCAGATATTCATTAAAGAAATAGATATGCCATTTTAAGACATTACCAGTGTTGTAATTCTTTATTATTGCCAGTCTGCTGGAAAGATGAAAAGCTCACACAATCATCTTGCATCAGCTTCCATGCAGTGGCAGCTGAGTTATTTTAAACACTGTTCCCCATGTAGGATAAAATAACTGGGCTGACTTTTAAAAGAAACCAAAGAGCAATTGAACATCTCTGATGTCTGTCTTCTTCTACTCAAGTAACTCTGGTATTTAAGGGACTCCAGCTATTTTTCAACCTGAATAACAGACACATGGACATTATTTAATGAACCTGTAAATAATAATTTGATTAATTGAAACCACAAAAATAATGTAAACAGTGTTTTAAAAGACCAAAATATAACTTATAAAAGCTTAACACTGTTTCCCCATTAAGATCTAGTGAATAATGGAATACTAATTAAATTATGCTCATTCACACTTGAGGAATCACAATGCATTGAATGACAGAGATGATAATTCCTTTCCAAAAATTATGGACAACTGAAGTAAGAAATAATACCAACCACCTAGTACAATGCCAAATTGTATCATTAAGAGAAAACAATCCTCTAAGCATATGCCTCTTTTCACACATACATTTGGAAACTATTTCAGCCAATCTCAGAAGTTAATTTGAGCATATTTTGTACATTTTAAACTGTATGACAGTTGTGTTAACCGGAACAAGAGCAGTAAGCCCCAAATCAAAGTACAAAACAAATCAAAACAAATACAGTATCAAAATCATATATTCTATCACTCTATAGTTTTATTTAAATATTAAACTATATGCATTTTGTGGGACCTAGGAGGCATTTATTTATGACTTGTATATATCTTGGCATTGGGGTGTTATAATTTATGAAATCAGCTGCCTAAGAATATCTTAAAATATCACAGTATAGAATGTTACCTATATTGTTATTGGTAGCTGATTTATCATCATTGCAAATCTGTTCTTTCTCTGTAGTTTTCCAAATGAACCAGAAAATAACGATCAATTTTAAAAATCAGCTGCCCTAATTGATAATGTCTTGCAGAAGTGGGCATTTAGCTTAATAAAATTTTGAAGTAGAAATGGCTAGGTATTAATTTCACTTTCAGGAATCTTGATTAAAATCTCTAAAAAGAAGTAAATGGAAGCTTTGTACTTTTTTTTGTACTTTTTTTTTTTTTCTTTCTTTTTTTTTAGAGGGATTGTAAGTATGGGACTGGACTATTGTCTATGGTGTCTTCTCTTTCTTGAGCAGCAAATTACTCTGCAAATAGGTTTAGATATATTTACTACAAGAGCTCTCAAAATGTTCACTATTATTTTTTATGAATATGATGATACCAGTAAGCATGAAACACCAGCAAGAATGCACATAACCACAGAAAACATGGTCTGCAAGCTTCCTTCAAGGAAACAAATAAAGCCCACAAAACTCCTCACATGTGCAGTCTGTAGAGGAAAGGTGAAAATGAATTAACCACACACAACAGACACCTTCACCCACTGGGCATTTGTTCACTAATTTAAGAAGTAGAGTAAAGTCTCTCATTATTACTAGCTAGAATTACTAACTGAATTACTTTTTAGCTATCAAAGTAGGTTCTGTCATGAACTCCTGCAATATCTAACAGTACAACATATGATTGCATCTCTTTATCGTAGATGTATTTTTAACTTTTTAAGTATATTGCATTTATATTTTATCTTTAAACTCTACAAAGTGAAAATTATTTACACAGACTTCTTGAATGTTTATAGTTTTATGTTTTTTTAACATCTAATAGTAGATAACAAGAGAATGTCACTTTGAAGAGGCTAATAGTAAAAATGAATGTATATATATTTACATGCATGCAAATAATTCTTAATGACCCTATTTCATACTCCCATACTTTATCAGAATTATACTCCATGTATCAGTAAGTAATGTGACAAGGGAACTTCTTTATGCCTGATATAAATCAATGATTGCTGCCTAAATTTAAAAGCTGAGTGATGATAAGATGCTGTGACTCGATAAATCTGAGCTTCTAATATTATGTGGAAGAACATAAAAACTGTTTGTGCATTATAATGTAGCAATAATGTATCCCTTCCCGATCACTGGCATACCTATTTTTCTAGCTTGCCTATAGCATGTATAATAAAATGTTTGCAGAATGTGAAGAAATTCTAATTCTCGTATACCTGCATTATGAAACCCTACAGCTATAACAAAAAACAAACAAAAAACTTTAAATCGTTAAATGATGAGGGTAAAATACAATTTACAGAGTACATTTTCTTATTATTGTCTTTGAAGATAGCATCAGTTGTCTACACAGACCTATAAAATATTTTTAGGGTTGAAAGATACACCTTAGTGCACCATCTTTCCTTTTTTAATAAAGCATAAAACAACAACACGCTCTGAATGATAAATAAACAAAAGCAAGCAATAACTTACTGCTTGCCTAAGTTGACCTCAGGTTTAAGAATCAAGGATTGCTTTTTGTTGGCTCTGGCATTAGCTAAACTAAATCCCAAAGCATTATTCTTAGACGGTGTGAGTTAGTCTAATTGTATTCATGTGAAGTAGTGCTGGCTTGCACTCGCTGCAGATCAGGCCCCTTACAGGACTAACCACCTGCCTGTGATTCAGAATTAAGTGGGGATAAGTCTGATTGTTTTGTAGCTGTTCGTAGAGGATTGGCTACTGATTAGTTCTTTTTCATCTTGTCCCCTAGTGCAAATATACAAGTGGGAGAAAAATAAGGAAGAGGAAAGGTGGGCCAGGATGATAAGAAAGCTGTGATGCAAGAAGTGCAAGAAATTAGTCATTTAGTATATATTCAGTATGAACTTTGTGATCGATGGGCAATGTATGCATTTCTTTTAGCTTTCCAGAAAGACAGTCCCCTCAATATCAGCTGGAAAAAGAGAATGTTCAGATTATTGTAATTTATCTGTGAGTGAGAGGGAGAGGGGTATTTTATCCTAAATTGGAATCACTTCACAAAGAATATTTTTAGAGATTTCTTCAACATATATCATGCCTTTCTAGTTCAAAGTAACAAATTCAAACAAACTTAAAGAATATACAAACTAGTAAGTTCAGGATGCTAATTTAGATATGGTTGTTTACATTCTCACTCCATTTTGCAAAGTGTGAAATGTTGAAAGCAATTGTAGAGACCACAAGTATTTTGGTCCTGGCTTTAAGTAAAACAAAGTGCAAAAATGGAATTATTTCCTAACTTAAGGAAAGATTTTGCAATACCCACATTTTCTTTTGAACAGAAGTTTCACACACTTAAAAAAATGTTCATTAGTGGTATAGAATATATATATATTTTCAATAGAAGTGAATAAAGGATCTCATAAATATGCTTACAGCTAGTGTTTACAAAATCTGCTAATGATCTCACTAATGGAAGTTAGATTATGGAATATACTTTGCATCTGGTTTATGCCTGAAGCAGCTATTTTAGTCCTTGATAAACATTAATTTTTACTTTTGGTTTTGGACTTCTTAAAAGTTCTAAAAGAACACGTATTATGCTGGGGAATTAATCTTTCAGTGGATGCATTTACATTATTATTATTATTATTATTTTTAATTCTTTGAATCCTCTCTCAAAATGCACATTAAAAAAAAAAAAATGTTTTCATGATTTCAAGCTTAAGCATGTAAACTCCTTAATAGAATCCAAGATACTAGTTTTTCTTGATGTATGATCCTAACCATTTTCAGTGTGTTTGTATGATGAGGAACTCTTCTACCTTCAAATGCCATTTGTGACATTGAACAAGTCATCTTTAAATCAATGGTGTAAATAAAAAATCCTTTTTTTTTTTTTTTTTTTTTTTTTTTTTTTTTTAGCATAGCAGTTTAGCTGAACAAAATGACTGGTGAAGTATTCATACCTGATATTTGTATGAACACATTAATAGAAGAGAGATAATAGAAAGTATTTTACAGCAGGTTTGCTTAGAGGCTGCAGGGCCTAGTGTTGGTATTGTTCAAGAAAATGAAAAATTTCCGATTAATTACAGTGAAGAAAAGACCAGGTACAGAATGACTAACCTCTGTTAGATTTTATTACTTTCTTCTTGGGATGTTTATGACACACACTAACTTTCCATTTTTCCCTCCTCTCCATGGTATTTGCAGTATTCACCCTTGATGAATAACAAGCAATCAAGGACCTGCAAACTTTCCTTACTGGTTCTGCTGTGAAAGAAGTACATCTTTGCATGCTGGTTTACAAGGCTATCATTTTGAGGACATCAGCAGTGCCAAAATGGAGAAAATAAGTTTTAAAGCATAGAGAAAGATGCCTTGTTTTCTGACTGCTCCTATCTCAATATTATCCTTCTGTTTAATGGGAACACTAACAAACTGTGTGGGTCTTACTCTAATTTCATGTAATTTAAAACTAAACTCTGGAGCTCAATTTAAGAAGACTTTGACATTTCATGTTCTAGACACTTAACCTCATTAGAAAGAACTAAGATGACTAGATATTGATGTCTAATATTAATGATATTAATTACAAAGACAGATATTAAATATTAATTAAAACATCAAAGCTACAATATTAAAGATACTCTTGGGTGGGAGGGGAGACGTCCCAAAATCTAATGAAAAGATAGAAGCAGCAGATTTTCAAACTTCCCTTCTCAATAATTCTGATCATTTGAATATTTGTACTTTCTATTCTACTGCCAAAAAAATGTCATCTGTGATGCAGGTAAACCCATGAAGCAACTAGAGCCCTGAATTCACTTTGAACCAATGACCAGCTATCCATCAATCAGAAAAGTTTTGGTTTTTGAAAGTTAGGCAAAATTAAATAAGTAATCTAGAGGTTTCAGTGGGTTTTATTTTTAATTTGGAATCCTTTCCTTTTTCCTATCTATGAAAGTAAATAAATACTACCCATGAGATATTTTTTACTAATTTTAACTAATTTACTAATAATGTAAATTTTTATTTATTTTTTTTTTTTAGAACACCATCTTATTACCCTTCAAGTACCAGAATTTTAGAATCATACCATATTCAAAAACAAATATTTATTCTAGTCATCTGTGCTTCATTACTCTAAACATTGTGACAAACCTTGGAGAATTAAGTGTTCTTTGAAAAGTAAGTAAAAGTATTAAAGCTACAAATATAGAATGATAGAATGAGGTAACTTTAAACCTGCTGAAAAAAAAGGTAATGGAATTAGAAGGAATTCAGCTGGGATGCAATAATCATTTACATTAAAAAGTGAAGAGGAAAAGGAAGGAAATCACTTCTGGGTAGATTTTTGAGGCATTTTGTATATATAATGGAATATTAACTTCCTGATAAAATTCATGGATACAGTGTTATATATTGCTAGCAGGGTCTTATATATATATATATATATATATATATATTTGTATTAATCTTCACCTTTTGATTTAGTTTTCTGTCTTATGATTCTGCTCACAAGGCAGTTCTAAAAATTTACTCATCTAAAATTTCAGCCAACCTTGGAGACAATTTCCTTATCTCCATCACTATTGAAAGCCCACAGCCAGTTTGTGTATATCAGACAGTGGGAAGTCAAAGAAACATTAAATAAATGGCTGAAAAAAGTCATGTTTAGTTGTTGACTTTAACAGCTGTCCAGAGATCACGAGACAACCCATTTGAAGTTTTTTTTTTTTTTTTTTTTTTTTTTTTTTTTTTTTCTGCTTTAAGAAGAAAGAAAAAATTCCACAAAACTTAAGTTTTTAAACTTTATTAACTTCATTAACTTCTGTTTACTTTCTTTGGACACTCGTCCCAAACTAACCTGTTTGTATGAGGAAACTTATTTATATTCCTAGCATACACCTTAAAAGATAAAATGAAAAGTTAGATAATGTGAACTAAAAGAATGAAGGAAATAGAGACTTAAATGAAAATCTGTAAGCTCCAACAGTAAAAATGTACCAGGGAATTTACAGTTTTATACTATAACTATATGTTCTTCATTCCAACTTAATTAAATACCTACAGGTTTCCATGTATAATAAAAATTCATTAACACAAACCTACATTTTTGCTTGGTGTCAAACTTCACTTTTTTGAAATCATCACCATTCTCTGAGGGATTTCTTTGCAACAGAAAATCTATCAATAAATATTTTTACGGAATGATGAAACCACTTTTTTTTTTTTTTTCTTTTACCTCTTTTATGATGATTTATAAAAATCATCATTTATTTCATTTTATTTCTCATGTGGAATCTGCACAACAATTACCTGTTCATGTTTCTGACTGTTTTCTCATTCTCTAGTTTTCCTTTTCAGTAATCCTTTCAGCCTTAGCAGGCTTTAACATATTTCTTCAAGGACCTCTTAAGTTGCAGATATGAAAGGAAGACTTAACATTACCGTAATTTTTTCTGTCTGCCTTATTTCAATAAAACCAATCTAAACATATATGGGAAACTAAACTCCTAGGGTCATCAGTGATAAAAGATTGTTTTGAACGTACATGTGTGTTATAAAACTCAAAGATTCAAAAGTTCAGATATACTTGTACTCCATGCAAATCCACAGCAATTAGAGGTCAACAGTTAGAGGTCAGACAGCATTATCATTTCAACATATGTTACAACGGAGCTGTGGTTAAATGGTAAGCCATATATTTTCTAAAGGTATTCACTTAAAAATTGCTTATATATTTCTTTCTACTGAATGTCTATTGAATGTTTACAATTTTGATTTATTTCACTCTGTATATTTCCTTAGGAAATCATGTTAATTTTTTCATCCATGTTGTGTTGACAAATCTTAAGCTTCTTAAAAGTGTTTAGTAGAAAAACATTACAGTGCAGCCTTTTTACTCTTGGTGAGGTTGGGTTGACAACACAACGCTTGATCACACCTGATACAAGTGCAACCTTTTTGATGAAAGGAGGAGATACAGTATGGAATTCATAATGATAGTGTCTTATAGTAGATGGGAACATTGGCCAGAGAAGAGGGATGAGTACCTGAGGCAACAAAACTGCTGTTACCATATCCACAGCAGCAGCAAATCTAATAAAATGGTTTGGAAGACAATAAATATTTAAAATTGCTGCACTGTGCTTTTGTTTATTGTTTTTTTTTTGTTTTTTTTTTTAACAAGAAACTGAAATTTTTACATCAAAGCATATATATATATATTTTTTTTTTTTTTGTATGGAAAAAGGTATGAATAGCCAATTTCAGAGAGTTTTTTGAGGGGGTGGGGGATTTTGAAAGGGTAGGGAGAAATCTTTGGGTTTTGCCACAGAACAGAGTTTGATGCACACAGGAAAAAGTGGAGTAATATGCTCCTAAACAAACAAACATATATGTTTGAAGTGGCCTGTTATATGAGAAATTGTATTGCACAGGCAGATAATGGTGTAACGAAATGTATTCTTTCATTAAGAAGAAACAGAGGTGTGTAAGAACTTCTGTAAAGTCAGCTCACAAATAAATATGGCTGGAACTATGAAGAACCAGGCAGAATGCACCAGATGGAGAAGCAGCTGGTTCATGTTTAGTAAGAGAAAGGTGTTTTGTTTTTCCACTTGTTTTAAATTCTTTATATATACATATTTGTATGTGTGTAACTAAATACTTAAAAACATGCAATGAATAGTAAATGTTTCAGAAAACATACATCTTAATAAAAAAACACTTTGTTTTGCTAGTAGACAAGAGGAATCAGTTTCAACTGTCTACATGCCCTTAAGTGCTTCCTGTGGATCTGTGCCCAACATAAACCTTTATTATTTCTGATACCCCCGGTGTTCAAGCAACAAGTCTGTAGCAAGATGGATGCATATAGCAACTATTGTTAGTTCAGAGGATATAATCAGATGGAAATATGCATTCCCTCCCTAATGAAGGACTCTAGAGTATATACATAGTTGCCAACTTTGAAAAAACAGAGGACATCATTATGATATAGTAAAGGTCCCAACTCATGGATCACAACAATGTAGATACATGTGGGTCTGAACATATGAACCTATATACTAAAAGCAATAGATAGTGGTTCACAACCACTTTCCAAAGTTATGATACATCAGGAAAATGCAACAATCTCTGCTAAGCTAACTCAATATTTGCAACAGGAAGAAAACAGAGAGAGAATGGATAATAATAAAGTGGTAAAAACTGGAGATGTGATCCACTCTTTACAGAAATGTCATTGTTATGATTTAATTCCAGGAGGTTGGCAAGGAAAAATATTTCAGAATTGGAATGAATGAATTTATTCTGAATTGGAGTTCAGAATAAATGTCCTGAAGCTTGTAGCCTCACATACCTGACATGTGTCATTAGTATGAGCTGGTACCACTACAAAGCCATTAAGGAAGTGTGCCAGAAAAGTAGCCATCTGGGTCTGATATTGTCAGGGAAGGAAGACAACCTGCTTAGCTACATTATACTTAACATTGTAAGACAAAGTTGTTCATGATCTTGCAGATTGGAGGCCATCTGGAAAAGTCCTGGGAGTGAACAGATAATTAGTCAAGTTGAGAAATATTTCCTCTTTATAGAAGCCATTGCCCTTCACAATGCAATCTAGTTCCATCACTAGTGAGAACAAATATACTTGTACACTGAAAAGTAAAGCTGGAAATGTTGAGCCAAGCACATTTGCTGGGGAATGGAGAGCTGAAATCCTGGCAAGTGAGCCATCAACTTCAGCAGACATGGTCTTTAAAGCCAGGCAACATTTGTCATGAAATTATAAACAGAGCTGAATTTACAAGGTTGCTGAGCTCTGTACTGTGAAGCAAACAGCTGCTTTATTTTAATAAATTATTCTTTGCTATCCATCTACTTGCCCCTCAGTGACATGTTTCCATTTCCTAGGCAGAAGATGTAGGAACAAACACAGAGACAACTCTAAAAACTAGGCATGTGGTTTGCTGTGAAGGGAGAGAGCCAGCAGCAACAAAATGACTGTGGTTTATGGCAGTGTCCTGGAAAGCCACCCTGGTTTCTGGTGCTGCTCCTGAGATGGGGAAAGATGTGGAATGGCATCTTGTGTTTTTTAGAAGTTGATGGCAGAAACCAGTATCTTCTACTACTTTTTACCAGTCTTTTGTTTCAGTTGCTTTTTTTCCCTTCTCATGTTCCCAGATAGGAGAGACTCAATGGTAGCCAAGGCCTTGTCACTGGGGCAATAAAATTCATCTTTGCCCCTAATGTTCAGAAATCCTTGCTCCACTTCTGAGTGAATAAATATTTTGCAGTGATTTGCAATAAGGTGTGTTAGTGCATTACCTACTGTAGTTACACTTTTAACTAAGATTTGAGATGGAAAAGTGTGTTGAGTTGTGGTACTGTAACCTATTTTATTTTGCAGCCCTTAATGGTGGGCTAATAATCACCAGAGGGGCCCAAGGAGACACCTGGCAAACAAGAATGTCTTAATAGGCCACAGAAGTTTTGTTGACTGTGTCATATCAGATAACACAAGCTGAACACCCCAAAAAAGAAAAAAAAATATAAATAAATAACATGTTTGGAAAACTTAAAGAGCTTGATGTAAGCCCGCCCTCCCTCCCTCCCTCCCTCCCTCCTCCTTCCTTCCTTCCTTCCTTCCTTCCTTCCTTCCTTCCTTCCTTCCTTCCTTCCTTCCTTCCTTCCTTCCTTCCTTCCTTCCTTCCTTCCTTCCTTCCTTCCTTCCTTCCTTCCTTCCTTCCTTCCTTCCTTCCTTCCTTCCTTCCTTCCTTCCTTCCTTCCTTCCTTCCTTCCTTTCTTTCTTTCACTCTTTCTTTCACTCTTTCTTTCACTCTTTCTTTCACTCTTTCTTTCTTTCACTCTTTCTTTCACTCTTTCTTTCACTCTTTCTTTCTTTCTTTCACTCTTTCTTTCTTTCTTTCTTTCACTCTTTCTTTCACTCTTTCTTTCACTCTTTCTTTCTTTCTTTCTCTCTCTCTCTCTCTCTCTCTCTCTCTCTCTTTCTCTCTTTCTCTCTTCTCATATACTAAAATATTTGTAAAGCTAAGTTTTGACATTCTAAAAGTTATATGTATTTTTGTTAGTCTTTCCGTTAATTAATTTTTTAATCTAAACCACACTTAAATATCAAAGTTAAAATAAATCCTTTGCTATTCCCACAGCAATTTTTTGAATTTTTAATTTAAAATGTTAACATTCCACATTTATTCTGGCCAGTATTATTTTTCAAATTTCAAAATAGCTAAAAAACTATAAAATCAATTTCTTCCCCTACTATAGGACACTGTTGCGAACACTGAAGTAATAGGGAGAATGAGATAATCTTTTGGCATTTTAAAATGTCTTCTAGCTTGAGTTAGAATGCTCTCACAACTGGCACGGAAGTCATAGATGTCAAACTTGATTGGAAGTTGTTTGTTTGTTTGTTTGTTTGTTTGTTTGTTTGTTTTAAATTCAAGGGAAGTTAAAAAATATTGCCAGTAATGGAGAATAATGTGAAGGAACTCATGTCTAGCACATAAAACTTTTAAGGAATCATCTATTTTTTAAAATGGGAAGTTTTGGTTAAATCTAAAGAAAATGTGCCCTATTTCACACAAAGTGCTGTAATGAAAATCTTTCTCTTCTTATGTATTATAAGCAGGAAACCCAACAGATAATTTTGGACACAGAGAAATACGTGTAACTTTTGACATTTTCTGTACTGTTCTTCAATGGTTATGTTTTTATCCTCAAGAAAAAATTATCTTAGAAACTGCGGAAAATCACAAACCTCAAAAAACACAGGAAAGGACATGGCTATGAAAAACTGAAGGCACAGTGATATATTAAAAAGGCAACAAAAATAAGAGACTATTTAATTGTTAATTATAAAGAACCACATTTAAAGACCAAGATATGGAATCCCTAATGATGAGGAACGTTGTATGTATGAACACATGCAAAGAAAGTAATAATATGTCTTGTTACATTTCATCTAATTAGGAATCATGGTGGCTTTAAGGTATGTATTTAGAAAGACATACAGATAAAAAAAGCTGGAAGTATGCACTCTGACCAATGCGTTAGAATCAGAATGAATAGAAGGTTTTCAGAAGCCCTTGTGTAAATTAGCTCTCAAATGCACAACAGACCTGAACACTTTTTTTCCTTTATGCAAGAACAATTCACAAAAAGAAAGCTGCTGAAATGAATATGAACACACAACAAACAACACACAGTGTAATGTTTTAATAAAGGAGGAGCTATGTTTTAATTAGATTATTTCCTGTTTACTTACAAAAAAATAAGGATGTCATTCACTGATCTATGCAAAAAGATACATGACTAAGTAGGAGCATTGACATTTTTATTCACTTAGTTTTATAGTGATAGTATTTTTTTACATCATTTATTAAGTTAGTACCTGTGGTGCAGCACTAACAGAGAAAGTGGGAGGCAATATTTGTGTGAGTATTTCACACTCACTATACATTCTCTGTAAATAGGGAAGAATCTGGCCATCTGAGTTCAGATGCCTGGGCAGAGCCAGGATAAAATCCATGCAGCTTGGCAGATAATCAAGGTTAATGACTACCAATTTACAGGTGTAAATTTTATACACCATTCATATGTAACTTTTGGATTCCCTTTCTCTGTCTTCACTGCCATGCAATACTGGGTAGATGGTCCTTGTTTTTCTAAAAGGTTCAAAGTTTTTTTTTCTTTTTTCTTTTTTTTTTTTTTTTTTTTTAATTATTATGAAAAATAATTTATAAAATGTGATAGACATAAGCAAGGAAGCTTTCACTTGAGCAGCCAATAAAAATAATTTATATTGCTAAGGAATATAGTATTTTGATAGTGGAAAAAAATGGAAGAATATTTAGGGCCTTCTTAATGAAAAATTAATTACCTGATAACGTTTTTTTTTTTTTGCATAGTTATAGGGAAAGAGTACAAAATGTACCATTTATTTATTAAACTGCATTTTGATCTGCATATAATAAAAGTTGACCACAGTCATGAATATGAAAATAAGTCAAATAAAATAAAGAGTTCATTTAAACAAAATAAAACAAAACAAAACAAAACAAACAAAAAACCCCAATAGATTTATGGTAACTTTTTAGTGAATGCAAAATTGTTTCCTTTAAATATATGCATTTTTAGTTAATAATCAAGTTGTTTAAGAGTGTAGGTATACACCTGTCAATGGTAATACCCTTCAAGGATATGCCATGAAGAAGAAACATGGTATTGCTTTTAATAATTTAAAACAATGGTATTGTGTTACATTGGTTGTAACATATAGCTATGGTGTACAACACTATGTTAATAGAACAATAGGAAAAGCAAAGTTCCTACTACAAACAGCCCTTACTGAGTTCCATCACCAGCGTGCTGTCTGAAAACACATCAGCAAAAGCAGGATATCTGAATAAAAAGCATAATATAGCCACCATCTACACATAAATTAAAATACCAGTTTGGACATTTATGAAATTTTAGGAAATCTGCATAAATGACTTAATCTGGACTTCTGATACCAGTGAATGCCCTTTGTGACCTTCAGCTGAATGAATTCTCAACAGAATGTATTTTTTTACAACATTTAACTCTGAGGAAAAAAATTGCTTACAAAATCAAAGTATATAAATGCTTTAGTAGCCAGGAATGAACGTTTCTTTTGGATTATATATATATTTACAATTATAACCTCCAACTTGAAATCATACACATATGTGTTTTGTAAGGGCAGCTGCCCATGTGGGAACAGTTAATTACAGATAGGGGTGGATAAGAAAACAACAAAGGCATTTTTAGTCATGCCACAGCACTGGTTAGACCCTCATGGGATTCTAAAGTATTATACCCATGTGTTGCTGAGGCTTTCTTGAGCAGGCAGTAACTTTCTGGACACAGGTTCCCTACCTTCAGCTCTTCATTTCTCACATGGTTTCCAGAGTTACCAAAGATACCTGGGCTGAACAATACTTTTGAGTATGTTCTTACAGAGTTTTTAGGTGTGCTCAGTTTACAATTCATTCTCCAAGTCTTCTGTTAGGTGAAAGAAGACATCCAGACTTTCTTAGAGAGTTTAACCACAATTATCCTTTACTTTAAATAGCACAGAAAATAGTTGCAGCCAAAATAATAAACATGTCATTCTGCATGGTTTGGTCTGTCAGGAAATTGGTCAGCATTTAGGAAATGAGTCAAAGTCCTCCAGGAGTCTTTTGTGTTTGGAACACCATTTCTTCCCTAAATCACAGAACTAGAGATGTTCAGCTCTGCATTGATTAGCCCTTTGTTTTTCTGTTCAAACTTCCACAGCATAAAGAACACTTTATTTTATAATTCCGACATATACCATTATTTTATGTTCCTCCAGTCACCTTATTCAGGTAATTAAGTTCCTTTCTCACATGCTGGCTACCAGCCCACAAGGCAGAATAAGATTGATTTATCCACTATACTGCACAGTTAAAAGTATTCTAATGTCATTGAGCTGAGATAATTCACCCTTCCAACCTAGACCTGGTTGTGTGCCATACATTAGTCCATTGACTGCCTTCTCCTAAATTCCTGAGAGTATATCTGAAAAGAAGTTAATCCCTTGAAGTCAGTTTTAAGCAACCAAGATCACACAGTCTAGGTGACACTTAATATTTCATACAGATTCTGTATAAAATCCCCTATGGCCTCCTACAGCTGACATTTTTTGGAATAATTTATGCCTCAGCTTCTAAAGGTATAGCCACATTCAGTGGGGAGAGGTCTGCCCGCATGAGATTTTAAACATATTTTATCTAATTCAGGCACCTTTAAACATTTCTCAAAGGCTCCAGGTTTTACCTGTGAGCCCATCATTTCTACAGGATTTGGTAGTCCAGTGATAAGTAATGAATTTTTATAGTATATTCAGCGGTGAGAAGTGCAGTCTTAGGCTTATTCTTTTCATCATACTTGCTCTAGCTGTGTTGTAAAGAATGAATTTACATTTCTGGCTCTTTCTGGGGTTGTGTTTTTTTTGTGAAGTCCACTTGGCTTTTAAGTCCCAGTCCGTATATTTTCTCTCTCCCACACTTCTTCTGCTTTTCCCCATTTCCTCAGTACTAATTTTACCTCTCTCTTGCCAGTACAGATCAGGCAGATAGCTTACTATGACATGAGGGTTAGTAAATATGAAGGACCTCTCTCAAAATAATATGCTGGCTCTGAGAAGCATAGCCTGGTGGCTGTGGTCTTGTAAGGAGTTGGATGACCATACGAGCCTTCTGTTTTAATCAGCCTCTCTGAGGAACAGTGTGACAACTATAGAAAGAGTAAGCTGTGAGACACAATCTTGGTAGCTTAAAAAGACAAATAATTGGGACATCAGACATATATTCCTGTTATAGAAATCATCCCACAATGTGGAATTGTGGGAATCTTCATTCAGAGATGATTCAAAATAATGAGTAGGACATTCTGAGTGAATTGATCCCTTTTTGTAGCACCTCAATATTATGAAACACCTGCTCAGGTACATCCACACCCCAGCATTACCTAGTTAGAAATTTTTGGAAGCAGAAGCAATAGGTAATGTTGGAATGTATTTTGGGTATCACAAATATGAAAACACATATGCAACGTTGTAATCTTTGGAAGAAAGTGTGGCTTCATTAAAATTAATAACAGCATTTCTGTTGGCACTGACGATTTCAGAATTCACTTTTTCTTGTCTTTCTCTCTTTAGCAGAAGATGACATGGTTTTTAGATGTATTTGTGGTTTTGTTGCATAATGATCTGTCTGCATAGAAAAAAAATCCATATTAAATTTTAAAAACACTCTGTCTATAAGGACATCAAAAGTACACAAGACGATATCTATTTATATGGACTTTTTTTTCTTCCTTTTTTTTTTTTTTTTTTTTTTTTTTCCTCCTCCATTGACATTTGGCAGATTTCAGAAAGTGGAAAGGATAAATAAAAAGAATGTGTGTCTTGAGCTACATCTAACTTTTATTTTGTAATATCTAAAAGTGATGCACCAAATTTTTGCTGAGTCAAAACCAGTCTTTTTCCTTACTGAGGCAAAATTAAAGTAGATAATGTTGAGTAATTCTGATTATTTGTATGAAGACAATTAAAAATGGTGAATATATAAGAAATATTATTTTTCAACTTTTTTTTTTTTTTTTTTTTTTTGTCAACTGAGTAAATGAACAGAAAAAAATGTTTTATTTATTGAAGGAATTAAAGCAGAGAAGAATGATTGAATTGGGAACACCTACTACCTTGGGCTACTACACCAAAGGAGAATACCTGTGTTTACCTTTAGATTTACATGTGTAATTGTTTTTTGAAAATCCACTATTTTGCCATTTTCCCCATACCCACTTTCTTGTTTTTTAATACTGGTCAGGCTGCTTTATCTCATCTTCAGTAGATCCTGGAGAGAATCCAGGGCCACCCACAAGTTATTCTGAAGCCAAGAGAGGAAAAACCCTCTCAAAATAACAACATTTTCTAAAACTGAAATGTATCACTTCATTATTTAGGAATCAAGAACTCTAAATGGGAAATTCTGAAATGTTAAAGCAAAGACAAAAAGGAGTATGTTGCCTCAAATTCATCTGATTTCTAAAAGGGAAATAGAAACATATAATCAGAAAAGTTGTCAGCCTCCCAGCCGTAGCAGAAATTTTCTTCCCAGATTTAATAGTAGGGACAAGCATAACCAATTCTACATGAAGTTAAAAGAAAAGGAGTAAAAAAAATTGTATTTTAACCCCTTCAGGTGAGGCACCATAACAGTAGGAACTCTTGAAACTTGTGATTGAAGAAGGACCATATAAATACAATTCAACAGCTTGTCAATACCCTCCATAAATTACCATCTCCATCCTCTGCCATTAAATCAAAACAAAACAAAACAAAGAAGAAAACAAAGGAGTGAATCCAAATAAAATACAGGCAAGTAAAAGGGGACAGAAGTACTGAAGAGAGAATAAATAGAAAGAAAGGTAAGAAATGAAAAAATCGCATATTGTTTTCTGACATATTAAGTAACAGTACTGACACATTGTCAAGTAGTGAGATTATATGGAATATAAACATGAATAAGATAAAAATACACAGGTTTAGTTTTTGGTAATTCTTATTGCTTTTAATTTAATAGCACAACTTAAAAGTCTAGAAACTCCATGTCTGCATGTAAATAGCTGTGTCCTGCAAAAATGTGCTTATTGTGAGATATGCTTATGTTGGGCTGGCTCTGTGTTTTGCTTTGCAGAGAAGTTTGGTTGACCCATAAATCAGCTAATATAAATCAAAAGGATGTGACAGATAGCATAATTTATACAGAATGACTTTCTTTAGAGAAATGTATGGGTGGAGTTGATATGCAGAGCACTCTACCTAGGTGCTATGCAAAACTTGTCTTGATCTAACAAAAGTTTGAGTATATTAACTACATAATCACCCTCAGGTAATCATCCACCAAATCTTTTCTAAAGGCTTGGCATTTAGTTTGAAATGATGAGGAAAATGTATTGCAACAAAAGACAATCTGACCCTGCAGCCCTAGCAGCATGCAACTTCATTGCCAAAGCATGGATTGCCTGCTACTGTGGGCAAGACTGTTTGTAGGAGCTTTGAGATACTGATCCTTAAAGTCTTTACCTTCACCTCTCACTTTTTTGTTGCTTGAGACAACTTCTAGCTTATTGGGTGCACTGTGTACAAAACCAGCAGCTTTCATGGATGAAGGTCCCAGGGGCTTGAACAAAATGCTTGGATTTATTTACATTCATTCTGTGATTTGAGAAAAAAACTCACTTGTATTGTGTGCACTGTCAAGTTACACACTTGCCCTTGGCAGGGAAGGATTTTCACAAACATCTGAGAACATAGGCCCCTATCTGGAAGCAAGGTGAATGGGGTCAATCTCTCACTCAGGGAACAGTTTAAGTCACAGTCAAGAGGTGATTCCAGCCCCCCCCAGAGCTGACTGCTGAGACCTATTGCTACATGAGACAGACTGGTCACAGCATGCAGGACATAAAACCACTGAGAACCAGCTTTCCTATTTGTACAGGGCCAGGTCATCAGCTGATATAAATCAATATTACTCAGTTAACTTTAGTGGAGCTCTGATGATTTATGAGTAGGGAGTTCAGTTTTAAATCCTGTTGTATCCTGAGGAGTAAAATGGGATTGAAAGAGGTTCAACATGTAGGTTGTTGGGACTCAGACTAAATTTCCAAGAGTAAACAAAACAGTCAAAGTCATCTTTTGATAGCAGGACAAGAAAAAGAGTATCCTCTTTCAGATACATTCAGAGGATAGCTGATATAGAGAAAATGTTTCAGCTGAGTTGAGTTCAAATCTTTGTGTTTAATTCCAATCTTTCAACTCAAAGGTGAGCCAGGTGAACAGAAAGGTATGCAATACTAGTTGAAAGTTATGATGTTAGATTCATTTTAATCCATATAGTATGTCTGTTAGATGAGTAACGCTTTGGACACTTTAAGAAAACTTGATTAATTAAGCTGTCTAATGACATTCAATTGTTTCTTATAAGTCTAATTTTGTTTCAAAGCTAACAGGAGACAAGCAGAGAACTGAGACAGTCTCTCTTCTGGGCTATATTACAAATCAGTGACAAGTGCAACATGCAACTCAAAATGACACAGCAGTTTTGCAATTATGCAAGCAAGCACTTCAGCTAATTGTATAATGATACCTAAATTACTGAAGTAGAGTGGCATTCACCTGTTATATTCCAGGAAATAAGTAATAAAAAATATGTCAAATTGTGTAATTTTAGTGTATAACTAAACAAAGAGCTGAAAGAGTCATAATAAATCGCTAATTAATATCAAACTGGGCTGAGTTATCTGTTCTGGCCATTACAAATTAAACTCTTGCAAACACTTATCAGTCATTACTTTTCTCTCTCTGCACACTTCAAAGCTGGTAGCCTACAGAGGTGCTTTAAATGTAATTATTATTACTTGGTGGAACTCAAACATTTTTTTAAACCAAAAGTGGTGCTTCATCTTGCCTCCTGCTTGTTTCACTTTTCTGCTTATGCATTCAAATAATCATTTCTCAGCTAACAACATTCCTTCCTCTTCACAATTTGTCTCCACCCATAACAGCAATGGTCCCTGCACAAAAAACATACAGCTTTAAGAAAATGATGATAAAGCCCTGAACATTGTGCATTTATTTGGCAAATATCTTTTTTCTTAAGTACAATGATACTTTTTTTTTTTTTTCTATAATTTTTCTATAAAACCAAATATAACAGTTTCTCATTGGGAAATCTTGGTGGTCCAAAGCCTGTGAATCTGTAGGCAAATTTGGCTGTTGCTATAATATAAAATCAATATATATATATATAGATAGAGAGAGAGAGAAATATTACTCTGAACCGTATATTTTGGAAATGCTTGGAATGGCAAGTGTTAACAGTACTAGAAGATATTATGAAAGTAAAATCTTGTGACCATGGTGAAACTTCCTATGGTAGAAAATGTCTTTTTTTTTTTTTTTTTTTTTTTTCTTTTTCTTTTTCAATATTCTCTTGCAGATCATCACGTTAGAAGTGGTCCTGTATCCTGACCAGAAGGAAATAATTGTTAAGTGCACAGAACAAAACAACTGTTCCATTGCAACAGTTCTAATTAGAAGTGATCAGGTAATTAATTAGATGCAGAAGCAAATAAGCTGTGAAGAATTCAAACGAGTTGTTTGCTCAATTGTATTCAGAATCATCAACAGCTGAATAAAAATGTGGTATCCTGAGACAGGTGAATGGGCATGGAATCTTCAGTAAATATGAAGATATATACATATATACATGTATATATGAGGGATACTTAGTCATTCAAGGCACCTGTGTCCCCTCTTGAGCCAGAAGGCCTGCAGTCACCAGCATATGTGGACAGTGCCGGCTCACTAGCTATGAGTTTATGGATGGACAGATGAAAGGAGAAGGACTGAGGGGTATAGTGATTAAGAGTATCTTCTCTTCATCTGTTGCTGCTGTGGCTCCTATAAATCCCTGGCACTGTATAACTTAAGAGCATCTAGCAACATTAACAGGACCTCTTCTATCATAGAGGCAAACTCTGTCCTACATTCCCTCAGGATTCAATAAGGCTTGATTGGTGATGAGAGGCAGTGTTTGTACCTAGTAAGGTGCTTGATTCCTAAGTGGAAGGAATAGATCAAAACAATGTGACAGATCATTTTACCATGGAGTATCATTGTCATATGTAGGACAGTTGTTCTTTAGTAAAAATAAGGTGCCTGTATCAATGGGATCATTCAAAGAATAAGTTCTGTTGAGTAAGGTGTTGCTATCTGGCTCCATTCTAACTAATGTAACCCACGAAGTTTGTTTCATGGCTGTCATGAAACAAACAGATGTGTCAAGAAAACTGAAGCTAGGTTCTGGTCAGACCTAATCAACTTGATTAGCATTGGCAGAGTTGCATGGGAACAAGTCAGTGAAAATAAACTTTGGGTCTCTTTGCTGCAAAGTTCAGGTACTTGGGCAGAATTCTGGATAAGTTTAGCTCTGGCTTAAATAGAATACATTTACACTATGTAAAGTGGAAAAGAACTTAGCCATTTGTAGGGAAATGACTGCAAGTGGATGCCAGTCTATTACTACTGAGCTCTAAACATTACTCTGTTTTGCTGATGTTTTGATTCATGTACACTGCTGTAATGTGCAACAGCTATCTCCTCCAAATTGTTGCTATAATTAATGAGAAGACTACTATGGTTTTAGGTTTGAATGAGGAAGCTGTTATTTCAGTGACAGTACCAACTGACTTGGAGACAGTAGTATTATCTGATGCAGTGTATGAAGAACAAGCCCAGCTGGAGAAGCTTTGAAGCAGTCTGAGTAGGAGAGTGAAGTTCTGTTATATAATTAGGCTGGAAAATAAAGACAGTCTGAGTCAAAGATGTTATCACACTTAACCATTTCTGTTGTACTTTTATCATGTATCACTGAAATCTAGAGGAAAAGCAAAGAAAGTCATTGCCTGAGGGACAGATTCTGTTGCCATTCATAGAATCATAAAATATTGCAAGTTGGAATGGATTCATAAGGATCATTGAGTCCAACTCCTGGCACCACACAGGTCTACCCAAAAGTTCACACCGTATGACTAAAAGCATAGTCCAAATGCTTCTTAAACTCTGACAGGCTTGGTGCTGTGACTTCATCCCTGGGAAACCTGTTCCAGTGTGCGACCACCCTCTCAGTGAAAAACCTCTTCCTGTTATCCAACTTGAACCTCCCCTGTCACAGCACAACTCCATTCTCTTGGGTTCTACCACTGATCACCTTTCTTCATACAAAGCCTCTATAGACCTCTGTAGGCATTTCCAGTGGAAAGAGATGACAGGACACAGAATTTCATGATGATAGGCAACAGAAGAGTTAACACCGGAGACCTCTTACAGTCTGCTGATTCAGCCACATCACTTCTGAATTATCATTAAACAACAGTGTTGAAATCACACATGATGTTTTACTCTTGCCTCTACCACAAAGCAGTAGGGACCACCCAACTCAGCGTTTCAGTTCTGTTGAATGTATGAATATTTGAAAGAAGTCATGAAACAATTTAATATGAAATGCATTTCAGAACATATGCTTCTATTATAAAGACACTTGGGAACTATGTAATAGGATGAATGGTAAATGGTATGACTAATTGGGAAACTGCTCTCAGCAAAATGCTCTGTTAAGAAAAGGTAAGTTTGAAATGTTGGCCTATGAAATCCAGAAAATTACCAAAATGTTTGGGGGTATGTACTGAAACAGAATGGGGTGAATAGAAACTGAGGAAGATGATAGGTAGGGGACCACAAAAACTGAAGGTGAAATAAAAAGAACAACTTTATAAAAATCACCAAACAAAATTTACTGTACTAAAAACGTAAATATTACATGGTTAATCAGTGAACAATCAAAACAAAAGCATAAATCGGAATTTTCTCTTGTATGCTTCTCATGTGCATTTTAATTGTCTCTTGATACTAAAAGCCAATACATTTCAGTGTTAGAAACAAAAAGAAGGAAAAAAAAGGAAGAACAAAGGAACATGAAGATGCAGATGAAGAACAGTATGAGAAACAGTAACTAAACAAAGTACAGCTAGACAATCCAAATGTGACAAACCACCAGGCATTTATTTATTTATTTATTTATTTCTGGACTGTAAGTAGAAAGCCAAAACCAAAAAAAAAAAAAAAGTACTTCACTGGTTCACTGTAGGTTCATTAGAAAAGATCCTGGCAAGGGCAAGGAGACAAACTGTGGCAGGAAGCTGACCTTGTCATTTAGAGTCTACTAGGATTGTAGTGGGGAGCAATGAGCTGTCATTGGAATTTGCATAGGCCAATAATAAGCACCCAACATTGTTCTGTGCTAAAGGAGTGAATGAGATTCTCAGACAAAATGAAGATCTTATTTATATCATCAATGGTGTGATAGCATAGTTGTAGCTGCAATAGTATGAAACTATAATTTAATTTTCCACCTTGTCTCCCCCTGCTCCAGCTATATCAGATATACTACTTTTATAAAGATATACTCATATCTTATCATATATCACATATACTACTTTTATAAAGATATACTACTTTTCCTGACAAACTTTGCATGCTCTAGATCAGTCATGCACTGATTTCTTCATATTTGCAAACATGGGCTGTATTTAATCATACAAGAAAGACTAATTCCCTGCAACTCAGGGATAGTTATATGTATCTCAACTTTTGAGATGAATTATGTGCTTACTGTAACATTTTTTCACATCCTCTTTCTGAATCAGTTTGTGCTTTAATGGCCACACAGATTGTTTTTTATGTACATCTTCCTTCTCAAGGAGTTGTTGGGAAGGCTTTGTAGTTCACATCTGTTTTTACACATTCTGCTCTTTCTGTTTCTTTCATATCAAAGGAACATATGCATTAAAATAAATAAATAAATGAAATGAAATATCTTTACATCTTGTTCTCCCTTTCTTTTCCAAATACCTCCCTCCACTCCCTCTTTTCATTAACATTTAGAATTGTTATTATCCAGATGATCCAACTGGATCAATGTTGGTGTTATCAGTTATATATCCGTATATGCTCTCTGGTCTCAGATTTTGTAAATAGACCAAATGCTCTTTTCTGCAGGAAATGGCAAGGCAGTGAAATGAAGATGCATTTACCTATGTTGAATAGGGTTTGCCTGACAGTGAGTAGACTTCTGCCCTATGAACCTATCCCTGACTATGGGTATGAGTTCAGGCATTTAGGCTATGTGACAGGGTGTGGTCATGCCACAACTGAGGTTTCCTTAGCAACATTATAGATGAACCCAACCTGGACCTCTACTGTCTGAAAGCTCTACTAACTGAAAAAAACAGCTACATTTTGGCTTGCATTTACAAAGGTTTCTAGTTTATTCCACAGTCTCTCTCTCTCTCTCTCTCTATTTTATTTTCTCATATATCCCATATATATGTGTGTATATTATGTTATATATCATATATAATACATATATATATTATGTTATGTTATGTATACATATGTATGTCATATTTTTATATAAAATATTTCATTCATATTTATACTTGTGGGTGTTGATATGCATTAAGAGACTGACTCAAAATCAATTAAAGCCTTTGGTGATTGCAGTGCATTTTTAATTCACGGGCTCTAATTTAGTCATAAGCATTGCACATAAGAGATGAGCCTCTCCAGGTCTAACTAAATCAAAGAAAGGGGGCAGGTCTCCACCCAATCTTTTTCTTTCATACTTTATACAAATGAGTGGCTCTCCACATCAGCATGCTCATATCTGTGGATGTCATTCTTCAGTGCACTGTACAGAAATAATGAGTATTCTGTTTATGGGTACACATGGAATTCTTTATTAAATAGAACATCTCTAGGAGCCAAATATTGCCATGCTTGGTTGCCTGTGTGGATTTATCTAGAAAGGATATTTCCAATATCATGGAAAAAAAAGCTATACAAAGTTGGTAAAGGGAAAGGAAAAGGACTTTTAAAATTATAATTTCTGCTCTATTACAATACATATTCCATAATCATAGTCTCTCAGTTTTATCTTAAGCATTTTTCTAATAACAGCATCTTTCTTACTTCATGGAATACTTCATCTGTATTTGTGTCTGTGTATAAGTATAACAACTATTAATGTTTCTTGATGACGAAAATTTCTTGAACTGGTAAAGCAAAAGCATGAATCTTGACTGAAGAGTAGTTCTGGGTAATATTTTACTGTTGGATAATGGTGAGAAAAGTGTTTAGAAGAGAAGGATTTTTTTTTTTTTTTCCATATTGATATGAAAATCTAAATGAATACGTGTATATAAACTTTAACTTACCCCCCATCTTTACTTGACATGGTAATTTAGTCAAAACAGAACTGTGTAATTTCAGTAGTGTAATCTGAAAGAATGGAATTGAAGAACTGAAGTGCAAGTTGAAAGAAACCATGTGAATCTTTCTCCTCTTCATAGCATTTTACATTAAATCTTTTACATTAAAAAGATTCTGATGATTTAAACATCTTTCCTGAGAAATTGTTTTTCAAGTAGATAAGAGAAGAACCAGAATTAGTGCTTCTTAGTGAAAACTTTACCTATTCTTATTCACAGGGATGGTGTTAAAATATTCTTGTCATTTTCATCACAGAACAAGAAATGGTAACAATTTTATTAAGAATAAATTTTGCAGCTCTCAAAATCACGATTCCTATTTTACTCATCTCTTTTACTGAGAACAGTATAAATTGCCTTTTTATGATGAAGCTTATCTATGCACTTTAACAACATCTTGAAAGATCACCAAAAAGCTGTGTATATTTGGTCCATAGTATCTAACAGTAAGATTTGGGGTCACCTATTTTTCTCCTTTAAGTGATATTGGTACAAGTTATCTTTTTTATTGAATCACTACTATCTGGGATTTCTATGAGTAAACTATTATTGTTCTGAGCCAGTAACGAGATTTAAAGTCATATGAATATTTAAGTAGCTAGCTTGAAAATGAAAGAGTCTTTTGTTTCTTGGGTCTCCCACCCCCCAAAACAAACAAACAAACAAAAAACACTTGAAGGAGGAAGCCTTCCGAATGCTGCATATGCTACTTGCAGGATGTAGTGCAGGATGTAAAGTAAGATGGTTTATGTTACAGTAACTATGGCTTGTTGGCTGGTGCAGATTTGAACAGCCTCTCCTCACTTCTCCAAGGCTTAAGATCTAACTTCTAGAGAAGTCTAAGATCTATATGAGCAGAAGCTGGACTGGGTTAAGAAGTCAGCAGCAGACATTTTATGCAATTTCATTAGTTACACTTAAATACATTTTTTCTCATTCTACAGAATCCCACTCACCCTGTACCACCTGTACATGTGGCACAAGCCCATCAGAAGAAAGGGCAGAGTTAGTCCAAGGGTTGATGAGTGAACTCTTCACTCATCTCTGACAGTTTTGATTCAGGTCCTAGTTTTGAACTGTTAGTGGTTTGTATGAGTTTTTTAAGACTAATTGGCATGCAGATCTAAAGATTTAAATAGAAACAGGTCTGAAAAAAAACACAACAGATATGTTTAGAATACTGTGTACTCAGGTTTATGTTTATGTTTGTGGGGAGAATGTATAGAAACAATTTTCAATTTTGAGCAGTAATTTTTACCAGTTGACTACATAACCTATGATATGTAGAGTATTTGTAGAAGATAGAGGTTCATATAAATTCACATTCCAAGTGTTGCAAATACTGGCACCTTATCTACTGAAAAATAAATTGTTGCAAACAATTGCTGTAAACAAGCAGGTATTGATTTTATTGGAAAACAGCTCCCCACCCTTCCCCCCCAACTCCCCCTACATTAAGACAAGTAACTGAAAGTACAAGATAGGAACTAGAAATTGTTGATTTCCCATGGAATTAATATGAAAAGAATGAAGAAATAAGATCTTAAACCAAGTAAGATTTATTACAGAGATGAAGATAAAAAGACTCTCTGGAACCATTGAGAGAGAATGCAATGTGGAATGGAACACAGCAATGACACAATCTGTAATATCTACAGCCTGTTTAGATGACTTAAAAGCAGCAAGGCATCAGGGCCTGTGGTTGTGCCTGAGTTATCCTAGACAGATGCAAGATTTCTGAGGTATAATATGGTCTAACTGTCACAGAGGTCACACATTGAACCTGTTTCCACAGATTAACATACTATAGTACATCCCTTAAATTGTGATAACTTTTCCTCCATCTATCTATCTAGCTTACGTATATATATATAGCTTACAGCAGATTTGAGTTAAACTGAATTCCTAGCTTAAATCTTAACTGATACCAAGTACCTGTTTTGCTGTAGAAAGTTTTTTATATATCCAATTCTTATCTTTTTCCCATTGAAGCCAAAACTAAAATTTTATTCTTCAATGAAATCATTTTCATGCACATATTCATTAGATACACCACTCAGGGATTTAAAAGGATAAATATGAAATGGGTGAATCTCATGTATTCTATTACATGTACGCATGTAATCTTATGTATGCATCTAATGCACGCATTAACTCTATTTCCTACACTCAGAAAATTTGTTCCTTTTTCCTTAAGGGAAGTACTCCAATCATAGGTTCTGATTTACTCTCAAAATAATATTTAGTTATTCCCAAAGCTGGTATATTATTTCCTCAAAGCCTGAGAAACCTCTTCCATTGGGAAATTACAGCTATTCTGACTGAGCTGGAAAGTAGCCATGAGAAAAGGGATTTTGCCAGGGACGGGCTCAACACCTTATCAACCTCCTTGGTCTTTTTTTCTGGCAATATAATGACTAGTTGTTCCAAGTAGCAGTCAAGAGTTAACTCTACACAGAGCAATTCATAAAAGGTAGACTGTAATGAAGTTTGTACTTCGTCCTCTTAAGTTAAACTAATTTGTTCTTTTAAGGGTAATTCAGGATATGGTCAGCTGATATCAGTAAGACCACAATGTCTGGTATCAGTATACTCAGTCACAGTATAAAATTTGTTAGGTTGATGTACCAGGTTTTCAGAAGAGACAGGATCCATAAAATATATCCAACTGTTATGAGTCAAAACACCAAAAGAGTTTTCACAGTGGAAATGCAAAAGCTGTAAGTAAGATGTGACATACCTATTCAAAATAAATTCAAAATAAAAATCTGCTTTTGGACTGGAAAAAAATCATTTGTAAGCATCACATTTAATTTTCCTTTATTTTGGAAATAAAAAGTAACTTTTTCTAGTGAGCTAAACAAACTTAGCTTCTTGCTCTGTTTCCTCTGAAGATATGACTCATTGAAGGGAGTTTATAAAAGAACCTGTAATTTTCACTGGACTATACCTGAAGACACTCTGGATCAATCACTTAAAAATCAGATTAATGCAAAAAAATGCTAGTTTAATATTATAAACTACTAATTAATGAATAGACATCTGTTTAGAAGAAGTTTAACAAATGAGTCTAATAAATTCACTGTTATTCCCACCAAATCTGTTGATCTGTGAACTTCAGAGGTGAGGTGATCCAAGCAGCCTTGGAAAATAGCCAGTTGCCTCACCAGGCTGAAAACCTTCAGAGGACAAAAGCTTGGATGAAGTGAAGGACTTAGCAAAATGGAAGCTGCACTCAAGTTTTAATGAATGTACAAGTGGAAGCTGGTAGAGAATCAGGCCTTCCATCTTCACACTTATAAATATTGTCTCATCCGGTGCTCCCAGGTATTTGTGAGTCTTTTGGTTAAACAAATACACAGTACTTTAGCAAACAAGCATTTATGGCTTTCATTGAAGTCAATAACAGTTTTACTCTGACTTACAGTAAAACTCAGGAAGAGGAATGGGATGTAAATAGCCTGCAGTACTTGTTTCACAATGTAATGACATAATGGTAGTCACAGTCTTCCATTTAAACTGGTATTGCTGTTCCAGAGCTCTGTGATTTCCCAAGCAACCTGCAGAAAAATGCAAAGAGAAGCATGCATTCCTGCAAGGCACTTACAGCTGTCATTTTATTTCTTAAGACTTATGAATGAAGGTATCACTGAAACCAGCTGTTGTGTGAAGAAATATAAGCTAGATATTAATGCCTGTGGCATTTGTGCTCAAAACACTTTGAATACTGAGATTACTGTTTGTAGAGGTAAAAAATAGAGGATATATTTGGTCTAGTAGCACATTAATTCAGCTTATTGCTTACTCAGTACTTTTTACAGGACCACTGTTATTCTTAGCTATGCATTTATTTATTTCTTCATCCTAATCTATCTGAAAAAAATGAAGAGTATATACACATATTTTCTAGATATAGTGTGTCTTGAAAATTTTAATCTGAATTTGAAGAGAAAATAGGAATAATAATATGTTTCCAGGATACTGATAATGATTTATTTTCTTTGTCTTTTTTTCTCACAGAAAAAAAAAATGTCCTACTTAAAACAGACTTGGAGAAATGCAAGCTAAAAGTGGTAAAGTAAAAACCATTTACAAAGCTTGAAAGAACTGATGATATTGTTCACAAGTCTTATTTATTTAATTTCATTTATATCTCCTATCTGTAATGTTAGTTGAAATATGGAAAAATTAACTCTGAGGTCAAATATCATTCAGTTTTACAGCAACCAAAATCCCTCCGGTATACTGCTATTCAGCTGCTTACACTATATCTGTTTTCAAGACAATGCTGCATGAGCTATGAAAATACTCTGAAACAAGAAAGGAATCCTTTCCTCCCCTTTCCATTTTATTTTATTTTATTTTATTTTATTTTATTTTATTTTATTTTATTTTATTTTATTTTATTTTATTTTATTTTATTTTATTTTATTTTATTTTATTTTATTTTTTACAATTCAGGAGGAATTCTGAATAAACGAAGTAGAAAAGACGGCAGCAAACTTCCCTGCAGACGGCATGAGAACAACAGAGAAGTTTCACCTCTTTAGACTACCTAACACCAGGAGCTTGTGCAGTTGCATCTAGAAGAAAAAGATCTTTTACAAGCATTGTCCTTCATGCTTCATGAATGAATTGCAGAACCATTGTTCAATGGATTTTATGCTCCTACTTTCTGATAATTGTTTGACAGAAACATCTGGTTACTAGCTCTAATAGTTCCTCAAGAACAGAAGCTCCCAGACTGCACAGAATGGGGGTTCAGTCTGTCCTCATCTCTGAAATGGATGCCTGTAAATGTCTGCAAAGGGATCACTTGAGATTTGCTATTAGATCTTGCTGCTAAACATAACTGAGAAATGAGTATGCTGTCAGAAAATGCAATTTGTATTTTATGCACTAAGTAATGATTTTTTAATATATATTTATTTTATTTTTTATTTTTATTTTTGCCAAGGTTGAGTCTTGAATTCTTTCTACAAATTGTACTTCTCTTTACCTGAGTAGTAGGTTGGACTGTCCAAGAAAATTATAGTACTGTAAATCATTAAGACTATATGGGAAAACATTACTAAAAGCAATTATGACTACAATCTTTAACTGGTTATACAGGGATTAATGATGCAACAACTTGCAATATTCTTTTTATTAATAGCAGAACTTCTTAGCTTCCAAAGGAAAAGACTTTTTTTTTTTTTTCAATGAAAGAAGACTATTTATATTTGCTAAGTTAGATTTATATTCAGATTATTTAAAGATAAATGCATCAGTGAAAAAAATATATTAATCTGCTGTCATTAATGGTTTCTCTATATTAATATTTTAATTTGTTTCTGCACTTGGTCAAAATACACTGAAGAGGTATTATTCGTACTTACTTTTGACTTAATCTTTTACTGGTTAAATGTCTTTGAGGTTTTACCTTCAATGATTCACATGTATAATACTTAGTGACTAAATTCTGCATGGTGTTTTGCTAATCATTGCCATGCAGTGTGTTTACTTTATCAGTTTCAATTTGCTAAAAATCTAATTAGAGATGATGTGATAGTATTATATACCTGAGATGGTAAGGTTAGGAAGGTGTTTTTTTTTGTTTTGTTTTGTTTTGTTTTGTTTTGTTTTGTTTTCCCTCCTATATCTTGAACAGTTCTTATTCCTGACAGGGAATATTATAAGATAACACCTTTTAATTCTGGAAAAAAAAAAAAAAGAAAAAGAAAAAGAAAAGGAATCCTGTTATACCTGTTGAGCAATGAGAAGATAATTTAGTCCTTTAGAACATGCTTTGACAAAGTCCCTGATGGAAGAAATATGCCTTGTGAAAGGGCACATAGCAAAGCTAGAAGAACTTGTGTACCAATATGTCTTCCATATCTGCAGTTTAAGACTGAAACAAATCCAGAAATACTACTCATTGTTAACTGTTTCTTTGTAATTTTAGCAAGAAGCTGTGAGAAGATATAGAAAAGGAATCCAAGTAGGGGAAGAGAGAAATAACTTCTTTACTAGTAAGTGATATGATGATGAAGAAGAACTAAAGGAAAATGGTTTATTTTCAATTTACATTCTGTTTCTATTGTAAGATTTGTACTTCACACAAGAAGTGAGGAATGAGCAATAGGGAGCCACACTGTACAAGAGAAGAAAGAGATTTTTTTTTTTTTAATTGTAATGACCTCAGGAACATCATCCAATGCATTCAAAATGTTTTTACTCAGCAGCTCAGGCAATATTAAAAGCAGAAGTAATATTATAGTTACATAATAAAATCATTTGGTGATTCTGTCTGAAATTTCCACATTGTGATTTGTTCAATTTCTTTGCATATTAGGATGTAAAATTGAGCCAAGTTAAGTTTTGGCACTTTTTTTTTTTTTTTTTTTTTTTTTTTTTAATATACATTTCATGTGTATCTCAGGCCAGGGACAAATGAGATTCATTAATGTAATCATTCACATGGGAATACATTGAAGAATGAATGCACTTCAGTTTAAAAGGAAAGAATTGGAATAATATATATTATTAGGATTTAAAACAAACAAACAAACAAAGAACAACAAACAAACAAACAAACAAAAAACAGAACAAACCCTCCAAAACTGTGTATCATGCAACAGATTCTCCCTTGCTGAATTGGACAATTCAGGGGACCACAGATCCTTGCAGAACCTGGAATCACTCAGAGCATTCAAGACTGTGGCTGGGATCTTCCCACGCATGGAGGAATTTCAAATGGATCTGGGTGGAGCTCTTCAAAACAGTGACACATGGAGGCCTGTAATTCCTACAAAATGTTCACATAAAGCTCACAGGAGAGCTTCTGGCATGCAGTTTTTCAACTGGAATGAGAGTGGGACAGATACACATCAGATACAGTGTTTATAATCGCATTTTTTATAAGTTTTTACTGGACCAGCTTACAACTTTGCTTTGATGTAGACTGACTTCTGCTTCAGCTGCAGCTCCATGGATCGAGTTATACTCATGTTTTTTAAAAACTTTTTTTTTTTTCCAAAACTATCTTCAGTCCCTTTCTTTCAGCATTTCAACGCCTCTTCCACATTTTCTAAACTGCTTGAAGCCCATGACTTTTGGAGAACAACTGATTTGTCACCTTTTCATTCAGAACTGGGAGACTCAAAGTTGCAGAAACACTGAAATGAAAAATGTTGAGAATCTTATAATACTTATTCTGTTCAAGAAGATGTGGAAAATGGAATATAATCTAGTTCTCACCAGTAGGAAGGGATGATGAGAAACAAAACAGCCTTTAGCCATAATTTGGGCAAATATTGCATGGCTTATTATGGAGGCACAATTCTTCTTTCACTGCTCTGGTTGTAGTGTCACTAACTCACCTAATTTATATTCAAATGAATAATGAGTGAAGACTATAGGGATGATGATCTTTTTTCTGGAGGACCAGAAAGACAATATAAGACTTCTTTTAAAGAAAGATTTCCTTGACAAGTTGAAAAGTTGACAAGTTGAAAATACCTGTGCACATTGTGTGAATGACCGTCACAATATTCTACTGCTGCAGGAAGTCACGAACGTAACTTTTACTTTCTCATGACAGCATCAGAAAAACTAATTAGTTACTCCAAAACAAAACAAAACAAACAAACAAAAAACAAACAAAAACCAACAAACACCTAAATTAATACTAAGAAAGCAAGCAAATTGCAAATTATTTTGCAAACAATGGAAGATCAAAGTGATGAATATTAAAAGACCAATTCAAATAAATGCATTTCTTGGTGCTGTTACTTCTGCGGCCCTCTTCCCAGGAGAGTTTTATATTAGAAATCTGAGTTCCCAAGCAATTCATGAGCAAAGATTGACATTTGTAATAACATGCCGTGTATATAGCTGATGAGTGTTAAACAACTGGGAGGTTGACTGAGTCATTAATTCTGTCCCTGAGTTAAGCAACCTGATGCCTCTCCTTAAGACAATTACTTATGTCTTAAAATACAGTTGGATGAAGAGCCTTAATTTTATGGTCAGAACATTTGACCTAGAAACACAGAAATCTTGGTTTAGTATTTCCTTATTAACTTGAAGAATTCAAACCCACACCTCTTATTTGAAGAAATTTGGGACTTTATGGGTCCAAGAGAACATGATGCCACAACATGGCAATTTGTGTACTAGACTAAGAAAGTGAATTATCTGGAGGAAGCAAACACAGGCTTGTGTTTAAAGGACTGGAAAATTTCTAAAATCTGCTCAGGGAAGAAAGCATCTTCAGAAACTATCCTAGGCACTAAAATACTCCAGCTTAGGTGTTTCCTCTATCATTTCCTATTTCTTTTCTAGTCTTACTCACAGAAAGAAAAATTAAAAAAACATCCTTTTAAACTGGCTTAGGAAGGGACTGAGCTAGAATTTTGCATCTTCATGATGAAGAAGACATTTTAAAAGACTGTAGTTACTTGCAGCTGCATTTAACCTGAAAATAAAAGATTGTGTATTAGATATGCTCTGATGATGGCTCTCAAGTTGATTTATTTGGAGAGCATTTGAAGGAAATTACATAATTTTGGATCCTAACTTAGTCATATAAACAAGGTGTGAACAATGCATTGTGAGCTGCTCAGCTGTGTCATTTATAGGTATTTCTGGAATTTAGCTTTAAAACATGAGTCAGTTTGGTAGTTTGGATGGCAGCACGGTAAGAGTTTTTCTGAGTACTCTTGGACCTGATTTCCAAATTCCACATTTCACACTAGGTGCCTCATTCCTTTGCTGAATCTGACCCTTTGCTGGTTTATTTTCAGGGAGGTTATTGCACAGAGGACAGAATGTTGGTTTACACTGTATAATGAGAGTAAACATAGAAATGGATTCAGTTGTGTATAAAGCCACTTAAAATGGCAAGTTTTCTCTTTGGCTCTTAAAGTATTAAGGTATCAGGATGTTTTTTCTTCTAGTTCAGATTAAAAGTTTATTGTGCTTTTGTATACACAGCAGGAAGATATTGTAGGCAGCACAAAAAAGGCATTGTTCCTGGGTTATTTTTCATTGTTTTGTTAGAGCATGCCTCAAGATAATTTTCTTCCTTCCAATTAGGAATCTGGCATGTTTCAGAAACATGGAATGTACAATAATTATCAAGTAGTTGAGTGTTTGAATGTGTGCCTAAAGTGTATGGGTAATTGGTATAAAATGTGCAAATATTTGACTAAGTGCCCTGAGAAACTCTTTGCATCCTAAAGGCAATTTTATGGTATCAAGACTTCATGCAAATAACATCTTGTATGATATTCTTTGTTCTTATCTATTACATAGTTACATTTAAATAATTCACTGACTGAGTTTTCTTGAAGTTACTGCTTTAGAAATATTGACTAGTATAGGAACATGATTTTATATCGCACATGTCTATCTACCTAATCCTCTTTTTTTTTTTTTTTTTTCTTTTCTGTTTTTCTATGTTGTGCTGAAAGCAACACGCCCATGTTTGTGCAGTGCTTATCAAATGAATCATCTGAACCATATCACTGATATCATCTACCTGGACCTCTGTAAGTCCTTTGACACAGTTCCACAGTCCCAGAGATCTTTATCTCTGATTTGGAAAGATATGGATTTGAAGGGTGGACTATTCAGTTGCTAAGGATTTGTCTGGATGGCTGCAGCCAGAGAGTTGCAGTCAACGTCTCTATGTCCAGGTGGAGATCAGTGAAGAGTGGTGTCCATCAGGAGTCCATGTTGGGACCAATGCTGTTTAATGTCATTATCTATGAGACACTGGGATCAAGTGCACCCTCAGCAAGTTTGCAGTTGACTTTAATCTGAGTGGTGCAGTTGAAGTCATCCAAAGGGACCTGAACGTACTTGAGAAATGGTCATCATGGTGTTTAACAAGCCTAAGAACAAGCTGCTGCATCTGGATTGGAGCAATCCTAGACTTGAGTACAGAGTGGGGAAAGTCACTAAGTGCAGCCCTTTGGAGAAAGACTTGTGGCTTCTGATAGATGAAAAGCTTGACACAAGACAGTAGTGTGTGTTTGCAGCCCAGAAGACCAACTGCATCCTGGGCTGTATCAACATTGACTCCTGAAAAAGAAAAGGCTCTGGGGAGATCTCATTGTGGCCTTTTGATACTTAAAGAAGGCCTTATAAAAAATAGAGACTGACTTTTTACATACCCAGATAGGACAAGAGGGAATGGTCTTAAACTAAAAGAGGGGAGACTAGGTGTTAGGTGGAAATTCTTAACTCAGAGCATGGTGAGGCACTGGAACAGGTTGCCCAGGCTGTGGATGCCTCAAACTGTTCAAGGCTGGGTTGGATGTGACTGGTCAGCCTGATCTAGTGGGTCACAACCCTGCTCATGGCAGGTTTGAAACTAGGTGGTCTATAACGTCTAATCCAACCTGAGCCATTCTGTGTTTCTGTGACCTAGTTGACCTTTATTTTCTCCATTAGTCATCATATGTTTTTTTTTAGCTTATTTTTTATCTACTTTGCAACATCCATATTTTGAGATTATTCAGGTTATCACATCTAACCATCATACCATTTGAGAGTTAACTGGCTATTCTGAATAATGTTGTCGTGCTGGTCCTGCCCTTTGTCAGAAGCTACATTCCCTTAGAAAGATTTTTTTTCCCTATCTTTTATTTGCAAGCTTTACCAGAACAAACACAGGGAAATGAGGGGAAAAAAATCTCGTACTTTGAAGAGGAACAGTAAATTGTAACTAATGCACCTGAAAGACTCGTAGAACCAACTGTATGAGATTAAGAAAAAGAAGACAGACAAAAAGAATTATTTAAAAATGGAAGACAGGGTACTTCCTTGATTAAAAACACAAGGTAAATTGTTTTTTAATTTTAAATCTTTCCAAGGAGATATCTTTAGAATTAATTATTTCAGCACTTCCCAAACATTTTAAGTTATGTCAGGATGGTTGGATGACTCCTGCCAAATAACTCTGAAAAGTTCTCTTTGCTTTATGTAAATACCATTTAACTGTGTTCCCTCCAGAAATGAAGACTCCTGAGGGAGAACTTCACTGAAAAACACTGTTGTAAATACATATAAAATGTCCTGTGTTTTTGAAGGTGTGATGAAATTTTGCATAAAAATAGTCTTTTCTTTTCTTTTCTTTTTTTTTTTTCAAATTAACTTTATTTCTAATGTTAGAACTACAAAAATGAAATCTTATTTTTCCCCAAATAATAACAAACCAAGAAATATTAACTTTTTATTTGATCCTTTATGCTCAGTGGATTCTCCCTCCCCTCCCCCCCCCCCCCCCCCAGCATTCTGTGGAGTTTGTAAGTGAGAAAGCGAAAGTCTTAATGATAAGTGTGCATGTAGCATGACATGTCATGGGGCTGTAGGACAGTCTCATTTTGAACTTGCTATCAGCCTAATCCTATCAGGTTAAATGAAGTAATTTGTGGCATATCAAAGTATACATGACATCAGATTCAGCATGCTTTTCAAGCTCCTTTCCTGAAGATCTTAGTATTGAATATTCTGTGACAGTATGGTGACAAGAGAAGTTATAATGATGTCATGAAGCCAGCTATCTCTATGAAATGAAATGAAAATCTGTAAATGAAAAATAAAGAATAAGTGTCAATATATTTGTTATAAGATAAATATCAGGTATAAAAGAGACACTGGATGTGGTTGCTGATTATTGTCTGCCTTGAAGGCTCCTTCAGTCCACAGAAAATAAGAACAATGTAGTCAAAGTAGAGAGGAAAACACAAGAGATTTGTTATCTTTGTAAAAAGAGAGAATGGAGTAAAGTAGCAGATATAGGAAAGTTAAGAGGTCAGATCATTTTCAGTGGGGGATAAAAAGCATTTAGGATAGGATCAGCTAACTGCCAGAAATAAAAAGGTTACACTGGTTGTAGCCAGACAGTGGGAGGTTTAGGGCTAGAGTGATAACAGACAGCAGCAGAGACAGGAAGGTGATAAAAATGAATGGATGAAATAGGATTAAGAGAGGCATAAATAAATTAAATCAATTAAAGACTTACTTTGTTTCTGCCATGTAATTATATGCCGTTATTTTAGTGATCATGAAGCTCAGAAAATTGCAACCATTTTCTACAAGCCATGTCTACAAGCCCACATCAAATAAACAACATACACATGAATACAAAGAATATAAGTACAGTTTTCTTGATCTGTCTTGAAATACATTCTTCATTATAAAGTTCAATGAGATGAAGTAGCCATTCTGGGAAAGTCATCATATTGTGCTGCTCAAATGATTTACATAATAAGAAAATTTCCTGAAGAAAGCTGACTAAATCAAAGAGTGTTTTTTGTTTGTTTGTTTGTTTGTTGTTTGTTTGTTTGTTTGTTTTTTAGGATTTTTTTTTTTTAATCAAGTATGAGGAGACTACCCATATCCACATATTTTATATTTCTGATCTAGTTAATAGTAGGTTTTAATAATAAGTACAAATAGTGAGATTCATCTGAGATAATTTTAAATGGTTGAATAGGCAAGTAATCTATCTCAATGCCACTTAGCAGTCAATAAAGAGGTATATTTGGATATACCTCCAAAGTGCAGCTCATTTACTCAATTCTACACAGAAGGATTCTAGACAGCTAATTTTTGCGTGGCTAAGTTAGCTGTAAGGAATATCACCCAAAGTGCCACAGAAAGACTGTTGTAGCCATGGAGGGGCAGACAGTGGCACTGGGTCCTGGAGAAGGTTTTCAGTAAATTACCATGCATTTTCCAAAACCATCCTCAAGCTGACTTTGTTCCTTCCTCTCATCTCATGATTCCTAAAAGATTTGTTTTTCTAAACTTATTAGCAATATACACTTAAAAAGGAAATAGCATGAACAAAAAGGATGGACTAAACTACGCTATAGTAATTATCAAAAACAAAATCAAAAAGAGAGAAAAATTAAATAAATCATAGATTATTGGGTGCTTCTTCAAAGTACAACAACATTCTGATCTGAAGCCCAATTGAATTATTAAGCTGCTAAGAGGTTTTAAAGATGACCTCAGTAACTTTCTAGTGACCTTGTTAACAAGTTTGGTTTTCCCTGAAAGTTACAGATGGTTGCAAATTTTCCATCGGATCAACTAGGGTCATTGCTTTAAAATATAAATCCAGCTTGCTGTTGAATATATGGGATTTGATTTGCTTAGCAGAGAAAAAGATAGTTAAACCATCCAAAGA
Organism: Aythya marila; assembly: GCF_965140915.1. Lineage (NCBI taxonomy): Eukaryota > Metazoa > Chordata > Aves > Anseriformes > Anatidae > Aythya > Aythya marila. The sequence goes on along the minus strand of NC_139045.1, from coordinate 19,234,488 downwards.
AAAGCCTGGATTGCTGTTCTGATCCATGTTATATCCTCCTAATATAACAACTTCAGCGCTTTATCTATTTCACTGGAAGGAGAAAAGCCTACAGAACTAAAGATTTTAAGTCCGAATTAAGGAGACAGACATTACATAGAAGGATTGATATGATATGAGGAGTAGATAGTAAAAGATTACATTCTATACTCATATTTCATCAATTAAGAGTGCAAAATACAACAGGTATTGATCTCTGCACGTAAGTAAACTGCAGTTGCAAATAAAAATTGCTATTCCACACCATTCATGCAAAACGTCCCAAGAAGCTTTATTTGCTATCAATAATAAACAACAAAACTGCTACTAAACTAGATAAGCCTTAGAAAGCAGATGTCTTTTAAGCAGTATTAAAGTCAGAAAGCCAGCTGCTTGGGCCCAGTCAAAGGCTGATGCAGGATTTGAGAAAGGGAAAAGCATCTGTCTTTAAGTGACAATCTTATCTGGGATTGGCAAAGGCCAGGTAATGGCTTGCTGCCAGTAAACCTACTCTACTGACATGAGGAAAGGGACAGATGGAACAGATTTCTCAGAAATTCTCCCATACTTTCTCAAGATTCATATCAGGGGTCAATGTCTTTTTGTGTTACCTAAACTGTTAGTGGCAGGGAGAGGGGCTAAGAGTCCAACACCTAAACAAATGTGGGATGAAAGAGAAGCAACAGTCCCCAGGGTGGAGTGAAGCAGAGAGTACTTGAGGGGCCATACCAGGTCCCAAACCATGCTAAAGCTCCTTTGCTTTGATTGGCAAGATGTTGTATGTATTAGAAAAGAATTTTAATACCCCATCTCCCAGGCAGTTGCTGTTTGAATATTGTTTCACCAGCTTTTATAAGCTTTGTGTAATCTATCAAGCCAAAAAGGAAAGTGAGTATGTACATAAGAGATTTTGCTTGACTGAATAGAGGATTTCCTACACCAAATGTAGTAGTACTCTGTCTATGAGGAAATGCATCAGATGGTAATCAGTATTGTCTGGTCTTTTTATTCTTTTGAATGGTCACAGCTACTGGTAATTTGTCCTACTCAACTTCCTTTCTTACGTCTGTCACTTTTTTTTTTTTTTTTTTTTTTTCCCCTTTTCTGATAATTTACTGCCATTCACATTTCTTTCTATTTAGGTTATTTTCTCTTAAGTACATGTAAGCCTCAAATACAAAATAACACATATATACTTGCAGGCAAAGATGAAATCAATGTTGACAAGTTTATGTGTATGTCATACACATGTCCTTTTTTCATGTTTAATTCACCAGTTATATGAAAGCTATTGAGGGCATAGACTAACTTGTCATGCTTTTACACTTCTGTGAGCACTTCTTTTCAGTTGGTCCCCATTCCTATATATCACATTTATATACACATATTATACTGTGTATAATGGTGTTTCCCATAATTAATATAATTAATAATTCTGAGTTTAGAGAAGTACCAACATCAAAAATGAAAACTGTGCCAAAGTTAAGAAAGATATAAGGCTATAATATTACAAAATAACAATCCAATAAAGAACTATCAGGAATATAGTAAAATGAATGACTGTGAGGCAAGAGCAAAAATTCAATCAGTCACAGAACATTATGTATTTAGCAAAGTAGCTATTCTAGTAAAATTTATGTTTCTGAAACAAAACATTCATTGAATGGGAAACAAGCTTTCAAAAATATTGCTTTATGAAGAAAAGCAGCTAAACAGTAGTCAAATTACATTGACACCAAGAATAGTTATACATTATTAAAATTGCTTCAGGAAAACAAAAATACAATTGAATGTCAATTTTAACAAAAATATGTCCCTCACATACCAATTTTCCTAAATACAGTGGAGACCTATGAAAGTTTACAAACCACCGTAGTATGTAAGATCATCACAGAGCTTCATGTCTTCATGCTTTTATTTCTTACTTGACATGGAAATATTTTCTGTATACATTTCAGATATAAAATGAAAGACTTTGCAACTTGTCCAAGTCACATTAGGTGGCTGAGTTTGGGCAGTGATACAAATGTCAGTTTCCTAATTTTCTGATTAGTGCCTTGTCAGCCTATTTGCTTTACAAATCACCATTTACGCTACAGGTCTAAACAATATTTGCAGGTTTTTTGTATCAAGAGGAAAATTTTATTGATGAAAGATGCACATTTATCTTCCATAACATGCAGAAGCTTTCCATGAATTTTTGGTTCATGAGGGACCTGAGATCCCTGTGCAAACATCTGAGGTCAAACAATTTGGTGTATACATGGGTGATATGCCTTTTACATAATACAGATAGAATAAGACTGTTAAATTGTAACCTCTCACTTGTTTTGTGAGTAAAGTTTTCATCACTATTTCTTTGGTAATCCTGTTAGTTGATAAAACCCAGCTTGGAAGGAGTTCTTGGTGGTAGTAAAAAGCAGTGACCTCTTAATATAAGCAATATGATCTGATAGGAGGCAGGACAGCACTAGACAGGTAAATGGTCCAGGGCCTTTAAGAATATTCTGTGTTTGCTACCCATATGGACACTGCTTTTGAGAAGAAGTAGCTTGCAAAGGTGAGTATAGAAACTGCTAGGCTAAACAATTGGGTAGAAACAAACAAACAAAAACAAACAAACAAAACACACACACAAAAGAAACACCACACACACACACACAAGACAGCTTATTTTATTTGACCAGCTAGTCTTAGGAGACGAAGAAAACTTCACTGTATTATGAGAAAACTGGCTATGGCTAAGTGATTAACTATTATTCAATGCGATATATATTTTTTATTATTATTAATTATTATTATATTGATATGTGTTATATATTAATTATATTTCTATATCATTCAAATTTGGGGTCAAAATTCTAGGAAATCTTGGGATGAACAACTGATAAGAGACCTTCTAAGATTTACGAGGGATATCCTAAGAACGATCAGTAGGTTTATTCCTTTATTTGAAAGTGTCTCAATCTTAGTGCAGCAGAGGTGATGGTGACAGACAAGTGGTATTGTCTGTTAGCCAGGTGAAGTTATTTAATAAGAGGGATATGATGAAGAAGAAGGATAAAAGAGGTAAAGGTTAAAACTGGAGCAGTTTTAACAAAAGTAATAATTTGAATACAAAGACAAAAAAATGTGCTCTGCAAATAAAAGAAAAAATACTAAAAGGAAAAGGAGTAAAAGTAGAAGTGGGACAGATGAAATAGTAACAAAGAAAGCCTTTGAGGCTGATAATATTTGGAAAATTCAAATACAGTAGTGTTACAAAATAATTTGTTTTAAACTGTTATTATTTTTGATAGAATAATACAGTATTTATGACTCAAGCTTCCAAAACTGACTGGTAACATCTGCTTTTTATGAGTCTGTATCCCTAAACAACAGTGTGTTACATGCTGTGGTGATTCATACTTACATTTGTAAGATCCTAGTCACATCCCACATGCTGTCAATTCTGAATCAGCTATGCTGAGTAGAAAACGAAAGGAAAAAACTATTGGGGGAAAAAAAAAAAAAAGAAAGAAAAAAAAGTGGTACAATAAAAAAATCTTCCATTGTAATAATTGAACTATGTCAAATTATATCAGAGAGAGAGAAAGGTTCTACCATCTTGTCTGTTCTTAAGGTTACCTAATGATATTCCTTACAAATCTTGGTCTCTTAAATGATGGATAGGAACCAAAATTAATACAAATGAAAATTCCTTTTTCTTAAAGGGAAATTTCACACCCGTGCATGAGGTTGTCCCTGTGAGTCAAATTAAAGATAAATGTAAACACTACTGTGTTTTTGGATACAGAATATCAAAGCCTCCAACTTTGGCATAAAAGATGTGTGTGTATGATTTTTGTCCAGCTTTCCTTGCTGGTGTGTGGCAGAAGCAACAAGACATCTGAGCAGGACTGCAGTCAGGATTAGAAGCAGTGCTCAGAGATGAAGGCCAAGCCACAGGCAAAAAGGGGGGTTTGGAAAGAAGGCAAGACTGCTGGTGGTTTGCAGTAGGTTGCATTGCACAGATAATGGCTGTGTAGCCTGAAGGATGTTATGTACTCCATAGTTTCAATAATGGGAGCTTTGATAACCATTTCGAGCAGCCATGGTTGTGAATTGTTCCTGATGAACTGTGATGAATCATCACATAGTGATGTGTACCAAAATAGCAAGACCAGTTTATTTCATTGTAAATTTGTGACAGGTTATTGGAGTTAAGAAGTCAAAGAGAACCAAACAGAACAAAATTTTTACTTTTTTTTTTTTTTTTTTTTTTTTTAAGAGAATTATTCTATGTATAAGTTATTTAAAAAAAAATACTGATCTTGGACATGCAGTCAAGGCCTTGATATTTTCCAGTTAGAGATGATGATTTAGTTTATGTTGTTTTATAAATTGGAATCTGAGGAGAGAAACAAGTATCACAAATCTTGAAGTCCAAAGCTATTCCAATTCTATCCTTTTATAACCAAAAATAAATTTGTGTCTTTTTGGAAAACCTGCTACATGATTCTGTGTATGGGCCAATGAATAAATAGATAAAGCAAGACTCGTGCATGAAATTATTTTCTCTGTGACTTTATATGAAAGAAGAAAGTATTCAGAAAGTCATCTGTTACCTGATGTACAACCTATTCAATTCTTTCATTACTGCTATAAAGATAAAATTCTTTGCCAGAAGGCAGAAATATTTTGAGAAGACATGTTTAGGCACTGGGTCTTTGCTTTTAAGGAATCTATTGACATTTTAAGAAGCAGTTTCATATTAGCTGTGGTATTTTCTTTGCTCTTTGCCATGAAATACAGTAATAATGCATATTTAATTGGCCTTTGAAAGCAGTAGTTTTCAAGTGGTAATTTACAAGGAGGTTTATAATCCTAAAAAATCTGAAGGCTTCTGATTTAATTACAATGGCTACTTACCTAAAAATTAATAGAAGCTAAATGTTTGCCTAATTCATGTGATTTAACAGTCCCAAAATGTCCCCACTTACAGTTTACATTTTGTGTAGGAATCATGCATATTTTAAGAGACACTGAAAGCGGTTCCATCGAAATGAATGAGAAAAACACCTCTTTTCATTTCTCATGTCTATAATCCCTTTGACATGAAGATCTTCAGCAGTGAGAACCAATGTATGGAAATGTTTCCTTGCAATTTTTTCTGTTTCAAAGAAGAGTTTGTGTGAATCTGAGATCTGTGTACTGCAAAGGGGACAATGATTTTTGGAGGTCTGGACAAGACAACCCACAGGGAATGCAGTTTCTTTTTTTTTTTTTTTTTTTTTTTTTTCCCTTCACCGAAACTACAACAGTGTCAGAAATATTTCAGAAATATGTGAGAAAATATTCTGAAAAATATGTCATTCCTCAGATGTAAAAATATTAATGAATTGCAATATTGTCCAAAACAGAAAACATTTGTTTTTTGGGGGGATGAAAGATTGTTGAATGAAAACTTGAATGAAATTTTTTTCAGAGCTGAAAAATATTCATAGGCTCATATTACAGCTGGAAATTAAAATAGGAAAAGCCATGCTTAGTGAAGCTCAAACTCAGCACAGTTTTCACCACACTGATAGTATTAAAGTTTGTAAACAGATAAAAGAAGTCTCTTTTGGAATGTAAGAAACAAAGAGTAGTTCATCTGTGTATAAATGGCTAATTTCAGAAATTAGATGCCAAGTTTGTTTAATTCAAGTATCTATTAGAAGTATTTATCCTTATGTATACACAGCTCAATCTGCCCATGACAGAAACCTGTTCTTGACAAGTATTGTTAGGTAGATTGGAGAAGAGATGCTCCTTTGGGTTTCTCTTAAACATAAATAAGGTTGATAATATGCATGAAAACCCCTCTGAAAAAAAAAAAAAAAAAAAAAAAAAAAAGTAGTGATTACAAGACAGGACAGGAGTTTTCTTAAAAGCATTACCATCTGTAGTATTTATCAAAACAAAACAACAACAACAACAAAAAAACTCTTTCCAGAAATTCTGTCTTTTTTGTACTTTATTTTTTGAACATGTTTAGCTTTATTTTGGGGGTAGGGTGGAGGATGGGAGAGCATTTCAAGTGTTAATACTTAACCCAAGCTGGTACCTCTTTTCAAATTATAAAAACGCACTTGCTTGTTTCAGTTGCTTGCTATTCATTTTCTGTGGAAGTTGGCAATTTTAAAGTTATTGATTTAAACAGAACCATTTAAACACAGTACAATTTGCAAGAATTTCCATTAGTTAATTTAGGACTTGGAAGGAACGTTGCAAGCTATAATGAAAATTCCAGTTTCTCTCACTTCTTATCATGTTGTCATATTCTACATTCCCAAGACAGACAGAAAATCATTATGGAACCTTATGATGAAGCCACTATTTTCTCAGGAAGTATAGTGACATCATTTTAATGGCAGAGCTTTTATATCATGATATATATGTGTGTGTATATATATATATATGTAATAAGATTTATTATTATTATTTTTTTTTCCTAACAAGGATTTAAAAGCATTATTAGCTGAATATTTGACCAAGTTATAACCCTAACACACAGGTTCCAAAAAAAAACCAACCAACCAAGCAACCAAAAAAAAACCCAAAAGAAGTATATGTCTCATGCAGGTAGGAAAACCAGTCACCGCTCGCACGCTGGAAGGTTGCTGAGACATCTCATTCTTTTATTTGTTTAATTCAGTGGTAGTCAATGGCATGCAGAATCACAGAATCGCAGAATGGCTGAGATTGGAAGGGACCAGGATCATCTAGAACATATTGCACAGGATGGCGTCCAGGTGGGTTTTGAATATCTCCAGTGAAGGAGACTCTACAACCTCTCTGAGCAGCCTGTCCCAGAGCTCTGTCACTCTCACAGTAAAGAAGTGCTCTCTCATATTCAGCCAGAATCTCCTGTGCTTCAGTTTGAGCCTGTTGCATCTCATCCTGTCACAGGGCATAACTGAAAAGAGACTGGCTCCATGCTCTCAACACCTTCTCCTCAGATATTTATATACATGAATGAGATCTCCCCTCAGTCTTCTCTTTTCCAAGCTAAACAGGCCCAGCTCTCTCAGCCTGTCCTCATCCGACAGGTGCTCCAGTCCTCTCACCGTCTTCATAGCCCTTCTCTGGACTCGCTCCAGTAGTTCTATGTCCCTCTTGTACTGGGGAGCCCAGAACTGGACACAATACTCCAGGTGTGGCCTCACAAGAGCTGAGTAGAGGGGGAAGATCACCTCCCTTGACCAGCTGGCAACACTATTCCGAATGCAGCCCAGGATATCATTGGCCTTCTTGGCCACCAGGGCACGTTACTGACTCATGGTCAGATTGCTGTCCACCAGGACTCCCAGGTCCCTCTGAAATCCAAGAGAGAAGCCTCTTTCGGGCCTATGCTTACTTGAATTTAATTCAATTAAGGAAATAAAATGAAGACCAAAGGCCATCCAAGTGTGCTTATAATGTGGACATTTCTTACTGACCACTAATTTCATGATCAGTAAGCCCTTGCAAAAGTGGATAGTCCCATTCACACTCAAAAAATGTCTGATCCATATTATCTTGCAAAGAGTGCACAAATACACAAACAACAACAAACAAACAAACAAACTGTCTGTATGACTTTTGAACACTGTCTATGGAGTCTTGTTATCCAAATGACCTTCAAAATATGAACTAATATTAGGAAACTGTGAAGGTTTGAAGGTGAAGGAACTTATTAGGAAGTATGATTTGTTAAACTGGATTCAGTGAAAAAAATGCTTAAAACATTTTCAGAGAAAAATACCTTTTATGGATTAAGCATTTAAACAAATGCACACACTGTTTGGAATACACAATTAATAAGACTGGAGATAGATGAATACTGGAAAACATTTGCAAACTGTTCACATGTTAATGCTTTGTTTTGACTACATTTATATTCCTTTTGTAACACTTTTTGCATGTTCTTTGCTGTATCCAATTACTATTAAAATAGTGCTTATACTGCTTTTTTTATTATTTTTTATTTTATTTTATTTTTTTTTAAGCAAATATTGCAAAACACTTGTACAAAATTAAAGGTGAATTTCATATGTGTGTATTCAGACTTAAAGGTTTCTATTTAGCAACGTGTTCACCTTTCATAGAATACAAACAAAGCTTTTGCAGATGCACAGAAAAATAATCAGCAAATACTTTAAAATAAATTATTTTAAGCAAATAGGAACTACTTTAATAGAAAACTCAGTTAGAAAAAGCACCTAATCTTATTTTCCAAAAACAAATGGGGAACTATAGGCCTGTCAGTTTGAACTCAGTGCCAGGGAAGCTCATGGAGCAGATTCTCTTGAGAGTCATCACGCGGCACTTGCAGGGCAAGCAGGCGATTAGGCCCAGTCAGCATGGGTTTATGAAAGGCAGGTCCTGCTTGACGAACCTGATCTCCTTCTATGACAAAGTGACGTGCTTGGTGGATGAGGGAAAGGCTGTAGATGTGGTCTACCTTGACTTCAGCAACACTTTTGATACCGTTTCCCACAGCATTCTCCTCAAGAAACTGTCTGGTTGTGGCTTGGACTGGCGTATGCTTCATTGGGTTAGAAACTGGCTGGATAGCCAGACCCAAAGAGTCGTGGTAAATGGAGTCAAATCCAGTTGGAGGCCGGTTACTAGTGGTGTTCCCCAGGGCTCGGTGCTGTGGCCAGTCCTCTTTAATATCTTCATCAATGATCTGGATGAGGGGATCGAGTGCACCCTCAGTAAGTTTGCAGATGACACCAAGTTAGGTGCGTGTGTTGATCTGCTCGAGGGTAGGAAGTCTCTACAGGAGGATCTGGATAGGCTGGACCAATGGGCTGAGGTCAACTGCATGAAGTTCAACAAGGCTAAGGGTCGGGTCCTGCACCTGGGGCGCAATAACCCCAAGCAGAGCTACAGGCTGGAAGAGGAATGGTTGGAGAGCTGCCTGGCAGGGAAGGACCTGGGAGTATTGGTTGATAGTCAGCTGAATATGAGCCAGCAGTGTGCTCAGGTGGCCAAGAAGGCCAACGGCATCCTGGCTTGAATCAGGAACAGTGTGACCAGCAGGGCTAGGGAGGTGATCGTCCCCCTGTACTCAGCTCTGGTGAGGCCGCACCTCGAGTACTGTGTTCAGTTTTGGGCCCCTTGCTACAAGAACGACATGGAGGTGCTCGAGCGAGTCCAGAGGAGGGCGACGAAGCTGGTGAGAGGCCTGGAGAACAAGTCCTATGAGGAGCGGCTGAGGGAGCTGGGTTTGTTCAGCCTGGAGAAAAGGAGGCTCAGGGGCGACCTTGTCACTCTCTACAGGTACCTTAAAAGAGGCTGTAGCGAGGTGGGGGTTGGTCTGTTCTCCCACATGCCTGGTGACAGGACGAGGGGGAATGGGCTAAAGTTGCACCAGGGGAGTTTTAGGTTGGATGTTAGGAAGAACTTCTTTACTGAAAGGGTTGTTAGACATTGGAACAGGCTGCCCAGGGAAGTGGTGGAGTCACCACCCCTGGAAGTCTTTAAAAGACGTTTAGATGTAGAGCTTAGTGATATGGTTTAGTGGGGACTGTTAGTGTTAGGTCAGAGGTTGGACTCAATGATCTTGAGGTCTCTGTGATTCTGTGATTTTGTGAAATCAACAGTTGAGTGTACATATCTAAACTAATGCTGGTGCTTGTTTTGTCAGCTGTTTAACTGACATGCTTCTGTCATACTCCTACCGTAGGTACTTTAAACCTGGTGTACAACCTGTTATGGGTGCTCAGCCTCAGTTGAGCTCAGTTTTTCACACGGAATATTGGACATTCACCCATCTCAGTGAATCACAACAGATTTTGGTTTTGAGCTGATCATCGTTGAAAGGCTAGGGGAAACACAAGGTCAAAGTCAGGAACAATATTAATTCCTACTTAACTTAGCTTCCTAAGTAGTTATACAAGGAGATACAAGGAGTGTCTGCCTCCTCCTGGGTGATTCTGAGCTTCTTTCCACACAGAGTTCTAGTATACCTTCAAAAGCGTGTGTCATTAATGAAACTGGTTTTGTTAGTCCTTTTTTTTTTTTTTTTTTTAATTTTTTTTTTCCTGAAGAATTTGGCACATAGAATCATGTTTGCTGGGCATTTCCACTATTTTTTTTAACTGTGAGGACAGTGTCTGCTGGTGCCATTTTTGCCATACTGATTGCTGAAATAATAAAGGAAGCATCAACACCCCTTTGGTAATTTCAAAAAAATTTACAAATAAGATTATATTATTGCCTGATTTTGTTCTTATAGGGCAGGAGAGGCAGAAGAATGAAGATGTGAATGTGAATTCATGCGAAAAGAGAGCACAGAGCAGTCCTATAGCCCTGGCAAAAAGAAAGTAGATATAATAAGTGGTAATTGGAACACTGGTCACAACATACAATGAAAGGTACCGTGTATTTGTACCCTGGTTTAAAAGTTACATGGAATCATGTTGTGCTGAAAGAAATAGGTTATGCAACATTCTTTGAAACACTGCTTGACAAACATCTGACTACCTCTGGTGGATCCTTTATCCAAAACTTGAATAGCATCTTGGTGTTTGGAGACGTAGCATAGTCTCACAGCAGCAGTGTGTATGGGAGAGAGGTAGAGGGTTTGTTGCTTTATGTAAAGCAACATTATTATGTAAATTATTTAATTCCTCAGACTAGAGGAACCTGCGAAATGCAGAAGATGAATAGCAATATCTTCTGGTTATAATAAGAAAAGACGGTTTCAGGAAAGAGTATGGGAAACCTTAGCAGGCTGGACTGGAAGACTGTGAGGTTAACAAAGGTTCGCATGAGCCTAAAAACCAATTGGTGACTGACAGTATACATGTACTACCAACATTGTGTGACATAAAATTATTCTGTATAGAGCTGTCACTAACCCTACCTCATACATTTAGTGCTCCTTATTAGGTCTTCCATGCAGGGCAACCAGTGTAACTTTTGAAAACTTTTAGTTATTACTTTTTCATACAGAACTTTTCTGTTTCTTCAAACAATAATTAAAACTAAATGCCTGTGTGAAAATAACAAAATAGCAGTAGATTCTGGGGAGATTAGTGAGCCTTGCTTCTTATGGAGACAAGCCTTTAAATTTGGTTAATCAAAACAGGCCTTTTTTTTTTTTTTTTTTTTACCTGGGCATGCAGGTAAAGGGTGAGGAAGAAGAGGAGAACACCTTGGAAGTGAGAGAGACTGCACATACTCTGAAGGTACAAAAGCAGAGATAATCTTTGAGATTTGAATCCTAAATATCTGTCTTTGCTGAAACTTTCTTGCAATGTATCATTCAACTATCTTCACCTTACTTGTTAGAATAAAGCAATCCATGTTGGCTGTTCCACTGCTGGATTTGACCCTGTCACTGACCCTTCTGCTCACCTGTCTCCACCTGCATATCTGTAAACTGTGTCTACATGTATACTGAATTGCTGATTCAAGCCCTCACAGCAGAGGTGGAATGTGATTACGAACTCTTAAAAGTAAATCATCATGTACTTGTGTACTATATGGACACAACTGTTGAATATTTATGGAGCATAACTTGAACCTATTCTTGAGAAACTCCAATATATAAATGTCTAGAAGATAGTAAAAGAAAAATGGCCATCTCAGGCAAAGGTCCCTCAATAATAAAAAATTTAGCTTTTTTCTTCTACAAAAAGCTGTGTTCCAGCTCTTACAGCTGTAAACATCAGAAATAGTCAGGCAGACCACTGTATAGAATGAAATCATAGGCCACAAAAATTTCTTGTGTTTTATATCCTGAGGGTAACAGTGTAAACACAGTAATGCGTTGCAATTATGCAATGCCTTTGAGGTAAGGAACCCATAATGTTTTATAGAGGTGGGTAAAAGCTAAGTTTTTGAAAGACTTACAAACAGCAGTGGGGAGCCTTCCCCACTTTGTGCAAAAAATCATTATTTTCTCTATGTCTCTCTGGCTGAAATTACAAAGCAAAACCAAAACCAAAAAAAAATAATACACAAAAACACACACAAAAAAACAACCAACCAACCAAAAAAAAACGAAAACCGAAAACCAAAACAAAACAAAAACCCACCTGTTTGGGTCAATAGAAAATTAATTCCTTATTTTCTTAATGAAGATGAAGGTCACACAAATTCTTTTATTTATATAGAAAGAAAGAAGGAAAGAAGGAAAGGAAAGGAAAGGAAAGGAAAGGAAAGGAAAGGAAAGGAAAGGAAAGGAAAGGAAAGGAAAGGAAAGGAAAGGAAAGGAAAGGAAAGGAAAGGAAGGAAGGAAGGAAGGAAGGAAGGAAGGAAGGAAGGAAGGAAGGAAGGAAGGAAGGAAGGAAGGAAGATTCTTCTCCAACTTCCAGGAAAACATTGTATTAAGGACAGAAAAACCTCAAGTTCATAAATGTGACCATTATTCTTCTATTGTATTCTGGGAGTACAGCATGTCCCTAGCTGGGGCTGGAGCTTTCTCCACTTATAGAAACTTTAAAGGCAGAGGTTCTGGAAATGAGTTTGACATTTAGCATTTTTGAGCAAAAGGTCTTAATTTTAACAAAATCTCTCCTAATTCCAAATAAACTGACATCCTCTGGGATGTTGCTTCTGATGGTTTATATTCAAGTATTTGATATTTGGTATTTGACCTTATAGTGTTGTCCTCGAGTTATCCCCTCCAGACTTCAGCTTTGGAACTATTAAAGACATTACTGTTAGGGAATCAATCACAGCTTTTACATGACTTCCAATGCCAGCTATAAGACATGAGGATGTTATTCTAGAGAGAAGTGATATTTAATGACTATGGAGTAGCGAGTGTTAAATAAAGGAAAGAGTGTGAATGACAGGGAAAGAAAAGACCCTTAATGAAGGAGTTGACTTAAAAAGAGGAAAAGCTTTCTACTTTGGCTTTCAGTAATACATGGACCAATGCACATGCAAATGTAAATATACAAACACTGAGAACCTATAAACTGAGAACCTTTTAGAATGCAGAAAGGAAGAAGCAAAAAACACAAGCCTGTGATATAAGGGATCAACATCTCAGACATGCTTGCAAATAACTTTCTTCTTATCTATATTTAATGAAGTCAGTGCAATTCTAATGACTATGATAACCTACTGAATACTGCCAGCTGTTCTTGTCTCTTCATAGCCTGATAATGTGAAGACAGAAGATTTTCCATAGAATTTCTGATTTTGCTTGTCTACTTATCTAAAAATGAAGAGACAGAGAAAATTATTTTATTTTAACTCTAAGAATCTCTGTAAGATTTGGATTTGGGTCAAATGTATTGCAAAATTATTTTTACTGTACAGATTATTTTTCTCATTATAAAGTTTTGATCAGAAATATGTATATATATTTTTTTTTCTTTTTGATCAGAGTGTTTTTTCTTTTCAGAAGTCTCTTTTCTTGGAACTCATCTCAGTGAACCATACTGGGGAATTTATTCTTTGTAACTACAAATATGAATGTGAAAGATCAGAATATGTTTCTTTGCTAATATTCATGTGTCAAAGAACATATTGATTCAAGATGCACTGCTTCAGAAGTAAGAAAGTATGTGTTTGTGGTTAAATGTGCTCAGAAACAACTTTTCTTCTTCTTCTTCTTCTTCTTCTTCTTCTTCTTCTTCTTCTTCTTCTTCTTCTTCTTCTTCTTCTTCTTCTTCTTCTTCTCCTTCTCCTTCTCTTTCTCCTTCTCATTATCCTTCTCCTTCTTCTATTCCTTTGTTCAATGTTTCCCATAGCCATGAAAAAACACACAAATATTTTCTTAAAAATCAATAACATAATATCACAAAAAGTATCTTAATTAATTTGAACACAGAACAACCAACTGTCAATCAATGTATTTATTTTGAATGTGAAATATTTATTGTATTGTTTTCTTGTTTTCAAGAAGAAGAAAATAGACGATGATTTTTCTTAAAAATTGAAGAGGAAATGCCAGCAACAGTTTATATTACCAGGAATAATTTGTATTACCAGGAATAAAAATAAAGGTATTTACCTTAAAAACTGGAGCTCCTTCTAGCTAACTAAAGCTGCTAAGTGATCAGGATAAATAATCCAAAAAAATGGATTAAAAAATAAGGATAAAAAATCCAAAGTATATACGTACATTAAAAAACACCATGGCTACGATCACATCATTTTTATATTGTTTCCAAAAATATTCCAGTGTTTTCTGGCAGAAACTGGTACAAAAATAGATAAATGTTGGCATGACTATTACAGAATGTGTGCAGAAAGCAAATTTTAATTTTAGTTTTCAAGTTTTTGTATGTAATATACATTTTCTTGGCTTAATAAAGTACTTAGGCAGATTCTTCAGACTCATTTTCAAATTGTTTGCTAAAAAATTCTATTCTGGAGTTGAGAAATAATTTGAAACTATGACATTCCTCTAAAGTTTCATTTACTTATTAGCAAAGATGAATTCCATACCTGTAGATAATAGAATACAGACAGCACTGTGGTGGATGGGATAAAGCACAGAAGGTGAGCATTACATAAACTTTTGATTTTCCATTCAGAAGTGATTTAATTCTGAAAGCCTCATAATGAATTTGTAAATGAGCCACAAACCAAATTTTTTTAAATTATCCAGTAGGTAAGTCCAAAAATATATGTTCAGAGTTTGTGATGAGTCCAAATAAAATCAGATCAGTTATTCATACTTTTATTTATTTATTTATTTATTTAATAGTTAGCTAATTATTCACTGTAAGGAACTAGGATTTTCATTCACTAATAAATATTGGTAATTCTGTCTTTTTATTTCTTATTTTTTTTAAGAAAAAAAACTTTTTTTATTTTTTATTTTTTTTTTTATTTTTTTTTTAAGATATGTGCAATTTATCTCCAAGGTTTTCTTCTTTTTTTAGTGATGAGTTAAATTTCTGTTTAAGGTCAACTGCTGTCTTGTTTAAACTCCTGATTAGCCACATTCAGTTTTTGATATTTCTGGCATTTTTATTACTTTTTTATTTTTTTATTTTTTTAAGTTTATTTTATGCTTTAAACAAAATGACTCATCTTGTTGTAAGACTCATTCTGGTGACAGCCAGTGGTGCCCAGGGCCAAATCAGGCCTGGGTGGCAAGAACATACCCTACCCTACCCTACCATAAAACGTAACGTAACGTAACGTAACGTAACGTAACGTAACGTAACGTAACGTAACGTAACGTAACGTAACGTAACGTAACGTAACGTAACGTAACGTAACGTAACGTAACGTAACGTAACGTAACGTAACGTAACGTAACGTAACGTAACTCATTTGGGCTTTGGTTGTGTCAGTAGCTTAGTCAATGCCTGTTGAAGTAAACAGAAAATCTTCAATAATGCTTTGACTCTGTCCCCAAGAAAGGAGGATTTATATTTTCTGGAGAATCATGACTACATTAAGGACTGAAATAGTTGGTAGGCGAGATATCTGTGAGTTCCTCATTCTCTGAAGTCACTACATTCTTTTAACTGAGACTCACTTCCTTCATAAGTTCATTGCCCTTCTTAATAGATCATTCAATTTTTATCACAAACAAACAGTGTTTTCATTTTTTTTTCTAAGTAAAATTGTTAAAATATCCATTAAGTAATGTTCTGTTTTATAGTTCATATTTGTGTCAGACATTTTAATTTTAAAGAAAGAAATCCATTAATTTCTACAGTGTGACAGAAATCATTACTCTCTTGGGGTATTAGTTCAGTAATTCCCATGCTTGCTTGTTATATTTAGGTATGAGTAATACACACACTTTTCTCTATTTCTTTTTTTCTTAGCCTCTCCTCTCCTCTCCTCTCCTCTCCTCTCCTCTCCTCTCCTCTCCTCTCCTCTCCTCTCCTCTCCTCTCCTCTCCTCTCCTCTCCTCTCCTCTCCTCTCCTCTCCTCTCCTCTCCTCTCCTCTCCCCCTTTTCTCTTGCTCCATTGATTTGTCATGTTCCTTCTCTCCTTCTCTCTTTTCTTTCTTCCTCCTTATTTAAGAAGAAAAGCTGTAGTCTGTTTTCTTTACACTTTCCATGCAGCAGTAACAATTATTTCTCAGTCTTTCTCAGTCTCTCTCTCTCAGTACTGATTGGTATGATAGTGCTCCTGTAAAAACTCTGCAGATCTCAAAAACCAAAGCACTTTTAAAATAACCAGAGATAAATCTCTAGTGTTTATTTAACCATCAAAGTAAAGAAAACACAAGGCAGGCTTTTTAAAGCAAAGCAAGTACACAAGCCATGGCCTTTGGGATATTTTCCCATGATTTACTTGTACTGGAATTTTCAAGTTGAAATTCAAAAGCTGTGCATATCTTTTATTGTTTCCCGCTACTGAGAGTAGAATAAAAGCTTCACATTTTCATTCATGCAAAAATACCTGTAACTTTCTACCACTTTCTACAGTTCTGCAGCATTATGGTTTTACAGAACATTTATTTTTTTTTTAAATGTTTGAGATTCTGAACAGTCCTAAACAGTTTCAGCCATCATATAATTTAACACTGAGTCATTCCACATTCCTACAAGAAACCTTCTCTTATGCATGATTATATATTGTGAAAACGGATAGGCTAATTTTGTTACATGAATTTTCTATGGTAGCTGCCCTGCTACTATTTTAGTGCATTTTTAATGATATACTCACTGCAACAGACATCTTATGTATAATTACAATTCTGAAAAGTGACTAACTTTGGCTACAATTATATACATCAATCCAGACTCCCTCCTGTGGAAGAGTGTGCACAGCCATTTTTGTATGTTTTCAGACCTAAACAAAGATGGCTTAAAGAATATGCCCTACTACAGGTATTAAGATTAGGTAGAAGTGAAAATGAGAAAGCTCTAACAGTTCCTTAACAGTCAAACATTTTTTTTCAGTGTTCCTCACAAGTTTCAGCTTCAAAGGAGATGTGCAGTAGAGGAGAGTGGATCTGCTTTGGATTTATATAAGACAAGTTGTGGGTCTAGAAAGTCCATTTGCCCCACAGTAGACAAAAGTCTGCTTATATTTCTGCTGTGCCTTAGCAGAAGTAACATCAGAAGAAAAAATAGACTTTCTTTTTGGTGTCAAATTGAACTATAAGAAAAAAACCACTACGTAATATTGTACTGAGCTCCCCAGTAAAAGAGGATTGTAGAACTTCTAGAGAGGGTCCAGTGTAGAGCCACGAAGATGACTGAGAGATTGGAGCATCTCTCCTGTGAGGAAAGACTAAGAAAGCTATGCCAGTTTAGCCTAGAGGAGATTCAGAGGGGACCTTATAAACCTCTATAAATACCTGAGGGAGCAGTGCAAAGTGGATGGGGCCAAACTCTTCTCAATGGTGGCCTGTGGTAGTACAAGGGGTAATGGGTATAAATTGAACCACAGGAGGTTTCATTGCCACATGAGGAAGAACTTTATGGTTCGGGTTACAGAGCTCTGGAACAGACTGCCCAGAGAGGTACTGGGGTCTCCTTCTTTGGTGATATTCAAAACCCACCTGGATGTGATCCTGTATAACGTGCTCTGGGTGACCCTGCTTGATCCAGGGGGTTGGACTAGATGACCTCTGGAGGTCCCTTCCAACCTCCACTATTTTGTGATTCTGTGATAATGCAGCTTACACTTCTGCCCTGTTTTTGCTTCATATTTCTGAACCCTGAGTTAGAGAGAGAACTTGACACTTGCTCAGCAAAATGGAAGGATACATTAACAGCATCACAAATGCTAAAACAAGTCACATAAGCTTAAAGAGTAAAGAAATGATAATGAAAGAGTAAAGAAATGATAATGATGTTAGAAAATGCTGTACAACACCTCCATTTAAAGATGCACTAAGAAGGGTAAAGATTCTTAAAGAACAGAGCCTTTTATCCTCAAATTTGCCAACACGTTGAGGGGCAGTAACTGAAACAAGAAAAGGGGTTAGGCAAACAAAAGAAGCACAAGAAACTTCTGTGCTGTAACTTCTTTTCTTTCTACAAAGGAACAGTTTTGGACCATCCCCATGTAGAGGATGATACAGATAACAAACTCTCTGGTGGTAAGCGTCTGGGATGGGAGGAAAGATCATAGGATGTTGTGGGATTCTCTTTGTTTCTTTAACTGTGTATGTCTCCATGGTTTTACTGAAGCTTTTCCAAACCCCAAGGCTTCTGAGGTTCTTGCATCACTCATTCACTCATTTTAACTGTTTTTGTTTTTTTTTTTTTTAATTATTATTATTATTATTTTTTTTTTATTTTTTTTACAATGTCAGAGTAAAGCGTATATTTGTTAACAGAGGAGAATATATAATGTTGGGCCCCTAATTAGTTTCATATTCATATTGAAATTTAAAAAAGTTCCCAGCACAAATGAGTTACAATAATCATCACTTCCCGCCTGATAGGAAAAGATAGCAGTTGTTCAATCATGTACTAGTCCTGAGCCAATCCATAGATTCAAGTTAGATTGAAGCTCAAATAGATTGTGAAATAATGAACTTGATTCATTAGTGCTGCTTTGAACAAACCAGGGCTCCCCCACTAAGTTTCAGATGGTGTCTTGGGAGATACTTGGAAACTTATTGTATTTGTGGTGGTGTTGTCTGAAACCAAGTCACAGTCTTCAAATCATTCTTTAGTACCAGAAGATGCTGCACATTACTGGAGAATGACCAAGTAAATATTGGAGTGCTGCCATGTAAGTCAAGAGAGAGAGAAACTTGTTAACAAAGACAATTTGCTGCAGGGAACCATTTGGGAATAGTTTAGGGGGTGGGAGGAAAGACGTAGGGCATAAGGGAACAAACCCAAACATGCCTTATATTTACTCATTATTCTGTAGGTCATTCTCCAAGGGACTTACCTTTAAGTTGAACA
Source organism: Aythya marila (assembly GCF_965140915.1). NCBI lineage: Eukaryota > Metazoa > Chordata > Aves > Anseriformes > Anatidae > Aythya > Aythya marila. The sequence goes on along the minus strand of NC_139045.1, from coordinate 19,215,652 downwards.
TTTAATTTTTTTGTAGACAATCTAGAGATAAGTAATTTTTCTATTTTCAAGGTGTCTACTTATCACACTCATCATGTAGTCTTTGATCAGTGGGAAACTGAAGTAACATCAATACTTCAGAGTGTCATCCAGCAAGCCAGATAAATTCATTTACATTTCTATAGACAAATATACACAAAAGGGAAGGGATTGAATATGGACATTTTTACAAGGTTACCTTACAACCTTATCTGGTTACCTTACAAGGTACCATATCTGTACGTGAAAGTTGTTCATACAATTGCTTTTTCTAACAAATAGGTAAAAAACCAGTAAAATAGTTACTAAAACTAATCATTAGAATGGATGGAAAAGGAATGATACATTTGACATCTGATTTCTAGCAATTAATATAGCAATTTATTAAAGAATGTGTTGAGGGATATTAATTTAATCTAGTATATTTTATGCTTTTAGTAATTTCAGTTCAGAGCACAGAATTTGAAATCAGAATTCAAAATCTTTTTTTTTTTTTTAATTATTATTGTTATTATTTATTTTTGCATTGGCTTCTGTAGGAAACTGTATCTCTGTATCTTTCTCACCTGGTTTAGGCCTGACTTTCTGTCTGTTTAAATGGCAGTTACTGAAAAATGCATTTTTTACCTATTGGGACACTAAGAAGCTATATTTTCTCAAAAAGTTTAATTAACTGTGAAATTTTGAAACATATTGAAGTATTCCTCTAACTTTTTTTTTTCAGTCCCATCCATTAATTACACTAATTTTTATGCTATAATTTTACATCCCAGTTTGTAATTTGGCTGAGTTTTGCAGCAGACACAGGACATAGATAGGTCCTATCTTGACATTTTAGTTTAGAGATTCTGAATCTTGGCAAAAACTATAGTTTTTTGTTTATTTGCTTTTGTCATTATAGTGAATATATATCCATATGGCACACTGAAATGATTAAACACCTTTTTCTCTGATAGGCAACACAGTTCAAAATATAATATTGAATAAATACTCAGTATGTTGAACAGTAATATTTCACCACTTATACCATCTTTTGTGAAAGTTTTTCATCAATAATGCTATTGAATTTCTTTTGCTGAAAAGTGACCAATGTCTCTTATTGAGAACCTTTAGCAAAATCCCAAAGGAGCCTTGAAAGAGGAACAAGATTTTGACAACTGGACATAAATGTTTCAGGATTCCAAAATTCTATTTTATCTTGGCTGCTGCCCTGATTAGTGTCACTGGAAAATACCTTTGGTTGTATGAATGAGGAAGAAGAATGTGAGTCTGGACTATGCAAGAGCTTTGAATTTATTTATCTATTTACTTTTTATGTTATATTATGTTATATTATATTATATATATATTTTCCCTTTCCTATTATATTATATATATATTTTCCTAGCAAGCTTTGTGGCTTGCTAGGGGGCTTATACACACTGTTTTTGTAAAATGTAATATTTCCCATTTTTTAGGAAAAGTTATATACAAAAAGAGAGGAGGGTGGATTCAACTACCAAAATAAAGTTTTTGTTCTAATAAACACTTTTATTTGCTTAATCTGTAACCTACAGGGAAATACTGTTCAGTGGGTTGTCAGAGTTCACATGATTCTATATGTAATTACCTTGGTATTATAATTGCCCTCTGTAACTGTCTATGCTGGAAATGATGTAAGTTTCTGACCAGGGGGGATGTTTTTACATTATTGCATTATTCATGTTTAAAGCAAGTTGGTGAGGAGTATAATTGGAAAGAGAGAAAACAAGGAATTTAGATTAAAGCCCTTTATAGTAAAAGGAATTTGGGTCTGGAAGGTATTTTCTGAATGTCAGAATTTAATTGTTGTGAGGCAGATTACCTATACATTTATTGTTTCTGCTCAGAAAAAAAAAAGCACCACCACCACCACCACCAAAATAAATAAATAAATAAAATTTAAAAAATCAAAAACTAATTGTAATGATTTAGGAAAAAGTCTTGACCTTATGGACACCTTTTGAAGATAATACATTTTGAAACAAAACATAAGTATAATTGAGAGAGACTCTAAACTTATGTATTACATTGCAAAATAACAATAATTTAGATAATGAGATTATAACACTAATCAGCATGCCATGTAGTTAGATGTGGTTTCACTACGGTTATGGACTCATTTCTGCTGCTTCTCTGATGGATGGGAATCTGCTTCTTCAAATTTCAGAGGAAAGGTAAAATTTGTGAGATTAGAAGTCTGCAAATTCTGCACATCTACACTAGCAGACCTCCCTGTTTTAATTACTTTCAAGTATGGACATAATTTAAAATAGCAATTATTCTGACTTTTTGTCATCTTTTCTATTAAAGTTCATGACACTAATCAAAAAGGCTTATAAATGATCAACAAATGTTTCAATACACAAATTCATAGCTGTTGTACAACAAATTAATGTGAAGATTTTGATTTGAAAGATTACCATCTTGCATTTTCTCCTGCAGTGGCCTAACTTATTTGTACCACACACAGCTTCTGTCAGCTACATAATTCTAAAATCTATCATTCAAATTCTGAAATGTCAACCATATACATGAATTTCAAAGCACTTAAGCACTGAATCCTGGGAGTTTATTTTTTTAAATTCTGATTTACAGTTTTCTGATGTTTCTTTATAAGAGGAAACTGTTATCCAGTCTTTCAACTATTTTAAAATTAAATGTTGATGACTGTAAAAAATGGATACAGTATTCCAACCACAATAAGACAGAGATATATTTAATGTTAATTAAAGATAACATTCTAGATTTATTTTTTTTAATCTCTGTGAAGGAAAAAAGAACACATTAGATGATTTAGCAGTCACTGCAAAGAAATCAAGAATCAAGGGGAAGAGGAAGGTAACAGTAATATTTTAAGCTCTATATAAGATTTTGTAATAATAATGATATTGTTCTCATTTATACATCAAATATTTATACTAAAATAAAACTAATAGTCTGCTCATATAATTTCCTCTCCTTGCAACATGTCCACAGGGGTCTAAATTAGCTACTAACATAATTTATTCTTAAAAAAAAAAAAATGGTTTGACTATGAACAGGCGTATATGATACTGAGCATTTAATCTGTGTGAAGTAACTAAGATTGGTCAGAATTATGTATAAAATAATCACAAGCTCTCTGAATCTTTCAGGAAGAGGCAGTAGTTTAGAGTTGAAAAAATATCATGGAATTTTATAATAGTTTTAATGCTTTGTGTCTTGGCTGCACTGGTTTAGCCCACAGCATCATTCCTGAATATATTAAGCTACTGAAAGATTTAACGACTGAGTGAAGATTTTAGATTAAATTGTATTTTATCACATTCATGTGTGTAATTGTGTGAGCATGCACAGCCTTGGTTGCAAAGAAGAGCTCAAAACCACAGCTGAGTCATCAAATGCCTGTCTATTAGGACTTTGGCAAGGCAGTTGAAAAAGAACAGTGTCCTATTCTGAGTGAAGTTACCAAATATATTGGTTAGTGTTTTTTGTTTCTTTGTTTGTTTTTGTTTTGTTTTCTCTCTAATTTGCATTGCCTTTTTTTTTTTTTTTTTAAAAAAAAAGACATTATCAATACTGTCCAAAATTGATCATGAGTCTGATGTCTGAGAACTCTTCTGAGAACTCTTCCAATTCAAAATGGGAAAATTCTAAAATTCTTCCCAAATAAGAATAAGGAAATTCATCAGCTTTTTTTTTTTTTTTTTTACAGTACTAGTGTGAACTTGTGAAGCACTCTTTGTTAAATGGTTCTGTACTTGAATCTTCTGTAATGAGAACACTGTCCACCACCTGCACTAGCTATTGACATAAAACAGCAACATGCTTCTGCTTGGTCTGGGCTGCAAAATTCATGCTCAAATTCTTGCTTGGCTTACTTAGTTACTTCCATAGATATGATCTTTGTAGGAAAACTTGCCTTTGGTTTTACCTATGAGCATATACTACCACTAGTGTGAATACTTCAATACTTCAAACATGAACTTAAGCCCCACTTACTTTTTTTTTTTTTTTTTTTTTTTTGCCACAGTATCCAGTGGCAAGTCTCTGCTTCTTGTGAATGATTATGTTCACTCTGTACATGAAATAAATTCAAACAGCTCCTGCAACACACTAGTTTATGCCTGGTAGGCTCAGTTTGCAATAGATAATATAAAGCTAAAGAATTTCAGGAGAGGAGCACCCACTGAATGTCTTTTTTATCAGCCTGTGTTGCATTGTATATCTCTTTTTTATTACCTGTGCTGAATTACACTTGGTCCACTTCTGCTATTTTCTGTACTTTGTAAACTGCTTGAAAGGTGTAGAAGAGCAAAAAATAGATAAAAATGTTACCTTGCTAGCTTATTTATTTATTTTCCCTTATGAACACCTGAATGTTCATAAGTGAATGGAAAATGAATACAAAAGAAGGCTGAGGATGACTGAGGATGATGAAATGAAATACCCATAGAAATAGTTTTGGTGTTACTCTCCTAATTCATCACTAGTTCATATGCTTATTGAAAAAATGATGAGGATGCTAGTTTCCAGCATTCCAGCATTCCCTTTAGCAGTTCTGTGATACTCCTTAAAAAAAAAAAAAATGTGCTTGTGATTGTTTTTCATTTTTAATATAAAAATAAAAGCTAATCATGAAAATATTTATTTGATGTTTTATTCATGAGCTAAATATTATGAATTGGTTGTTCTAATAATACAGTTGTATATCTTTTTTTTTGTTTCCAACAGTTTCCTCTATTTGTAGTCAAGAAGAGTAAAATATAAAAATGAAAACAGGAATGAGCAATTAGAAAAATGGATGTACTGATCAAATTTTCTTCAGAAATTTTGTCTCCACTGCCAATAGTTATAATTATTTTTTTATTAAAAGTAAATTGCAATAGCAGATAGAATATCCTTTTGGTGGCTTTTACATTTTCTTTCAAGTGAAATGTTTGTCAATAAACAATGTTACTAACGTTTGTTCTTCTTTATTAATTACAAGTAAGTTTTCATACTTCTAATATTTCATGGTTATTAAAACAATAATTTTAAGAGGTTTACAAAAATAAAGTTTCTAACCAAAATTTAATTTTCATGTGTCATCCCAATCTTTATTTTCAAAATATCTTATGATTAAAAGAAAACAAAGATGGTTAAAAACTTTTTTATTTTTTTTTCCAAGTTGTATTCCCTCTATTCATGTGCACGGTCAAGATTCACTTTCTGTTTAAGCTAGTAGAAGATGAATCCATTCCTATTCATTGAAATAAGGAGAAGAGAAAAATCAGCCTCCAAAACTTTTTAATACTGAGATATGATAAAATACAATTCAAGGAAAAAGAAGTACTGAAAAAATGCTTTATTTTTATTAAGGATTTTATTTCCTAATTGTTGCACAGGGCCACTGCACAGCTTGATTTGTTATATTCAAAATAATATGACATTTAAAATATGACATTCAAAAATAAGAGTACCAGAGAAAAAGTGGCTTATTATTTCCACTGTGACTTAATTAAGAGGAAAGGCTTTTGATTTCTGCAGTTTGCTTTTAATATACCCCTTATTGATGCAGTACTGAAAATAAGTTAAATGTTATTTTTCCCTGTATATAAATAAGCTAAGCAAAAAATGTGGTGAAGAGAGGCAGAGAATCATTACAGCATATTAAAAAAAAAAAAAGACTTTCTTATAAAATTAAAGGCAGGCTTTCTTATAAACTTAATTCAATAGGATTAATATTTTAATGAGGGCCCAATATTAAAACCTTTATACTAAATTATGCCTTACATTATATGTACTTCTTTTAAGAATATGAAATTACCTTCATGTGAACATACAATTTGCCAAAAGCAGGAATTCTAATACCTGGCTTTCTCTAAAGATTCTTCTTATTCAACAAGAATTGCAGTTTAAACAGATAATTTAAAAATGCCTATGTGATTAAGTAATGCCTACTGTGTCATATAGTACAACAGCTAAGGTGGAGACTCAGATGACCTAGATGTTTTAGTTTAGGCTTGGGCCCGCAGGGTGTCTGTAGGCTATTTACTTTTCCTCTTTGAGTCAGCTTTCTTACCTACTGGAATTTATGTGTTCTTCTTTGTGAAATCATTAATATATACAAGGGAAAGGCATTATGTAAATGATAACTATTCAGTTACAACACTATACAACAGGATAAAGTTACAGAACCACATTTCAGCCTTCTTATTTGTAGTATACAAATGAAAATATGATTGTAGTATCCTATCAATCTATGATTTATTTTCCAATCACACATACAAGATAGATGATCTGGAGGTATTGCTCATAAACCACAAACACACCTGATGAAATACATGTATGCTGCAGTGTTTCCCACACTGGCAGTGTTTTGAAATGGCATTTACCAATTGAGACTACAGAAAATCAAGGTGAGTGAAACAGGAGAAAGAGGAATAATACTCTGATGAATCAGAATTTGTATGGATTCTTCAGCATGGTGGAAAGTCTTTAGAACTTCTCCATGGTTTCCATGCTACTAACTGAAGAAACAGTTGCTTTAACAGTGTCTTGATTTTCTTAATTAAAATTTGGTATTTGTAATTGTGTATATAAGATTATATACACATACACATCTTGGTGATAGATATGGTTTGAATTTGATTTTTTTAGGCATTTCATTACCATAGGAACTACCTGTCAAATTTTTAAGCACAAAAAGTAATGTTCATTGAGCTTCATGTCAGTGATTGAAATACGGTTTCTTTCTCTTGTAGTTCACGCCATATTTGTCTGTTCTGTTAAGGGAAATGGAAGAGAAACTTGGTAAAAAACTTTACAGAAATCCATAAGGAGAGGAGTTACATGAAAAGATCGAATGGCTGTTTCTGTTGGAAGAACAGGATCTGCAGTCCAGACGTCACAGATCTTTATCAACAACTTGAGAACCCAGGCCATAAGTTAAGGTGCCTGCCTTTCTTTTCATGCTGGACCACAAGATTTATGTCCTCCTCAAGTGACTGTATTACACTATTGAATTCTTTTTTCATGATTTTTTCCTCCGTAGAGTCCAAACTACTAAAATGGAATTCAACCAGCAGATTACGGTTCATTAAGCTCTGAGCTGTGTGATCTCTCTCTAATTCAGTGAGTCACACGCATCTTTCTCTTCTCTCTCTCTCTCTCTCTTTTTTTTTTTTTTTTTTTTTTTTTTTTTTTTTTTAATGTATCTCTTGGATCTTTCACTGATCAAATTGCTTTTAGCTTTCTAATTCTGTTAGAGAGGAAATGTGGAGGGTCTTTGTGGCTGCTTGCATGCTGAAGACACAACACTGCCAAGCAAAAGACACACCCTTTCCAGTGGAGGCTTAGCACAGGCATGTAAAAATCTGCTCATCAGTTCTGACTGGAATGTTATGTGAGTGAAGATTGCATTTGTTTGCTTGCCTTTCAAACAGGCTAATGAGCTATTATTAGCTTTTCTTGTGAGAGAGGTAACAGATATTCGTGGCTGGCTTGATCACCCAGAACAAATTACAATGTTAATTGTTAATGTTTTAATGTTAAGTGTTCCTTAAATGTAATGTTTTGCTACATTTCATCTTGAACTTATTGAAAACTCCTGATCTTTTATCCAGTACATGGATATTTTGTCTTTAACAAGAAACTTATTCCTATACATCTACTGTATTTGCTATTTTAATCATATGATAGGACCCAAATCTTATTCAGCTCAAACTGCAGATTGTATTATAAACTTACTTTAGCAGTTTAGGTCATGAATTAGAGGTCTCTCTTAAAAAACAAAACAAAACAAAAAAAAACACAATAACTTAATTATTATTAGATTGGAAAATTGGTCTAGAGATCTCTTTTGTTATTCTAATGTCTTCCCTGTTGTTTTCATACTCCCAGACTTCTGGATACACCAATTAGAAAAATGAGAAAAATAATTTTAAACTAAGAATTAATTTAGTCATATCCCAGTAAGAAGAAGGTAGATGTTAATAAAAGAAATTTTAATGAAGGAAAATCCTCTACAGGAATTGAACCCATACTCTTTCATAACATCAACAGTTACTTTATTCACAAAGCTACATTAAGCTAGTAGCACAACAGAATCAGGTGTTGTATTAGGCAACAGAGGATGCTGTTTGATCCCTATGAATGTAATAAAAATATATTAAGAAGAGCAAAGTAATTAAAATTTTACATGACCATGGAATGTAGACAAAATGCATTCCCTAGGTCATTCCAAGGACTATGTGTATGCAATTCAATGACATTCAGAGGAAATACAGCATAAGTCTGGTTCTTTGTGACAAAGACAAAGAAAGAAGACTTGGATTTTCTGGCTTCAGCTCTTTAAATTCTGTTTAAGATAATGGTTTCTGGCATATGACGTGAGCAGAAATCTTCCCAAAATACTGTTATCATTCCTGTATTTGGAATATTAATTGCTGCAACATATACACAAGATATTTTAAAATAAATATAGTTCCCACCACTAAGACCATTCTTTAAGTGGGAAAAGTGATGACATAACAAGTATTTTGCATTTATAATACTATAGTTGTTTGGTTGTGTTTGTTTGGTAGTTTTTAAAAACATTTTCTACAGTGTTTATTCCCATTGTCAGAACTCTTTATCAAAAAAATAATAATAATTTGAGCAACATAATACTCAATTGAGATTACTTTGAGGAAATGAATAATATGATCAACATGAACAACATGAACAGCTTTCATCTGAGATTCTGAACTCTGTTAGTACATACAAGGAATGAAGTGACAAGCCCAGAGAAAATGTGTACCTGTGCTCGTAAGTATCCAATAAATCTCCAGATGTAAGACTGAGAGACAGCATCAATTTAACATGTACATGTATTCTTTCATACCATAGATTGTATGATGTGAATTAATTGTATCAGCTAAATTAATATCCAACCAAGATACTTACATTATGACATTTTTAATTCTGGACTTTGTGTATAACCTGTGAAGAAAAATGGATGCTTCCTAGTGCAGATGTACTTTCTTAAGGAAGATA